>NC_133355.1:17836388-18169721 GCF_030506205.2 Paramisgurnus dabryanus | reverse complement strand
TACATTATGTAAGGGATAATGTAGAGGCAGCCGGTAGTTATCGGGAAATAAGCCCCGACAGTGTGATCAGGACCCGACGCGAAGCGGAGGGTCTTGTATCACACTGAAGGGGCTTATTTCCCGATAACTACCGGCTGCCTCTACATTATCCCGCTTATTACACGGCTACTTGTCACATAAGAAAAAAAACTGGACATGAATATGAATTTGAAACATTTTATTGGCATATTTGTTTTAAATTAACATTTTTATCCTTCCGCGAAACTTTGCACAGATGCATAAAATGATCGTAATACCTTATTAAGATCCTCTGCTTCATACTTGTCTGTCTCCATTTTTTCTCTTTTAGCCAGTCTTTGAGAAGTTTTAATGCCCATTCTGAATTTTTTTGTGTGTTGGCTTCGTAGCTGTCATGCTCTATTTTGTCAAGTTCAGTCTCAGTAAGCTCTCTGTGTCTTGTCGTGGTTGTCCAGTGTTTGTCACAAGATGGCGCCAAACAAACAGTAATCTTTATTGGCGCGGAGCGATCTTACTCGTAAAAGTAGTACCGGCTATGCGTTATTATTTTGGAGCGGTTATTATTCGAAAAGAACGAACCTGCAAATGTCTCAACTGACCAATCAGAATCAAGCATTCCAGAGAGCCGTGTAATAAATATATATATTTGATGCAGTTTTACATACCGCCTGCAACTCATGGCCCAGTTGGAAATTAAGCGTTAAACAGTCCTTCCAGAAAAGTGCAGAGTTTTTTGTGATTGTTGTGGGCAAAAAAGCTTGATCTTGCGCAGGGCCGGCGTCAACCGGTTGTTGTGCCCCCCTACAAAGTTTTTTTATTAATTTAATATATAGACGGTTTCAGCAGTAACAACATAAACAAGCGGCTGTCGCGGTCCGCACGTAACGTCCGGTAAACTCCGCTAAGAATAAATAACAACAAATTTCTTTAAACGTAGTTTATTTATATAACAAGCAAAAAACAACACACAGATTACCTAGGAAACCAAAACATTTGTTATTTTTGACGAGGCATTTGTTCAAGAGATCAGTTTAGCAACTAGTCAGACCATTTAAAAAAACGAAACCGGAAGTAAGCTTCGGATCCAGACGTGTATCACGTGCGTCTGATAAAACCGTCTATATCAAGAATAATTAAAATAAATTAAACATTGAATGTTTCATGACTTGTAATGTAATCAAATGAGGAAAATATAGTTGATATATGTTTTCTTTAATTAAAATAGACCAGTTTCTCTGATTGGATGTATTGCCGCGTCTTACCCGTCTTACGTCTTTAGCATATTTGTGACTTGATACTAGCAACGTGTTTTTTGAGTCATTTTATGGATCGTGTAAAATATGGATATTAGAACATTTAGAACGAACCAGCACCGCCTGCTTCATCTGACTACATGTCGAAGTTCAATAGTTTTGCGCATAGTTTGTGGTCTTTTGCACTTTATACGGGAAATGAGCTGACAGTCTGTACCAGTTGTATGAGTGTGTGCTTGCTGTATTTGTTGTTTTAATGTCTTGTTTTTGCAAGTTATTGTTGCTATTGCGTGCCCCCCCGTTGGAAGCCAAATGCCCCCCTGTTAGTTATGGTCTGGCGCCAGCTCTGATCTTGCAGCACATTTTCTTAAAGCAACACTATGTAGTTTCCATGTAAAAATGACTGACAGCCAGGGCCGGAGTGGGACCACTTTTCAGCCCGGGAGTTTCAGGCCCAAGACCGGCCCACTTTTTCCATAGTGTTATTCCAAATTAGTACTTTTTTCAAATTGGATAAATAAAGCAACAGTTCAGCTCTTACCATAGTTTTTATTAATATCATGGTTCAACAAATAAGGTAAAAGTTAAATAATATTTCACTTAAGAAGTTAACAAAAATATTCCTCTACACTCTAAAAAAGGCTGGGTTACTTTTTACCCATAATGGGTAAATATTGGACAGAACACATGCTGGGTTAAAAATTACCCCATGCTGGGTTAAAAATAACCCAATGTTAGGTTGTTGTTATGCAACCATGGATTATAATAACCCAACAGGTGGGTTAAAACAACCCAGCACTGGGTCAATTTTACCCCAGCAGCGTGTTCTGTCCAATATATAAAATATATAAATAACCCAGCCCTTTTTATAGTGTATTCCACAAGGAAAGGTTGATAAATTATTTGCATTGCTAATGCTATGAGGCCGATGATTAATGCAAATAGAATATAAAAGTCCTAATTAAAAAAGAAAACAATTTGACAAAAAATTTGAATACAATATTGGTTATATAGCATAACAAGTGATTTATAAGCTTTTTTAGGTTGGTCATTTTTGACTGGGAAAACAAAAGGTGTTATAGGGTTCTGAACACAACCTGAGGGTTAAATAACTTTAATTCATATTGTTTACTCATGGCCTCCTCATTTTCAGCGGGGGACTGCTCAGAAGTTGCTTGCACAATATTTGCAAAGTCTATGAATCGCCATGTAGGCTATACACAAAAGGGTAATATTTTAACAAAAAAATGTTTGGCTTGTAAATAGTTTGACAACGGTATTAGCCGAATAATTACTTTGCTAATGCTAATCATTACTAGGCTTATTTCTCTTTAAGTTGTTGTCACATTTGTTTGTCCTCTTGTAAATAAATCTGTAGGTTTGGCACATTTGGCAGCATCCTCCTCCAATGTATTTTTTCTTCAACCTGTTTTTTACGCCCTCCTCCTCTCAGACGCGTATTGTTACGGTAGGGCCGGCCCAGACTACCGGAGAAAAGTTTTTTTTGGACGTGCTATGGACCGAACCAACTCTATGGGAGGGGAGGGGAAAACTCCTTCACATGGTACAATCCATGCAGAGGCTGCGCGCTGCAGTGTCAATGCAAAACGTGTGAAGTTTCATTTGAAGATAGACTCACTAACGTGACAAACAAACAAAAAAAACTCGACCGGCCCAAAAGTGAAGCGGCCCACCGGGAATTCTCCCGGTTCTCCCGATTACCCACCCCGGGCCTGCTGACAGCTCCCCCATGTGGTTGAAAAGCGCAACAGTGCCTGGTATCAGACACTCTTCTGTGTTTCCTACCTTCCACCGCCACTTTCAGAGTGTGCTTGTAGCAGCTAGGAGGCTGCTCAGGTTGCAGCAACAGTACAATTTGTCCAGTTAAAAGTTGTTCTATCACTGAAATAATTTTAGAGACATTATTTAAGGTAAAAAAACTACATAGTGTTGCTTTAAAATGCAGGATATTTATGCAATTTTATGCGATAACATTGCAGGTACTTGCAAAAACTGTGGGAACTTCCAAAACTGTTTTGAATGATGTTCATGTCACATAATCACGTCACCTCATGGCAACAGGGGACATGGCTGCGCTTTTGTGAGTTGCAACATTTTTCAACTTTCTGCTAAGATATATGTGATTTTTGCTACAAAAATCCGGGAATTATGAAATCATGCAAGCCGCATATTTTGCGGACTGAAATCTGCAATTTACGCTGCGAAAGTGTGGCATATTTGAAAAAAAATGCAGCCCCCGCATAAATATGTGGACTTTGGCTGACTATGTTCTGGAGGGACTGATTAAACAAACACACTCCCCTGCTACCACAGATAGTGAAGTCATCATGAGCTCACAAGGTCCTCATAATGTTGTCACAATGTGTGGGTCACAGTGATCAAAAAGTGTAACCACACTGGAAACTCACTGGGTGCTTATATGAAGGTCACAAACTAAGGGTCATTGCACACTCACTGTGAGCTCAAACTAACCCATAAAGCAAACGATGTACAAAGTTCCAAATGTCGCTCAGAGAACTAATATGCTAGCGTTTGTTAATTGGAAACATGTTGCAGAGACGTCAGCATTTAATTGCAAATTATCTCATGTGTTGACTGGGTTCTTTGGTGATGTTTTTTATTTCAGCTCTTGGTTGGTGCATGAACTATTCCGGGTGAAGTGCCCATATAAGGACTTTCACTGAACTTCCTGCACTGCAATTGCCCATTAAAGAAATAAAGTAAGATTGTTATGTATGAATCTTTCATGTTCAGAAAAAAAAAATCAGAAACTTGTACAAACCTTGGCGAAGCGCATTTGGCACAGAAGTCATACGTCCAACTTCTTTTGGACACTTTGTCTATGTTTAGCATGAGGAATCCAACTCTTTAACAGTTTTAATAAGTCAGAATGCAAAAAATTGCTTTAAATCCCCCCCAAACAAATAAGAGATTTTTTTCACAGCCTTCTATGCTCAATATTAGTGTAGGGCACTGTATGAAGTTCTAATTCTTTTGGCAATATGGTTACAGTATAATCTCCCCATAAGCGTCCGATTATAAATAAAGGGCATATGTTTTTCCATCCACTGTTTGGATTTATAATAGCGATAAAATCTCTATATCTCACTGCATTTTAATCATACGAGTGCATTCATCTCTGAATGATTTGGAATGTAATTTGGAGGGAGAGGTAATCAGGTTTTGCGTTAATTGACTTTGCGGCCCGCAGATAGAAGGGGTTTTCTGCTTCAGTAATTTTCCTGTCTAGCCAGGTCTGCATGTTGCCGTGCCGACCACCTCCTGCTGTATTAATGATGCGTGAGGCGTGCTGTGTCAGTGGGGTGTTGCACAAAGGGAAATAGTTGCTCAACCAAGTGGGACGGAGATGCCATCGTTTCACAGGTACATTTTCTGAGCAGTCCAAATGGAGCAACACAATGCATTTATAATTGACCATGCTTGCAGTGCGTGAATATAGATGGCTTGGTTGATTATACAGTACATATCGCAAGCGATATCCATAAAATATTCCAGTAGGTCTGATCGACAGCAGCATCCGACTGTATCAGTGGGTGGACCATTTATTGGTTCCTATAAGAACAATACATCACTAATTTGAATGCAATTAATTCTGCTCAACATTGCCATTACAACTAATGTTGCTCCTGTCACCTCAAATCAGTATGCACATTGTAAATGAATGACTGCCAATCTGAATGTATTTTGTATGCAGTTCTCTCTCTTTTTCTCTCTGTTCTTCTTGTTTTATTCCCGTTCCCTCTCACCTTCTTTATGCCGCTACAGAAACTCTTTTGTATCGTCTCCCTGATATAAACAAACTCGGAGCGCAGATGTTTTCCCGACACAAATACAAACAGTGCGTGAACTAGAATACATGCAGCGCTCTCAAAGCTCCTAAATAAACAGCCACAAAGGCACAACCAAAGCATAACATTGCATCACCAAAAGCTAAAGATGTATACTAAAAAAACAGCTGCTTGACAAAATTGATATTTGCATGTGTTTAGGCAAGGACACTGTTAATAGGAAGTTCTACCAGCAGGGGGAGCTTTAAGAACCAGGACTACCAACTACTGTATCTGTGTTGAAAATATACAGTAGGCTACTGTGTAAAAGTGTTAGGCCACCACCACCAACTTTGTTGTTTTTGTTGTTAAAGTCCATCCATATAAATTTTCACTCTTTTTATTAAGATACAAACAATAAATACAGGAAATATGTACACAAAATAAATGTCTTCTTCACGGCACGAAAGATATCTTGAGTTTTTTGAGGAAGTCATTTGATTAGAAGGATTTAATTTTATTTAGTTGTAAGAGATCCTACAGTTGCCTGCTATTGCTGAAGTGGAAGAGGAGTTTACCCTAAATGCTTGACACTTCAGCTTATACTTCTATACTGTTTTTAATACTACATATACATTTCCTGTATTTTCTGGTTGTAGTCTAATAAAGAGACTGAGAAATAATTATATATGATCACTATACAATTGCAAAAACAATAAATCTAATGGTGGCGTATTGGCCTAAGACTTTTGCACAGTACTGTACATGTTTAAAAGCTCTTGTCATGATAGTCGTCAGGCAATTGGATGGGATCGTACTGAAAGACAACCAAATCATGAGCTTCAAGTCATCATGTCTTGAAAACGGGGAATTGTGTGACAGATTTTCACTTTGATGCTTGAGGTATCTGTATCTCAACTTGCTAATTTCATTATAACAGTGTCACAAACTTGATCAACTTTACCTTTTGATTGTTCAGCAAATATCAACACTGACACCAAATCATTCTCATTGAGTGACAAGCAAATTTAGACAGCCGAGTGAAAATGATATTGTGTGTATAATAGTGTGTGTATGCGTGTGTGCGTAGGGAGAAGTGAATGACTTACGGGTTTTCATAGTCCCAGACGACACACTGAGGATCCACTGTACCCTTTGTGAAGAAAAGAGAAAAATAAATAGTTAAAAACAAGGCAAAAACAGATGAAAGGCAAATATTAGAATTATTAAGCTAATATAGCAATATTTAAAATTCCCCAAAATCCTATACTGAATAAATTGTTAATATTTGCTTTAATATGCAAATATTATGCAAGGGTGTACAGACCGTTTCATCGGGCGCACGTGCGGTGACGCGATAAGCGTCTGATCTAAACTTTACATCCGGTTTCTGTTTGTTTAATGTTCTGACTTGTTGCTGAAATGGAACTCTTAAACAAATACCTCGTCGAAAATAACAAATGTTTTGGGTTCCTATGTAATCTACATGTTTATTTTGCTTGTTATATAAATAAACTATTTTTAAAGGACTTTGTTGTTACCTATTCTTCTCAGAGTTTACCGGAAGTTACGGGATGACCACGAAAGCTGCGCGTTTATGTTGTTACTGCTGAAACCGTCTATCCATTTCTAAACTATTGTTTGAACATAACTGCGTGTCAACAATGTGTATAAACAACCTCCCCATTATAATATAAGGGTTTTTCCCTCCTAGGACTTTTTTTACTTCCCCGGCTAAAAAGTCCGGGGGGGGGGGGGGGGGGTTCCTAGGGGGTTTTTCAACCAGGGGAGGCAGCCTTCTTGGGCTTAACCCTCTGGGGTCTAAGGGGTTTTTAGGGCCCTGGGGAAGTTTTGACCTGCACTGACATTTGTGCTTTTTTCAGTTGCTTGAAAACATATTAATGGCAAAAGTCTCATAACACTGTGTTCATCACAAACTGGGCTACAATATCATATAATCAACATGTATGTACATGTTTGTATTTTTGAGAGAAAAATGTTTATGCGTGGTTTTTGAAAAAGCAAAATTTTTAAGTCACTGATATAACTCCACAAAACTCATTCCAAACATGTTTTCCCAAGACTTTCCAAACAGGATCTAGTAGTCTAGAGTTTATTCTTCAAAATGATGTGAAAATCATATGGCCTACTCAATCACATAAAGCAATGCATTGATTTACAATTTCTAAGACACTTTTGCTTGGTAAAGGCTGTATGCGTGGAGGCGGGAAAGCTCCTGAATAATCAGTGATTGACAGCTGAGAGACATAAGAGTTGAATAATGAGCCACTAATGAGCCATGTGGGGATGTTCAACAGGAATGTAACCCTCAGTAAAACCATGATCAGGTTTACTTTTCAATACAATGTAAACACACACACACACACACACACACACACACACACACACACACACACACACACACACACACACACACACTATATATATATATATTTCTATTGAAATATTTTCTATTAATATCACAATTATAAGTTACCTTTTAAAAACCATAGTAGCCTAATCATGGTAAAGGTACTGTTTGGCCATCATAAAGTGAACACAGGGTTTGTGTTTGGTTGGCCAGCGAGAGGTTTACTTTTGTGCAGTAAAAAGCTCAAAAGAACAACTGCCTATCGTTGTCTGGACTCCTATTTGTGTTTTTGTAATCATTATAGTAGAAACACAACCAGGGACACGCATGATAAACTTATCAATGTTTGTTTACAGCCGCCGCCATTACCTCACGTGTTGATCATGAAAGCAGTGAATGTGTGCACATGCGAGTGATACTGTGTTTAATAAACTTGCTGTGCGGAGATATGCGCTTAGACGCAACTAAATAAGGATTGTACTGTTTGCAATCGCGTATTTTATAAGAATACCAAAAAGCGCGTCGAGTTTCCTGACTCGCGTGTTTGTGTATGTGCGTTCCCGTCGCCTCAGCTGTTTGACGGAAGACAAAGAAAACACTCGCGTCTGGAGATACTGACACACATCCGCAAGTAAATAAGGATTTATATGTCGGACATCGATCCCGTCACACTGACGAAGCACACACACTCGCGTCTGTCTGGAGATTTAGGCGCGAGTAAACAAGTATGTGATGTGTGTAATCGCATCTTTTATAATGATACCACAAAGCGCTTCAAATATGAGGCATTGTGTGTTTGTGTGTGCGTTTGGACGTCGATCGAGTCACACTCGCGTCTGGAGATAACTTTAGTTACAGTCACGAGTAAACAAGTATATGTCATGTTTCCAGCACTCGGATTAAAACTCATTCACAGCAGTGAATGGCTGCAGAGACGGAATGTCCATTGACTGTGGGGTTGCCTAATGAATATGGATGATCTCTGCTCTTCTCTTCAATGGAGCGGGGCGTGGCTCATTATAGATAATGAAGCAACAGAAGAAAGACGGTACATCTCTCTCTTCTAATACAGTTAACAACGAATTACAATATTTGTTTTCGATTTCACTTACATCTTCCAAAAGCAGACATTCCAAGCATTATGTAGACATTTATCTTTTGTTTATATGACAAATATTCGTTAAGTTAGAGTTAATTTTTCTGACGTGTTTCTGAAAGGACTTCACTGAGGGAGAGAGAACAAAACGCGCATCATGTTTATTTTCTTAATTTTGCGAAAAGCACAACATGCTGTTTTTATTGGGAGTGGACAGAAAAAAACTAGACAATTTAACGTTTTAAATGATGTTTAAATCATATCTGTATGTCAAAAATCAGCAGAGTTATCTAAGTCTCTTTGGGGAGTGATCGAAAAATAAAGAGTTTGCGGCGCCCGCGCCGCAGCCGACCCCAGAGTGTTAACTAAGCACCCTCTTCTTTACGTTACCTTAGTAATACGCACGCTTATATTGTTGATTCATAGCCGCAGCAAATTTAGCTGCTTGTGCTATCGTGTATTATGTTGTGCTATCTGTCAATTTTCTGTGCTTTTCACTGCTTCTATTAATGTAAAGCTGCTTTGAAACAATCACCAATTGTGGAAAGTACTATATAAATAAAATTTAATTGAATATAAATACACCCACAACTTTTTTAATCCACATAAATTAATAATATTTAGATTAAAGGTACAATTTGTAAAATATTTGCAGTAAAATAACCAAAAACCACTAGGCCAGTGTTATATATATATTGTTCAACGGATTACTTACAATATCTCTAATGTTTTCAACTACCTGTAAATTGTGAGAAAATTGGCATTCTAAACAGTGACATGGGGCAGTGCAGTCGCCTGTCAATGATGTTAATATCCACGTGACGTATTGTTACCGCCTTTACTGATGTAAAAAGCACATGAAAACAGCATTGTGGACAAATGCGGAAGTAAGTGTATAGCGTAAGGCAGGCTACCCACTTGTTTATGGACTACGATTACATAAGCGAACGGGCCAATCAAACGACCCAATAATAGAAGAGAGAAAGAAGAAGAGAGAAAGAAGAAGGATCAATATCGGTGTTGCATTATCTGGATGGAGAGAGCTTCGCAACAACTTTCAACTAGACTTTCAACAGAGATGCTGACCTTGCTTGTGTTTTACACAACAGGTGAGTTGTTTTGATTCGTAACCCTTCAAAAATGCTATTATATCGATCACAAGATTAGTTTAGAGTGTAATCAATGCGTCTTCCTGCGGACGATATAATGCACATCAAGACGTATTATACTGCAATCTAACAATGCAACATTCAATGGTGTCATGTCAAAATGGTCATTTTCAAACACTAAATCCAGTATTGGGTAGAGTTTGTTACTGTAAATCATAACCTCACAATAAAAAATGTACTTTCCATACATATTATGTGAAAAATAACTGTAGATTGTAAGTTTGTTGATTATTTCTGTGCTGTGTTAACACACCATGGAATTGGACTAATACTGTACCATCTATGACTAACAATTTACACGAAACCTTACATAATGATAGTGTTAACTTGATTTCTCGTTCCTGCCTGACTGATGGCCATCAGCGGTTGAGTTAAAGACAAAAAATCCCATCATTCCACACTGCTTTAGAGCATCATTAATCTACATCGTTGTTATTGTTTTGATCATGAACTCTGGCGGCAGATTCTACAAATTGCACCTTAAGGCCATTTTAATTTTCTTATCAGTGTGATGTCACATTGCTTAAGTCCCGCCCATGATTGCTGACAGACACTGCTGAATTAGCATAATTTCCACCCTGATTGAGTTGTGCAGTGTGCGCCATTGTCTCCATGTTGGAGCAGCTCCCACCCAAATAGGGGCATTGGCATGTTTAAATAAATAATACGTAGAAAGGGGCATAATATGTCCCTTTGATACAGATAATTAGTTTTTGCAATGCTTTTCAGATTAAACCATATCGATATTCATATCCCTCACTAAAAGCATCTTAAAGTCACGTGACATTATGCGATAATGTAATCCACAGTATAGAAGCATTTGTTGTCTGTGACGAGGCAGAGATTATACATATGCATGAGATGAACGACAAAAGACCCCCATCTATAAATTCAACCCTTTATTAGTTCCACAGCCCACATCACACTGAAGATGATTCATTACAAAGACTAATTTTTGATTCAGTGATTCGTGAGAATCTGGGCTGATGCCCCCTCTTTGTGCCCAGCGAGAGGCTGTAATCAGGGTTCAGTGGTGCATGGCTGAGCGAACAGCTCATTATTGATTCATCAGTGAATCGACTGGTATAATTGACTAATCTGTCTCAGCTCAAGTTATGCCTATTATCTCTTTTTACGAAGACAGTGTTGGGTGCAAGAACATCCGGTCCGATGGGATCTCATAACCTAACTGATGATCATCACTGACCTTCAGAGGTTTAACAGACTCTCGAGACCTCCCGCTACGGATCGCTAAATCAGACAGCAATTACGTCTCCTTATTTTCTTTTTAGTTAGGTTGGAGCAGCAAAACTTTCACAAAAAAAACTCCATTCCCAAATGGATAGGCAATGCCAAACACTGCCTAACCTGGCCGCAGTCTCCATCAAAGTGACCCAGGAGTAGCTTTCGGCACGGCATACTGTAGTTAATCGATCAGCCTAGTACAAACTGTGTTATACGTCTGTCTAACATTTGTTAAACCTAACTCTAACTGTCCAGGGTGGATATATGCCACTGTATTTCAGTCCCAATGGCTCATATATGGCAGCATGTAACTTGCTAGCTCATATGGAGCACAAACAGATGGCTCTCATTCATAATAAGAACAAATGAACATCACAGATGGTAAACGAAACAAACAAAACGCATATTTGAATACATCAATTTAATCTGACACTCAATGAATGATAGACGAGCGCATTCGGAGATCAATAACCGAGTGCAGTTTTAGCTGTGACTCATAGATGCTATTGAATGGGGAGAAGCGCAGGCCAATGAGAGAGCAAACACGCAGCTGGAGTTCAACGCCTCTATTTCCCAGCAGCCTCTGGGGGTCAGGACGGTTCAGGAAGTCTGTCTCAGAGCATCTGTCCGCATGGAGAGGACAAGTCCCAACGCTACCGCCTCCCCACATTCCAAAGATCTGTGGCCAGGGTGCAGGGGCACAATCTGGACACCGGCCCCTGCCAAGGTCCTTTGCGCACAGCTGGGACCACCCAGAACCCCAACTGAACAGGGCACAGCCTTAGTATGCTGTGCTGCGGGCATACACACCCATAGGTAACATAGATCACAGATGAGATCTCTTTAATATCAGCTTATATAAATCAACCTTTAGATGTATGATAAAAGATCACTGCAATGCCAAGATATGAAAATATGCTCAGAAATATCAATATGAATAAACATGTTTTTAGTAAATTTTATATGAAAAGCTCAAATGCAAAAGCAGCTATATGCCGCAAAGACAGTCGAATGTGTTAAATAGCAAAGCAAATGACTAAAGTGACATTTGTGAAAATAAGGCATTGCAATTAAAGTGAAATTACTGAACCTAAACACAAGAGTCTGATAAAAAAAGCTCATTTAGGAGAAAACATGTCAGATGCACAGGGTTTTGCATCTGTGCTCCTTATAGCAGATTACCATAGCTAATTTCATAGCTCCACACTCCATGGTTTCATTTATTTCTTTATTATTTTCCCTAATAATTTTAGACGATTCTTAAATAAAACATGACTGAGAACTCTCCTAAGCTATAAAAGAGATATGAACGCTCACAAAAACATTCATGCATCACGTCCACTTTCCCAAAACTCTATGAAGAAGACAGCAGGTAAAGGTTGCCATGGCGACTCGGGAACGAATTATAATGGCTGTGTTCTTCGCCGAGCTGATATCTGCACTAATGCACAATCCAATCTGAAGGTTCCACATTTTGCATAAATCCTTACGGGGATATTTTTATTACTTTTTCCCACATAAAAAACCTGAGAAGCTTTATGTGCAGTACTTTATGTCCTGTATATTTAGCGGTTGTTAGAGATGTACTATTCATAATAGAAGATTATTAATAGAGGGTCATCCTAACCAGAACTATCTTTCATGCCTGATTATAGTGCTGAAATAGACTCTATGCTTGTGGGCTGCTCTCTGCCTGCTGTGCTGTCTCTTAGGTACAATACGATCTTTGGGCAATTTGTCAACCTTAGTGGACAAACAGCATTTACAGCTTGTAAATAATGGTGCAGCTACAACACAAAGGAGATATATGAGAAGTCATATGAAATAACTATTGATGTTAGAAATTATAGCACTGAAAGGTCACAAAAACTATCTTACCATGGTACTGTCGCTTTAAATACGATCTTCAAAACACGCTGCTTAGTGGTGATTTAATTTGAGCGCTATTATGTATTGAAATATTACTCTATATAGTCATATATCATAATAAAGAGCTTCAGTTATATGCTTAAAGTATTTCATAAATATACAGTGATGCATGGCACAGTATGCATATCTTTAGAGTCGTGTTATTTAATATTAATAGCAGTTAAAATATGTATGAAGGTATGTGGTACTTACGTTAAGCAAAGGGGCGAGCTCTACTGATACCAGCGGCTCGGTGGGCTTCGGTAAAGGACGCACCGTCACTGTCAGTATCTTTGAGCTGATCACAAATGGATCTCTGAAAGAAAGAGAGGGATCGTCAGATCCAAAGCGAATGATAGTTCATGACAAAGCATGATACAGTACAGTATGTTTGGCTTGGGTGCCAGGGTGTTTTAGGACATCATGAAACAGTACAGGACAGGACAGGATGGGGATATATGTATTGGTCCCTGAGGGAAATAAACATAAAATGGTACAGAAACAGAAAATACCAAAAAACTATATACAGTTAAAATAATAATAATTATAACAAGGATAAACCACATTTAATATCCTATGCACTGCCATGCAATTTTGAACCACTCTATTCTGCAAAAATATCTATTTTTGGTCGATATGTGTGTGCTATTGAGAGGGAGGGAGGATGTCAACGTGTGTGTGTGTGTGTGTGTGTGTGTGTGTGTGTGTGTGTGTGTGTGTGTGTGTGTGTGTGTGTGTGTGTGTGTATATATATATATATATATATATATATATATATATATATATATATATGAATGTTAGGTCATAGGAAGTTACATCGTGTCACAAACAAATCGGGCAGGTTAGCAGGGATGTGTGCTCCTTGCAGAAAATTAATGAGCGGTAAGCTAGAAACAAACCAAAGCATTGATCATATACATATTCAACAAGCCCCATCACAATCAACGACACTTAACAACAATGACCTGGATACCAGAGGGAGAGAGAGAGAGAGAGAGAGAGAGAGAGAGAGAGAGAGAGAGAGAGAGAGAGAGAGAGAGAGAGAGAGAGAGAGAGAGAGAGAGAGAGACTTGTATTCTCATCAGGTTCGAGAGCTCTGCTTATAAAGTTTAGACAGTAAATTACAGACCCCAGTAGGGGTCAGCAGGACATGAAAGACACCTTTATGTGCCCCCTTGTGTCAGCTTCATGTATATGCACTGATTATAGTTTTCTCCTTTCCCTCAATACAAACTAGACAACAACTAGACATAATTTTCCACAATTTCTAATTGTGATTTTTGTTGACATCGAATACAAGTAAAACAGTGTGAATGCTTACTTTTATATTACTGTAAGAACCACATGGCAAAATATTACAGTATCCATGACAGTGAGATTAACAGGTCATTTATTTTAGGCACAGTACATAGACAGTTTGTTCTTTTTAGGTTAGCAGGCTAAAATAAGAGCAAAGGGCAGCCTGACACAAAAGTACAGTAAACCTACACTGTGACTTGAAAATGTAATGGTTTTAACCACTGTTAGAAGTACAGTACAGTATAAACTGTTGACCTCTCACCAGAACTTCACAGTTAAAGGTCCCAAACTTTAAACAAGCATCTTATTCATCCAAGCTCTTTTGTGCTAGAGATGAATCAGTCATAATAATTGTAACAACTTATCTTAGGGTTGAATTGAAAACCTGGACATGTTCTGATACGGCCATTAACATTCCTGCATGGTCAGTTGTACATTGACTTCGCTGGTGTCAGTCAAGTATAATCAAAAACTTCTTAAAACATCCAGGGTTAGAATATTTTAGCTTATATCTTAGCTTATAGCAACACATTCACACAAATGTTCCAGTCATTTCATAACTACACACTCCGGCTTTAAAAGACGTTTTCATTAACAGCTGTTCACAATAAAGTATGTCAATTTTAATATGCTCTGAAATGAATGGAAATGCGAAAAGATATGAAAGAAACACTCCAAATTCTGGTCTTACTTGGGTGGAGGCATGATGAGGCCGAGGGTGCGGTACAGGATTGCTCCAATGACAAAGTACGGCGTGTCATCGGATTCTACAAACAAAGCAAAGCATTTGAACAAAATTACTTTGTTTTGTGTTTACATGTATACTATTTACACCCACAAAGCTTTATGCTTGATTTTATTGGTCTCCAAATTTTCTCTTAAACATAAGTTACTCAATATTACCTTCCTATTTACAGAACTGTTGTGTAGAAGCAATCACATTTAGTGTCAGCCCTGAAATATCTCACTTGCTATGATCTATGATGTAGAGCCAAATCCCAGCCAAGATGATATTCAGTACCTGTCACTCTCATTTCACTTGTTGAAATTGCTTAAAGGTGCAAAAAATGCATTGATACAATATGTTAAATTGCTATTTGATCTCTACATAGAAGTTATGTGGCTTTATTAAGTGCAAAAATTATCCACAGAAGGTTTTACGTGTCCGTTTATGAGTGCGTTTACATACACAGTCTTACGCCGATTATGCTTAATAAACTGATAACACGTGGGGTCATGTAAACGCGTAAAGCGGTTTTCTTTAATCGGGAAAAGCCCATAAACAGCGTAAGCAAAAAACGATCGGCACAGGTTGTTTTTTGCTCATTACGCCGATTTCGCGTGGCATGTAAACACCTTAACCGGCTTTCTCACGGTTTTGTCCATGTGCGCATGTCTCCGCGTATGAAAGATAAACGTCACACGCGGAAGTAAGCGCAAAGTAACGCATAAAAGTCTCCGCTCGACTAAAGCAGTTGGCAGAGAAACTGTGAAAACAGAAGCTTATGTTACATTTACTAGTTCTGTAGACACGAGAAGAGATACAACAGTAAAGCTTAAGACAGATATGTCGTTGACTTTTTGAACGACTATTGTGTACTATAGGCGGTGACGTCACTGCCTGCGAGAAAACTGATAATTCTTCAAGTCCCATATAAACGCAGTTGTCTGCATAGCCGGCTTATTGATTTGCATGTAAACGCATGAAAACAGTTTTCTGTAATAAGCAGATTTTTGATAGTTATCCACTTATTCTGTGCATGTAAACGTACTCTATGATTTTTCCATAGAACGAAATGGGCTGTTTTTATCTTATTTGGAAGGGTCATGAATAATAATGTTGATCTTTGCTCTGATTGGCTGTTTCACGGTGAGGCTCATGTCAGTAGTTCACATTAGTTAACAGACCTTATATGTTTGAGCCTGTATCAGATGAATATATAGATTTTGAGGAATAATCAATTATTCAGAGATTGGAAATGCATCTGTTTCAGGTACAGATATGAAAACAATACTTTTTTTGCTTCTGCCCATATAACAGCATTTTGGACAACTAATCTGTGGGGTACTTTGTGCTAAAACTTGACAGACACATTCTAGACACAACTGAGACTTATATTACAGTACATCTCATAAAAATGGGCATACTGGTCATTTAAATATTTCTAATCATACCAAAACTTTCATCATAATTCATATTCAAATACAGTTACATTAATGCATTGGGCAGACACTGTTATCGAAAGCACCTTAAAGTGAATTTATTGTATCCATTTTATCAGTTTGTGTGTTCCCTGGGGATCGCACCCCAGCCTTCTAATGCAATTCTCGACCAGTTAAGCTTGATATGAATAAAATGTGTTTAATAATTTGAATTGTAATGCACATTCCTTCATCCAGCTGAGCGAGCCAAATAAAAGTAGACAAGATCACAGCAAGATTTAAGAGAAAACCTCTGCCCAGAGACCCGTAGTGCGTCTGGACAAAGCTTGACATTTAAAAGAAACAGAAAAGGGAGGGCACAGAGAGATATGACCACTGATTCTTCTCACATGCCATCTGTCCACTATTTCTCACTGGCTCTGTTCCTCCGTTTCGGCTTTTCATCTCATTTATTTTGTTCCCTCCTTTCCTTTTCCTCCATCAACATCATATGTTCTTTTTGTGAGACTCTATTTATTATGGATACCTTTATTCTCTATTCTTCCTCTCTCTCATTCAATTTCTCCTATTCTCTGAACATTACAGGCTTCCAGAAAGAGACTCGTCCCTGAGTAAATGATATCATATTTCACTGATGTAGAACATAAGCTGAGAGGGATACGAAGTATGAGTTAAAGCAATACAGTATACGATGATGTAGCAGGCCTCAAGTTTATAATTCATTGTTCTAATGTCTGTCCTCATGTGGCTTCGAAAGTTCTTTACTTTTCAGCTAACTGCAATTCAGTTTAAAGATTATTGTTTACTCACTTACCTTAAAGGAAAACACCAACATTTTCCAATATTTTACTATGTACTTACCTTAACATAGACAAATTAATACATACCTATCTTTTTCAATGAGTGGACTTATCTTTCTACAACGCAGCATGAATGTGTTAGCGTTTAGCCTAGCCCCATTCATTCCTTAGGATACAAACAGAGATGAATTAAGAAGCCACCAAACAAATCATTTTAATTTTTTTTTAATTTTGGGCCACCATACTTACTCGTGTAACTACTCTTGTAGGGAAATAGGGAAAACATGGAAGTGTTTGGTGGCTTCTAAATTCATCCCTGTTTGGAATCCTAAGGAATGAATGGGGCTAGGCTAAATGCTAATACATTCACAACGCGCAGTACAAAGATTAAGTGCACGCACTGAAAAAAGATAGGTATGTATTAAAGGGATAGTTCGGCCAAAAATTATATTAAACCCATGATTTTCTCACCCCCAAGCTGTCCATGTTGCATATGTCCATCGTTTTTCAGACAAACAAATTTTCGGATATTTTAGAAAATGTTTTAGATCTTTCAGTTGATTAAATGTGAAGTTACGGGGTCCACGACCTTCAAGTCCAAAAAAGTGCGTCCATCCTTCACAAATTAAATCCAAACGGCTCCAGGATGATAAACAAAGGTCTTCTGAGGGTAATCCGTGCGGTGTTGTTGTAGAAATATCCATATTTAAAACTTTATTAACGTAAATAACTACCTTCCAGTAGCGCCGCCATCTTAGTCGCGTCTGCATTCAGGATGAGAGCTTACGCAGCCTATGGAGGCTACTCTGCTGCTGCTCTGTGCCCCGCCCTCCGAATTTGTCATAAGTCACTAAGAAAAGTGCGTACACAACGCTAATACTGTACTCTCACCTGAATACAGATTAGTCTAAGATCCGCCATCTTAGACTCCTCTGTATTCAGGTGAGAGTATTAGCGTAGTGTACGCACTTTTCTTAGTGACTTATGACAAATTCGGAGGGCGGGGCACAGAGCAGCAGCAGAGTAGCCTCCATAGGCTGCGTAAGCTCTCATCCTGAATGCAGACGCGACTAAGGTGGCTACCGGAAGGTTTTATTTTCGTTAATAAAGTTTTAAATACGGATATTTCTACAACAACACCGCGCAGATTACCCTCAGAAGACCTTTGTTTATCATCCTGGAGCCATTTGGATTTATTTTGTGAAGGATGGACGCACTTTTTTGGACTTGAAGGTCGTGGACCCCGTAACTTCACATTTAATCAACTGAAAGATCTAAAACATTTTCTAAAATATCCGAAAATGTGTTTGTCTGAAAAACGATGGACATATGCAACTCGGACAGCTCGGGGGTCAGTAAATCATGGGTTTAATATCATTTTTGGCCGAACTATCCCTTTAATTATTCTAATTTGAGGTAAGAACATAGTAAAATATTGAAAATGTGGTGTTTTCCTTTAAATCTTTCTAAAACCAAAGTAAAGCATCTTGTGGCATTTCCGTAACAAGATAAAATTTAATTTCTAAGATGAACCAACAAGCAAAGCAAGTGAAATTGATTAAATCATGTAATCCCACCTTCCCAGCATGCACTGGGGTATGTAAAACATAAATGTTTGACATTTCCATTCATTAGGGGTTTAAATTTGATAACTTGCTGTAATGTAATATCAGAAATAATTAGTAGATTGGTTTTATAAGGTGTAATGGATATGTTAGGATATAAGAAGTCTGAAGTCCACTTTTCACTGATCTATTTTCACCCTCATGTGTAATGGAAGTCTTTACTGCTAGTTGGAGCTCATGTAAAGACAGAAAATGAACATTCAGACCTTTTCTCAGATACTTCTGAGGCACAGATTATACTGCAAATGTTATAAAGAGAAACTTAGCCAAGCATGGCTGACTCACTGTTGCGATTTCCAGTGACATTATGAAATTTTAGGTTTAATAATTTAGCTTGAATAGAGGTGGTAAAAATCACTGAACGCAATGTGCATACCTTTTGAAGCAAATAATATGTCTGTAAGTGAATACCAATGACTAACCTGATCTCATTAGTATTCATTTGTTACAAAGATGTTCTAGTGTAAAAATATATATTTTACATGAATTAATGGTTAATTGTAAAGAAACTGTGTAATGCTTTATTTGTGAATAGATTTTATCTATGCTTGGCCAAAAAAATAAATGTTATTTATTCATGTCATAAAAATACTGACAGTCACAAACTGGCCTCGGGCCAGTAGGCCGTTCTTGTTGATCCCTGCCTGTGAACACTAATGAGATCACATTAGAGCAACTACCTTTCTTGGCTCTAAAATAATACGAGTCAACATAAACACCTTGAAATTCTTTCGAATCAGGCCAGAGCTGAGAGCTGATAAAACATTTATGCTTTTATTTCTTTTGGCTTTACCTGTTCATGTTTTTCTGTCAGTAGAGAAGACAGCACCATAAAGAATCATACCGCTGTTTTAAACATCCATAAAGTTGCATCAGCCAGTTACACAGAAAACCAGATAACAACCAAAACACAAGAAACCCCCGCAAACAGACTCGGTGTGTTGTCCAAGTATGAATACATGGAGATGCGTCTATATGTGACTCATCTACCTGTACCTGTCAGCAAGTCGAATTTCAATCAATTCCACAGCGACTGAATGTTAAATAAGTAAACGGATGACAATCACACGACCCGACCTGAACAGAGCCTGACTATCTTTCTTCAATTTCTTGATCTATCACTTTGATAAAGCTAAAGATCCTTTGTTGTTTAGAAACCCCTTCTGGACAAAGCCTTGCCCAAAGAGTCATCTCATCTTGGATATGGTGAGACTGGAAGTGTTTGTAATTTCGGTAGGGTGGTTCTCAACGGGCCGACAGGTATGTAATGGTTTAGCCCAGGAGTGGCTTTAACACTGGACAGTAATAATGGCCATTTCTTTGATCTCCATTTGTTCCTCTCGCATTTCATTTAAAGAAAGGCTCTCCTCTTGCCCACCTACCGGCTTGCTGTTTTCAATCTCATGGGTGGATCTCTCTCGTCTTTTTTCTTAACATAGTGAAACCATTTATCCTTCTTGTTCTTTCACCCATGTTCTCTCCCTAAACTACCACTCGACTGCATCCATTTCTTTAAAGCCACAGACACACAGCAGATAAATTTAGTTGTCAGTCCTATTCGGAGTGCTTTATCTTGTTTTGTATATGGTCCGAGTTCTTCAAGCAGCTGATGCACTAAAAGTATTTGTGCAAACCAAGTAATGGCATAAGGACAGTAATTTAGCACTACAGTGCTACAGTAGGTTGTGGAAAATGGCGCAGTCTTGGGGTCTGTGGAGGACTATTTTCTAATCCCGCTCCTGTCAGGTTTTATTCAGCTTCCACTTCTGATGTACTCTGCGTACACCTGCTATCTGCTTGTAATGATTTTCTTGCTGACCTGACCCGATCCTGCTAACTTTAGATCTCGCTTTGAAAATGTCACATTTAAATTTTCCCTAGAGAAAGTGATGGGGGGAAAATATGATGGTGTATACAAAAGTTATATATTATTTGTATTATTACACAGCTCGTTGGAATGCTTGATTCTGATTGGTCAGTTGTGACACTTGTTCTACCCAACACACAGTAACCCGGATGCTGCAAATCATTTTGACAGGGACAGTTGAATATTACACAAAAATATATATATATAAATATGTCTTTTAATAACATTATATGACAATAGCCATTTAATAAGCAGAATAATGTACAGTCAGTTAGTTGTTATTGAAAAATATTTTTTGTGTGCTATAACAACCGATTGCCTATACATAACCCCATACTTGTTCTAACATACATACATTATTTTAATACATCTACTGTCAACAGAGTAGAAAAAATCTCTAAACTGAATAGGACCCATCACTCAGAAACAAAAAAAGATAAAATATACAAAAAAAATTGGTTGACTATACTGTAAGATATATAAAAAAATTTACTTAAACTTCCATGCAAGAACATAGAAATGCCTGACAAAATTTCAATACCAAAAGTCTCTCATCTAAAATCTGACTAGTACAAAGGCTGAATGCTCTCTCTGAAACATGAAAATACGCTCGTGGCCAGGATGCAAAGCACATATTCTCCCAGCATGCACTATATTAGTATACAGCATGCATCCTATTGTCAGACCATTTACATTACATTTTAAGTGTTTATGTATTTGGCAGGCACTTCTACCCAAGGTGACTTAGGGTCGGTTTCCTGGATGGGGCTTATCCTAGTCTAGTCCCAGACTAAAATGCTTGTTTGCGCTGCCATAATTAAAAAATGTCTTGCACAGTCGTATGCAAAAGTTTAGGCACCCCTGACAATTTACATGATTTTTGTTTATAAATATTTAGGTGTTTGGATCAGCAATTTCATTTTGATGGATCACATAACTGAAAGAACCAGTAATATTTCAATAGTATAATGAGGTTTATTGGATTAACAGAAAATGTGCATTATGCATTAAAACGACATTGACAGGGGTGCCAAAACGAGTGTTTATCAGTGCCATTGTTTTATCTGAAGATGCACACCAGTAATGTTTTTTTTTTTTTGTAAGGTATGTTTGTGAAAACTACTTAAATATCCAAATCCTTGTCCTGGATTAATCTAAACCCTCTCCGGGAAACCGCCCCATAGAGTATAGTACAAGCTATGCGTTTTATCAGTATGTGTGTTCCCTGGGATTGGTCAAAAAAAGCTGAGGACCAAAAGCTAAAACTTTTGGCAGATATTAATGTTTTTAGTTTGTGGTCTGCTGTAGCTTTACTCCATGGGATTTACTATTGTATATGCAGCTGTCACTCCCAAAATTTGGCAATGTATATTTCTTCCCTTCTCAATGTATAAGAGAGAAAAAGAGAGATGCTACAGAATGTAAAATGTGACAGTTCACATTAAACAGCTGAACCCTGACAGTACGGTCAGACCGGCAGCTGACAGCACAGAATCTCATCAATCCCAATGATGGAGTAACACACGGAGATGCATCTCACATACTGTCACCACAATAACAACATATGCCTGAAGTCAACAAACATAAGAGCTCACTGGAAGCTTCCTGCTCCTTTCGATAGGTTATAGCCTCTAGACGGTCAAATCTACTATAAATCAAACAATTTTGCAACATGCCCTGACCCTGCAGTAAAACATGTGGCTTTATATATAATAATAAAAAGAAAAACTACTGATACTATAACACTGTTTTGCATAAGGTTCACATATTTGAACTGATAGAGCATTGCTCAAAAAGTGCAAAAAGCAATGCACTTAATCCCAGGGAACAAACATGCGGATAAAATGTAAAGCTGTTCTAACTTTGGATAAAAAAACCAGGCAAATACATTAATATAAATGTGCATAAGCAGTATTTCTTGACCAATCAGAGCATGTGTGCTACTGTATGCCTCTAGACCATGGCTTTGATTATATAAGTCAGTTTTAATTTCATATTATATGGTATCCCATTTGCATTTTGTTCAAGGTACTCGCACAAGATCATTTTAATCTGAGCCAATATAACTCAGATATATGATCTGTTCGTATAAGAACTGATACTGTTTATACCTCTACTTACCATCTGAAGAAAGGATAAAGAGTTCTTTGGGAATGAAGAGTTTGTCATCTGCAGATCGCGCCCAGTCTTTCATCCCTCTCCTTCCCTTCATCGGAAAGTTGACGTCGCTGGATACAGCCGAAACCGGCTCTCGTTGGATAGTGATGACTGGCAGGACCAGAAAAAATTAATATTAGACAACGGCCTTAAATTCTGACACAGAACTTGATATCCGCACGGCTGGGCTTTATATGCAGCACTGTGCAAATGTCATTGAAACTCACTGAGGTTGTTGGTGACAACCAGAAAGCTTTGAAAAGGCTTTTGAGCTTCTCCAATTAGATGAATGAAGTCTTCCACAACTCGCATCAGCAATGTGGAACCTGGAGAGACCTGGAAAGAAGTCAAACACAACCACAAAAATACACACACAAAAAGGAAACAAGATTAATTTAAGCCTACTCTTATAATTCCCAGACAAACACAACAAAAACCTCCATAAACAGCTCCTTGTAAAAAGCTCAAACGCTGGCCGGAAATGTCAACAGTAAAAAGCTGTTTGCTACTAAATAAAAGGAGAATAAATTATGCCCTTCGATATTTGCACCATTTCCGGTGCGTCTCGTGTGTTTATGATGCAGTCATGAAAAGATGACGGAAAATAAGCCTTCGTCACATCTGTACGTGAGATGAGATATATACCGTCACCTCTCCACGGAACCATGCTTATAAATCGGCACTGGGTTTTAATTCACTAACCCTTTGTTCCGGAGCGCAGCGTGCCGAAGTCACATTTCACAGTGAAGTTCATGAGAATGCATGGCCCATTCTTCAATCTAATTGGAATTTTTCTCTTTTCCACCCCACATGTGGAAATAAAGGCATTCATGATTGTCTGTGGAATATCATGCTGTTCAGTGCCACCGGGAACGCTTCTGATGGAGAGACGAAGATTCCATTCCCGGATGTTGAAGGGATTCATGCAAAACATATTCCCTTTCCTTTTCATTATTTGTACTGTATTTAGTTTTGTTTTGAATTTATCACACTTTTATTTTTTAATACGAGGCAGATGGCATCGTTCGCCGGTTCAAAATAAATAGATGAACTACATCATTCTTTCCCAAATAGTATCTCGCAGAGAAAAGACATTATTTTTAAGTCTGCTGGAAAAATGCTGATTCACTGAACATCTCAAGAAACGAAAAGTGATCTGTCTGATAGCACAGCTAACCCTTACAAAAAAAGAAACACTTCAAAATACAACACTGTATTTTTATTTTAAGCCTTAGGAACGTTATCAGATCCATTCACCATGGTATCTTTATAATGTTTCAAGACATTACCATAATTTTAATATGGTAAACATGATACCACTACACTCTAAAAACAAAATGCTGGGTTATTTTCAACCCAGCATTGGGTCAAAAAGGAAAAAGACCAGATGTTGGGTTAAGGAGGACAAATCATAAAAATCAGACTTTTTCAATGTTTAAGTGCTATTGTGTCCCAAGTGCTTCTATCAACTTAGAAAATGTGTAAAAGAACAACCCAGTGACATTAGTTTTGGTAAGGCATTATCTGCAAGCATGTGAAAAATAGCTCATTAAAATCTGACTCTCCGTGTGATGTCAGAAGGGGATAATACCAAAAATAAGCCAGCATTTTCTATTGTATGGTGTTGTAAATATTAGCTTTGACAATATTTAGATCATGTATAATTTCCTATAACATGGTCTTAATTCACAAATACGTTCAAACATTTTACTGCAACAGGTGTATATCCGCTTAAATTTAGCTTGAGATGTCGCAGCTATCAACAGGTCTTATTGTTAGTCCACCTTACGAGTTTCCAGATGGTCTCAATGTGAAGGGCAGCTAAGCTGAGACAATTGCAGACACAAACAATGAGCACACAGGAACAAATAAATTCACACCAGGACATAAACAGAGTCAGAGGCTGTGATGTGTGACTACAAACAGGTGTTTTGTTTGTGTAATGATGGTGCTATGATACCTTAAAAATAGAACAACGCAGACTGTAATAAACCTGGACGGAGAAACTATATAACAAATATAAACAACACTACTGCACCCAGAAGGCATGATGTTGAACAGATACTGTATTCAATGCAGAGACTCCACTTAATAAACACTGTATATGTTTATAGCAGATTAGTACTGTATCTATGTATATTTAATCACTTAGTTAGACAAGCTTAATTTAGGAATAAAGCATGTATAATATATGCGTCAACTACTGTAACACCAAACAGAGCCTTAAATTTACTCTACTGGTTGATCCAGAAGTTAACAAAAGTCTTTTAATTTTAGATTTGTGGAGACGCATTTATAAGCCAATAAACATTCATAAATACTCATAATCTGATATCCAACAGACCACATTAGTGTTTTCCTAATGCATCTTAAAAGATCAATAAAAACCTACCCCTCATGATTTGACCCCATTTAAAGGGACACCACTTTTTTGAAAAAAATGCTCATTTTCCAGCTCCCCTAGAGTTAAACATTTGATTTTTACCGTTTTGGAATCCATTCAGCTGATCTCTGGCGCTACCACTTTTAGCATAGCTTAGCATAATCCATTGAATCTGATTAGACCATTAGCATTGCGCTCAAAAATAACCAAGGAGTTCAGATATTTTTCCTATTTAAAACTTGACTCTTCTGTAGTTTCATCGTGTACTAAGACCGCAACTTTTAATTTTCTGTCGGTCTTAGTATGAAACTACAGAAGAGTCAAGTTTTAAATAGGAAAACATATCTTAGCTTGATGCTAAATGGTGTAATCAGATTTAATAGATTATGCTAACCTATGCTAAAAGTGGTACCGCCAGACATCAGCTGAATGGATTCCAAAACAGTAAAAATCAAATATTTAACTGTAGGGGAGCTGGAAAATAATATTTTCAAAAAAGTGGAATGTCCCTGTAAGGTCATGAATATTATACACTTCACCTTCACAAAGATCTTCGGAGGCATGTTGAGGTTTAGTAGAATATGGGTAACAGTTCATCAGATTTATGGGAGATGAAGATTATAAATCAAGCAAGGTAAATAGGAATGTATGTCAAAGATCCACCTGTACACCTGTGCTCTAACACCAAAAATCTGTCTCAGTCACGCTGAGCTAAACACCTGGCGCTTGCATATAATACATGCATAAACATTCACTGGAGTCCTGAGCATGTGGTTGCACGCTATGTGGTCATTAGTGACCAATAATACTACAGGAATATCTTTGTCTGGGCAAGATTTTAAGCATAACCCAGATAGCACACGTACGTCTCAGATACGTATCTGCGAGGTAATCACTCAGATTTCCATTCCGTCTGGAAAACGTATTATAAAGGTCGTTTGCCCATATGAATTACGTATCTGAGACGTACGAGCCCAGCCGTTTTGAAGACGCTTTTAAGATCTTTTCAAGACGCTTGATATTTAGAATGATGGTTAGCAGATGTTTCTAAGATATTTCCAAGATGTTTCTTAGATCTTTAAAAGATCTTTATAAGAGCTTAATCGAGCTCTTTCTAAGATGTTTCTGAGAGCTTTAAAAGATCATTAAAAATAAATTTCTCTAAACTACATCTTCTACACAGTTATACACACATATTATTACAATATATCATTGACAACAATTAAAACAGTATTTTCAATAAAACAGGCAGTTGATTGCGTAAAATTTATTAAAATTAGACAAAGGAAAACATTCATAAGATGCATATTTACACGAGTGTATGCAAAAAAGCAACGTTTTTCTATAACATACAAAGAAACACAATATCTTTAAATTAATCAAATGCTTCCTCGGGCAAAGAACATCTTTTCCCGATTTTCCGCGTCTCCTTCAGTGGTAGACGGACGGATTCTTCATCTGCAGCAGCTGCATTCTAAAAGAAACCATTACAAAAATAAGGAAAAATTAATTTTACAAACTATGTCATATGTTTTCTTTGTTTCCTCAATATAACTCTGATTAGAATGTCAAACAAAGATAAAATCATCCGTATTAATCGTCAATATCGTGTATATTATTAATATGAGCGTCTTTGCGTTAAATTCGTGCTACACCACACCATGCACTTATATCGACGTCGCAATGCAAAAGAAGAAGGGCAAGAAAGAAACCTGTCCTGGTCTGGTGATTTAAGGGAACATTTGTTTAAGGTATGTAGTAATAATAAATTTTAATAATGCTGGATGTGGGATCAGTTAACTAGAAATTTCGTTGATAATAAGCAATGTATGTACAGTAGCTAGTTCACGTTAGATATTTTATTCACGTGTCTGTGGTTATTTTAGGTTTTTGATAGTTAATTTCACTGATAGTTTGAGCCCGTGTAAATTTCTTAAAAAGCTGTAATTATTATTTTATTTAACATTATTATGTTTGCTGTCAAGACTGATATTTATTTATATATATATATTTATTGACGTTGATATGTAAACTTAACCTACTCAGTTGTACTTGACTAATGCAATAATGACAGGTCCACCTGTTTAAGTATATTGTAAAACATTTGAACATAACAACATTTGGACATAACATACACACATTGTTTCCGCCTGCATCAATTTAGTTGTATAGCTGCATTGCTGGTTAACACCTCTGGGCAGATTCTCCATGTTCTTCTTTTATGTGTAGCTGCTCACCTTAAACAGATACAGTACATTGAAGTAATGTTTAAAACAAATTAAGCCCTATAATATTGTTTATGTTTACAATAATTGGTAAAAAGTTTGACGGATAAAATGGTTCTTACCATTCTCTATATAAGCCCCTCTGTCTGTTAACTTTTGTTTGAGCCTGTCTAGATCTTTCATCAGTCTAGAAAGATGTTGGAGAAAAGACATCATCCTCTTCTATAATCTCCATCTGTAATTGGACTAACAACTGGACCAGTGAATGCAGGTGACTCCAAGATTGTCTTGTTTACAGCTGCAATATCAAAAAAATAATTGAATTGAGGCTTTTTATATACATTTAGTATTTTTTATTAAAATTCATAATGAGCATATGTATACATTGATTTAAAACAGTACTCAAGACTGTAGATTTACTGTGAGGTTTTGAATGTTGGACAGATTATCAGACCTGCATCTGCCTCAGACATGTTGATGTTTAGCTAATGACGTGATAATGATAAATATTTTTTTTAGGCAACTTACTCTCCATTCGACCTTGCAGGTCACACCATGGTCTCAAGAGGGAAAATGAGTGCTCTATGGATTGAACAGAAAAGGTAGTATTAAACAGTGTTATGTTGTATTTAAATGCCATGAACAATGCGTTTATGTTTTCTTCCTAATTATGTCAACAAATGCTCTCTTACCTTGCATGGTACTTTAGGTGAATCAAAACTCCAACCATCTGTATGAGGGTCTGGATGGATAAAGGATGCCCACTGGAGCTGGAAATGATGGATCAGGTCATTTTCATTTGTCACATTTACAAAGAAGCACACTCTAAGGATTGCTTTACCCTGTCTGTGGCAAATACACTAGACAAAAGTATTGGGAGGCCTCATTCTAATAAACATGTTTATTTATTCCAGTATGTCCAATCAAAACAAATATAAATGCTATACCATATAATACCACTACAAAGAATTTTGTTTTGATTTTTGTTGCAACAGTTTTGTAAGTGCCTTTTTCTGTTCCGAAATGACTACAGCTTCTTGTACAAGTTATTAATAGGTTTAGGTGCTGAGTTTTTGGCTAAAAACCTTTGAGTCATATCAAAGGTGTTAGCTGAGTTAAGGTCTATTCAGAGCAGTCAAAGTTCTTCCACACCAGACTGAATCACTCATTTTCTGTTTGAACCTTATTTTGTTTGCAGGGTCATTCTTAAGTTGGTATTGAGAAGGGCCCTGCCAAAACTCTTGCTATAAATTTAGCATCAAACGGTTTTTCTAGAATATCATATGCTGTAGCATTAAGATTTGTGCTCATGGAAATAAGTAAAGTATTTAAACCTGTTTATTAGAAGGAGGTGTCGCAATAGTTATGTCTATATATTTTATGTTTAACAAGCCAAAATAACTAGGGCTGCTTCTTTTTAAGAACTTTTGGGTATTTTCAAATCAGCCAGAGGAATAACAGTCCTTAAATGTGTAATGTACTGCCATAATTTTGTAATGATCAAACGTGAGGTCAGATTCTTGTTAACCTACTGTGTTCTTTCTTGATGGTTAGCCGAGTGTCCCAGGACAGAAAATCTGTTTCGTATGAATCAGAGTCAGACATTAACATCTAATATGTAATATCTAGTGATATGTTTTCTTAGATAATGCTGTGAACAAATGCTCTTTTACCTTGAATATTAGGTGGATCCACACTTGAACCATCTGTATGATGATCTGCACCCACTGGATCTGTAAATGGTGGTGCAGGTAAGTTTCACAAGTAAACAAACTCAAATCCTATTCAGACCATTCATGATTCCAGCAATAACGAAGTTTTTTCGTAACAATAAGACTGCATTTACAATGCAAATCTTAATGCACAGATCATATTTTTTTGACTATATTCATTTTTTGTTCTGATCTTTTTATATTTACATAAGACACTATTCATATCTGATATCGGTGTTACAATAATTTGCAAAACTACAGTTAATATGAGTGTCATGATTTGCACTTGAGTTTTGTATCGACTTAAGCCAGGGTCACTGCCAATTTAGGCATGTTTTAATTATGACACTTAAACAATTGTATATGTACTTCGATAAAGGTTTTTGCAATCATGGAAACATAAGTGAATCGCAGACAGCATTCTTCTTTTATGAATGTAAAATGGCTGGAGTAGTGATGTCACTAGCTAAATTAATTTTCATTTGACCTCCCCCACAGAAAGACACAGCACATCATTATATCGTTGGCTCCGCCCACTGGTGTTCAGTCTAAAGTAGTAGTTGTTGACAATCATAAAGTTGTAATAACAGTAAGATTGTGATGTCAGACAAACATTGTGCTGTTGCTGGCTGTGGGAAATTAGTGTCTTTGTAAGGGTCGCAAATAATTTGAAAATATTTATGTTTCAAAATATGCCCCCCTACCATGAACTAAACTGGACTGTTGCAGAGACCAAGTGTAGTAGGGTACGGAGTGCTCACACTAGTAACACCAAACTTTGGAGGTAAAACATACTTTGGTATGATACAGTATGCATAGTGTGAGTACCCCATAATTTTACTGAAAACAATGCCGCTCCTTAGAGCTTATTTCTATGTATATTTTAAACATTCTTCATTCTCTTGTGATTATTTTTGCAGGTTTCTGAATTGATGTCAGATGCAAAGCAGAAGCTTATTTTCTTCCAGTTTGGCTTCATTGTGGAAAAATGCTTGAAACTAAAATGCAGGTGACATTCTTTTGTTTATTGAAGCTATGACAAATAATTTGTCTGTTTAGTTAATGTTTTATACAGTGTAACTGTACCTAAACATTGTTCCTTGAGGTCCTCTGCTATTCACATTTTGTATGTCTTCCTTATTTAACACACCTTATTCAAATCATCAGCTCATTAGTAGAGATCTTCATGAACTGAACTGAGGCTGTGTCCAAATGTTCACACTTGTTGTCTTTGCACTAGACTACTTACATTACGTTTTTTTTTTTGTATTTGGCCTAAGTATTCTAGTGGGAGTGAAGATCCCAAGCGTGCATGTAGAATTATTCATCCGATGGGACACACTTAGCATGTGTAAAAATTTCAATCCAGGTAGTGCCAGCAATTTGCACCAAAACGTATTTGTGTTTTATTTACTACTTTTAATTTATATTTAACATTTTTACGTTTTTCTGTAAATAAAATGAACACTCTGAAATGAACATTTGCTTATATCAAACTTTTAGATGCAGAATTCTTTGCTCCTGTAAAAAAGCTCTTTGTTTTGAGTATGTAGCTTTATTAAAGTGTATTATTTATTCAGTAGTCCCTAAATAAACGACACAATGTTGCAGATGTTTCACAAAATGCATAACAATAATGCAGTGAACACCATAGAAATGTTAACATACAATTAAAAGTCTCATGCTTTACATCCAGAACATGATGCACGATAGGATGCACAAAGTGATATTTGGACGCAGCCTCAGTCTGTCAGATCAAAGAGACATACAGAATGCACAGAGCAGTGGGACTCCATGAACAGAGTTGAGAACCACTGCTGTAACTCATTATGCTTACCTGACTCATGCAGAATTCTGGCCTGGTGTTTGGTCCCCCCTTTCTCTGGCTTGTGTCTCCATCATCATTACACTCTTGTCAGTTTAATAGTATCGTCGTCTGCGTAGTGCGTACCAGGACTTTGTTACTCAGCTGTCCCTTCTCCTTCAAGCTACATTTTTGTCAAGCTGCAACAAGTTGGAATACATAATTATTAACGTTTAATGATTTTGATGTATGAAATATGTAACAAAAGCAAAAAATGTATAGACATTCTATTAAGAAATTACCTTTTTGTTGTTTGTTTACTGACCTTTCAACCATATTGCATATATAATTGATCATCATACCTTTGGTCTACTGTTAACAGGCTACTGTAGAAAACAAAGTCAAACAAAAAAGAGAGAAAAAAATATAAATGCTGAATGTGTCTCATCTTAAATACATTGTTGTTGTTTTTGTTTCATTGAATTTGGATGTTTTGATGATTTAAGGAAAATTTACGTAGCATATATATTGATGTTTTAAATCAGAGTTTGTTAATGACACTTAATCATTAACAAACATTTAAAAAGCTTTATTACAATACTAATTGATAATATTAATGTAATAATCTTGTTTTGTAACACCCTAAATCACTGAGCGCACAAACGCTACCCCTGTTACAAGCATGAGTGGTTGACTTCATGCAGACATTGAAGTACCGCGAGAGTGATTCAAAAGCCCACGAAACAGTGTAATCACGCGGTACTGTGATGTCATACTGGTTAACGCTAAGCCACGTGAAGCCGGACACAAGGGCTACACTAATCTTTGGGCTGGAGTAGCCTGTGGTTTTTAAGGCTTCTGCGGCTTTCACATAGGATGCGGTGTGCGCTGCGCTCGCCGCTGGGTTCGGCGCAGCCAAGCGATTGTGCTCTGATGGCCAGACCAAAGTAGGCGGGGTTTTCAATAAATTACTACAGTGTTTATATTTGCGTTAAATAGTCGACGAGGAATACAGAGACTGATGTTGCTCATCTCCATTTCACGTAACTTTAAGCATACCTACAACAAGCTGCTTGACTTAAACCACACCTAACATGTCAACTTGAATTGCTTACGTGTTTCCATGACACGGCTTTCCTTCCGATGTCTCTTTAGGAGCATAAACTTGTATTATAAAGCTCTGAGAATCCCGAGTATAAGCTTTCGTCCATTTTGCTTGTTTGGATGCCCCATTTCTATTGGCCGCGCGGGTAATCGTCACAGAGCGCAGCGCAAAAGTTAAACTATTTTGAACTTTGACCGCGGCGTGAGCGCAAGCTGCGCTCCGCTGCGCTCCGCTGCGCTCGCGCTTTGCTCGGCGCAACAAAAAACCGCCCTCGCGCGGCGCAAGCCATTGAAATGAATGGGTTTCATAGCGCAGCGCAGCGCACACCGCTTCCTATGTGAAAGACCCATTCGTGTCTCATCGCGTTAAACGATCGCAGAACGATTTATTTCTCTTTTTCACCTCGATCTTTGGCCTCGTGTGATTTACCAAAACCAACATGTGAAGTTACAACGCTGACGAAGGAGTTTCATCAGTAGAGGTAAGTAACCAACATTATGTTATGCATGTAGTGGATCTAAAGATTGATTGTCGTATATGATCATTCTTTTTTTGGTTTGTTTGTTTGTAACGTTTATCAATGCAAGGCAAAATCGAGCTGCAAATCCTGAAGGCAAGGCGTTGAACATGTAACGTTAACCGTTTTCTCAGCGGTGGTGGGGTAAACATTTGCTAAGTTAGCCTAGACCAGCCCCTGTTTAACTTAAAGTTACTTGAGTTATAAAATGTATCAATCTTCCCGCCCGACTTGCTTGGAGTAAGTTAACGTTATGTAAACGACCGGTATTCACAAGAAGCCTTAAAGTTTTATAGCGAAGTGGTTTGATAATTAAGTTAATATATTTTATCAGTTGTATTAGCTATAAAGTTATTTATATCTGTGAATTAATTCGTATTTTTATCAGTTTCTAACAACACGTACATGACAAAAGGCTAGCGTAACGTTAATAACGTACGTTAAGTTACTTACCAACACGAACAAACTGAGTCTGACAGACAAATTAACTTAAAGCCAACAATTAAAAAAAAAACATTATAAATTAACATAAACGTTATGTTTACGAATTATATTATTTACATGTTAATAATGATGTTAAATGCGAAGAAAATGTTGAAGTGTGCCTGAGGGAAAACGGTCATATGATGAAAATGGCGCTCACGTGACGTACGAATGGCCTCGCGACCACTGTCTATGCTCGCGACCAGCTCGCGTTTGCGCGACAGAAGGGTTAACTTCCTGCTCCAACCTGCAACCATTTGAATGCAGGGATAATAACAAATAACCAAAGTTTAATAATATTGCTGGATTTTTTATAATGGTTAATAAATGATGCGTGTAAATTTACACATATTTATTACGTCACTGACATTGTTTTTTATTGCATTATATTTCTTTTATATTGATTGAAAATGAAAACCTTATTTAATTTACCTAAAATTTGTTTGTGTTTAACACTGATTTATGTTGTTTTTCTGTTTAATATTAGTGTGTCCTGGTAAACGTGTGCTCGGAAACATGCAGATTACAGTATTTACAGAGCCGACCTTGAGTCACCCACTGATGGATAATCTGTTTACCTAAAAACAGGTAATGTGAATTCATTATATTTGCAATGTTTATACAAGTATATAATTTCACAAATATTAAATATTATTAACAATTATTATTAATAATGTACATATTAAATTATATTATACATGTTCAGTTGTTCTGTTAAGTTATTTGAAGGATATGCATGGTAGATCAATTAGATTATCTTTCTCACTAGCTATAAGCAGCATGCTATATAAATGTTCCACTTAAAGGTGTAGCGGAGGATTTTCTCGAATTTAAAAAAAACCGCCGTCTCCGCTTTTTAAAAAAATGCAATTGCGCAACACTCCAGATTGACAACTAGGAGGACCAATAGTCTTGATGATCCACCCGGAAAACCTAAATTCTCCGCAATACCTTTAATGTTTAATGCTCTTTTACCTTGATTGTTAGGGTGGTGTTCATACAAAGCAACTTATTGCTCATCTGCTTGAAAGAAAGTTACTGCTGGGGCTCTCCTGCTAAGGTTGTCTTAATTCTAAAAAGAAAATAAGTCATTTAGGCTTAGGTCATAGCAAGTTTTGAATGAATGACTTCACAATCTGTTTTAATAATGTTTATTTATAATGTATTTTATTCCACTTACCTGAATCGTGCAGAGGCTTGATGTTTAGTCCACCGGTTGTCTTCTCCAACCTCTGAGTGAAGCCACCACGAGGGGTCGTGTTAACCAATTTTTTTAATTTTAGTGCACAGTGAGTGTGTCTACATAGTCTAAACGCTTAATAAACTGATAACGCGTAAGGTCATTTAAATGCATAAAATGGTTTTCTTTTATAGGGTAAAGCCCATAAATGGCAAAAACTGATTGGCACAGGTAGTTTTTTTGCTCTTAAACCAGATTTTAACGTCTTTTTTGCCGTTTCGTATGTGCGTATGTCTCCACCTGTGATAGATAAACTTCACAAATAAAAGTAAATTTAAACGCTTGAAACATGTTAATGTAATAAGCTGATTTTTATAATATCATAATAAGATAATTGTCCTCTTATTATGTGCATGTAAACATACTCAATGTCTTTGTTTATCCTTTGTCTCAAGTCACACTGAGTGTGAGAAGTCATTTGTCCAGTGCTGTCGGGAAATCTATTGATAACTGCAATTCCTTCAGTCTAACATGATGGTTGAATTACACACAGATAAACTCCCACTTTATAGACCACAAGATTTGAGTTCAGGCAGATTAAGATAGTTGATTGAGTTTAGTTGTTATTGTTTGGCTGTTGGCTCATTATATTATTGATTTTGACAATTTTCTTACAGCCCTTGTCTGTCAAAATAATGCAACCTCTGGTTGTAAAGCAAATTTTAAACTGATCTTCTTCATTCTGTCACTAGCCCACCACAATCCATGTTTACCAGCTGTGGAAGTGCAGGCCAAAAATCTTCCTTCACCTGTGGGCCTCTACCCACATGTAGATAAGGTAATGAATTATTTGATTACTGTCGCTGTTTCTGTCACTGGGGCAAAATAACTGCCCTAGAGAATATGAAGAATAGCCAAAACTGTGGTATTGCGCTAGCCCTAAAAATTTGAGAATCTTGATGTTTCTAACACATGGTACAACCGCTTAGTAGACATGGGCCAGTATAAGATTCTGGCGGTATGATTACCTTTAGCAAAAATACCACGGTTTCACAGTGTTGCAGTATTCCCATTGCTACACTAAATATTTTTATTTTTAAATGGCAGGTAAAAATAAAGCCTTTAAATTATATTATTTATAATATTTTCGAAATGTATATTACATGTAAACATCAAATCAATCACATGACTTAATGAATTTTGTATAAATACAGTTCATACCTTGGAGACGGTTTCACAGACCATTTTAGTGGTTTTGTAACCTTGACTGTTTAAAACCACGGTGTACCTTAAAACTGGTAACAAGCCCATGCCTACCGCGTAGTGTCTATTATTTAGGTGGTTGACAGGTCTGTTTGCATGTTATTGCATTGGTAATAATTTATTGTTTATAGTCCAATATTGATTGTGAGAATTATTTAAATTTCCTTAAAAATGTTCTAACATCTTTTCCTTTCTTTTCTTAATGCAGCACTTCAGGAGAAACCTGCCTGTGATCTGCTAAGATGCAAAGATTCAACTCTGGCCCATTGTCATCCCAACACCTCATCTGCCATCAGTTTCGTTTAGTGTCGGTCTATTGCAAAAGTTCTTATAAACTTTAAATGAGACTTTGTGTTAAGCAGGGGTTTCCAAACTTTTCATTCCACAACATATTAAGCCCAGGATACACAGCAGGATTTTTGCAATCCAATAAGACCTTATCACACTGTGTGACAAGGATTGTTTAAACTTCAGCAGTAGACTGTCGATGAAGACACCTATTGCATCTGAGGCTGCGACATCCGTCATCAGCATGCGCTAGTGGTAAACAAATACAGGTATGCAGGTCGTAGAAACAAACACATTGTTGATGTGCGATGATCATGCTGAACTTCTTACACTGTCATAAAATTATCGTAGGTGTCTTTGGTCCAAGGACTGGGAAAACAGACGTCTTTAAACCTCTCACACTGTATGAGATAGGACCACCAATTAAGAGCCACGATCACAGAAATCTCCACGATTGTTTCACGATTGGTAATCTTTCATCTGGGACAGCCAAAAATCGTGCCGTGTATTAGGGGCTTTAGACAGGTGTAATCTTATAGTATATTAAAACCATTGCTAATAATTAATTGGACAAACCATCACTACAATGCAACACTCACTATCTTACGGTGCGACCCACAAGTGGGTCTTCACCCACAGTTTAAAAACCCTGAGTATGAGAAAGAGTATGTTGTATTGTAATTAAAGTCACATCTAAGTGTTATGGAACAGTTTGTCATTATATTCACAGTATTACATGGTTCTTTCAGCAGTTACTACGTTACAGTGCTCTTAAAGTGTCCTGATCAGCTTTGGGTCTTGTGAAGTAATCTAATGAGAACTTGATCAATAGCTTTGCAGTATTTTGTTACACTGGGGCTGTAATCATATTAACACATAGGTTAAACATTTTATTCAAATTTGGTAAACAAACTAGTCAATATAATTCATGCTGTGATGCTGGATTAAACCTGGTCAAATGATTGTGTATTGTGTTTTCAATTTTTTATGAGGTTTCTTCATCTATATAAACATTCTCAATATCACCTTTGGTTTGCTCAGAGTTTGTTCAGATGATTTTTAAAACTAAATGTTGTGAAAATGCAAGGTGTGTTACACAATTTCAATGGATGGCGTGGGGTCAAAAACTATCAAAAGTTTCAACCTTAGATATATAACTGTTGACAAACACACTTAATGTGAGTCACACCCAGTAATTATAATAAGCAGGAATTGCAGTAAGCAGGGTCACCTTAAGATAATCAGCTTGTTGGCAATTATTTTATTAAATGTATAACTTTTTTCATTTCAGACTAATAAAACAGTCAAAGGGGCAGTGGCTGTTGGCAATGATGTTCTTGTGTGTTTTGTATTTGTTAATATTTTGTAGTCAGAAAGAGTATGAGATCACCTTTTCTTGTGCATGGTGCTTTATCTACGGTAAGTGCCTTTTTAACGTTTTGGATTAAACGCAAAATGTCTACATTGTTTTTTATTATACGTGATATGGGCTTTTATTAATTATATTTAATTATATTTTTTGCTTCAAAATTAATGCCAACCCTTAAAAACATGTTGACTATATTTTTAAAACAATTAAACAAGACATTTATTTAAAAAATGAAATGAGTTGGAGGTCTTTGCTGATTCGTCTGCGTTTGATCGGATTCAAGACCAAACGGAGATGCATTGCAGGCAGGTAGGATTTAGAATTTTTTAAGATCTTAAATACGTCTTGTAGAGATATGGAAGACGTATTATTCAAAGACGATCGTCAGCAGATGTAAAGATCTTTACAAGACGTATCTGAGACGTACGTGTGCTATCTGGGTAACATTTTAAAAAGAAGTAAACTTATTCACAAATCTGCATAGTTATTCAACAGGGAATTACATTTGCATTAACTCAGCATAATATGTTTATACAGAATCTTTAGCTTGTGGGCTGTAATGGCTGCAAGGTGCATTATGGGAGCAAAAGGGCCTCTGTGGCAACAATAACAAGGCAGATTTTCTCTAAAATGTTGTCCAATCTGTCAAACAGTAAGTTCTGAAGAGGCATAGGGGGTTTGTTCAAATAACCAACCCTAAGCTTGATCAATAATGATATTTGTTTAGTTGAGCAAACACCAATCTAAATTAGGACTAATAGCTTGATAGTGTTTGCCTATCAAAATCTTTAATTTGCCAGTTATTTGCTATCACTAAAAATGGTATTCAATCATGAGTAACTCAGAATTTAACATTTCAAGTTTGTTCAGCCCTCAGGACATGAGAGGATCTTCAAATGAAAATTAAGGTTTGAAGGAGGGTTGAAATGAGGAAAGTTTATTACCATGAAAAAAGTGCTCTGGGTTGACACTGAAAGCACAGTGGACGAAACTCCACAGTATCTAAAGTCAAACAGGGTCTAATGGAGCGGTCTAATGCAAAGAGGCAGCTCTAATACCACATCCCTTTCCCAACACACCTCACAGTCTTCCTCCATTACACCCAAAGCCAGTCTGATTAGATCTGTTGTTAATCTGTGAGATCAGACTGGGCTTTGATGACTCTGCTTTTTCTGAGGGGAAACAGCCCTCAACACTGAATAAAAGATTAAGGGGGTGGGTACACCAAGACGTTTACTGTACGCATGTGGTCGGTGTATGTTTTCAATTCTTCCATTGGAACACCATGCTTTTAAAAAACTCCAGCAGCTGGAGCTCCAGAGTTCAAAAATTTTAAACTTTGGGTGAAACGCTCATCTCGTCAATGTGGCTTTTCACTCGGCTATCAAATCATAGTGGAGGAGGGGCGGGACAAATATCACAACAAACAACCAGTGCATCGTACAATGACAAATCAGAAGTATCATAAGCCCTATTCGGACGGGATTAGTTTTACGGGGGTAGATGGCGTAATGTAATTTTACCACAGGACGTCTGTAATATTGATGGTCAGTTCGGACAGGATTAGAAATCTCAGTAAAACATATCATTCAGAAGTGAGAGGGGTAACTCGATTGCACAGTGCGTCACCTCTCTCGTCTTCACGTGGACATTACCTTGCTTCCTGATATCACATGTGCAAATACAGACGCAGGAAAACTCGAAACAATGTGTTTAATATCAGTTTGGGGAGATGTCAGTTTCAGAAACAGTTCCGTGCCTCTGAGAAGTGAATTTGACTTTTTTTTTAAGTTTGTGTCATGGTATTCAGGAACGGACTTGTCACTGACTTGTTTTTCCCGCCTAGAATGCAATTAAATGCTTCTTTAAGCGCTTTTATATTTGAAAGAAATCTGCAAAATAACAGGAAATGACAAAATTTACATGTATATTTACAGCTGGTCTATTCGCACCTAATTTCTCCAGACCTTTTTACAGAAGGTAAAAGTCGCCATTATCTTTCCTGAAATTGTCCCTAATGATTACTAAAATCACTGAGAAGCTCTGATAAAATTGGCTTTACCCCACCTCCCTATGTAAAACTAATCCCGTCCGAATAGTACTATAGTAAACAACGCGCTAAGCTAAAAACCGCGGGCAAGCACCCACAGTTGGCGTCCGCCTGGCGTCTTCAGTCGCATTTAAACGCATCGGTGTGCACGCCTCCTAAAGGTTGATTTGTTGAACAGATATTCAGATTTTTTGAATCTGGGCAGGATTTGAGAACGGGTGTGTTACCTGGTGGGCGTCTTCCCATTTCTCAAGGTTTTCAATGTCCAACATTAAGCTGACAATCTGGAAAAATTTCTGGAAAAAAACATGGAAATTATGTAATAAGAGGATTTAAGAAACTAAATTACTTTTAAATTGTCTGTTATTCTGTGGTAATTCAAATAATTAACTAAGCTAAACATACATTTGAAATAATCTTACAGTAGTGGCCAAAAGTGATGTCCAACTCTAAACTACTGGCATCTTTACTCCTTATCTACATGTTTAATTAAAGATGCATTAGTTTGCAAAGTTTATAAAGACATAGTGACTATAAACATTATCACAAAAGGGGATCAATAAATATTAATAATGGATCAAATTGTAGTCAATAAATACTTTATTACCTGTAAGCTTTAAAATGTTCTATGCTGATTTAAATTTTCTGTATATTCAAATACAGATTTTATAGATTTAAACATTGAGTAGAGTAGGGATTTAAAGGGGTATGAGTACATAAGTTTTACTTCTTCCAACTCCCTTTTGTACATGTAAATTGGGTTGTTTTTTCATTTTTTTCCACAAAAAAAAAAAAAACAATTTACATGTACAAAAGGGAGTTGGAAGAAGTAAAACTTATGTACAAGTTTTATTTTGTTGTTAACATGTGTTTTGTTTTACAATTTTTTTATATTCTGTAATTGTATTTACATGTTCAAAAATAAATAAATAAATAAATAAAATAATAAAAAATAAAATAAAACCCAGATTCTCTGGTTTTCCTCTTTGTTAATTAATTTTGTCCAATAAAAATGTTGTGTTTTGGTTAAAAATAACCTAAAGGGGCATTAAAAGCAAATATTGTACAAACCCCCCAAACATCACTTTTTACCACTAATTGTACATTGCATATTAATATAGATATAAACAATATAGAGCTTTGAGCACACACACAGGCATACACACCTGCACGTCGTCAGGAGCTGGGATGTAGGTTGCTCGCTTGAAGGTGTCCGTCACATTTCGGAGAATCTCCACGGAGAATAAGAGGTCACCGCTATAATAATCCTTACGGGACATTAACTCCAGGAGACTCCTCACGATCTGAGACATGCCCTCCCCTGCCAGGGTCCTCTGACCCTTCGCAAGATGTTCTCGCAACTACATGAAAAGAGAGACCCTGGTTATATACACTGACAAGTGCCAATAAATAAACCCTGATTAAAATAAGCGCATAAGCACATTTATAAATCCTGGCTGCAATAAGTAAACACAGGGAGATAAACTCCAGACACCAAATTGAAACAGAGGGCTAACAGGTTATACACATCAAATGAACTAACAGACTTTGATTTTACGCACTTAAAACAAACCTAAGACATAAACAAGCTCATAAAGAGAATAAATAAACAAGTTTGAATGTAGACCAAAAGGTAGACCAGAAACGTAAGCGCGCAAATACACAAAATCTGCTTTGATGCTGAAACAACATCGATCCAAGTTTAAAGAAAAGCGAAAGCAGTCGAAAAGTATTGACAACTGCCTTAATCTACTTCCCATCTAACCAAACTGTGAGCATAATAAAGTTGAAGCGATTTCTCTGGTAGTAAATTAACTAAAGTTTATGGTTAAACGTTAGCAGAAGAATCACTGATGGTCTAATGACAGTACTGTAGATACAGGAGGTGGCAGACAACGGCAATCAAAGCTATTTAAGCATTGTCTGATTATAATAAAGGGTTAGTGGACAGGTTAACAACGCAATCAACCCCATCACAAAACGCCTTAACTGACTTGCAAAATTAAAACCCACTCTGAATTCTGAACTCAAGGTCAAAGATCATGGCTGAGCAATTACAACGATCACATAAAGGCATGTGAAAAGTTTACAAGTACAGTTAATAGTTATGATCATCCTACTTAGAACCAGGTTTCACTTGTTAAAAATACTGTTATCAAATAATTTCATCTGGACCACTACTAAATATGTAGTGCTATGGGAAAATAACGTTTTAGTTCAGTTAAGACAAAAATATTGAGCGCTGTAGTAAAACTCAATAAATTTAACACATTCTTCCACTGCAATATTATAAAAAGAATGGGTCAACATCCACATTTACATTTATTCATTTAGCTGACGCTTTTATCCAAAGCGACTTACAATTGCTATATATGTCAGAGGTCGCACGCCTCTGGAGCAACTACAGTAGGGGTTAAGTGTCTTGCTCAGGGACACAATGGTGTGTCACAGTGGATTCGAACCCGGAAGTCTTATCCACTGCGCCATCACCACCCCTATCCACATGTACTGTTGCCTCGTATACAATTTATATGTTTTATATGTTTGAAAAAGTATGGGATATATAACGCAAAATATTACATCAGGGACCTGATTATGCTGCCTGAATTTGTTTTGCAATAACAACCGTCTGGAAGTACACTTTATGGCTTACTACATGGCAACTTGCCTCAAGTAAATTATTAAACATGAAATATTGATTTAAAATATTTTGGAAGTATGTAGGTATTTTGTTTTTGTTTTAGCGGAGTGTTGTCACATTTAATGGTTGTAATCAAGGCTTTGAACCGGTTCACGGAATGAAAATGAAAACCAGAAATCTGCAAGGAACAGAAACGAAACCAGAAACTTTCAAAAAACATATGTTCCGGAACAGAAACGTTTATTTAAAATAATGGTAACCGGTTTATACCGTTATTTTTTCCGTTCTTTGACAAGACTTCTGTGCTGTTCACTTCCGGTCGTCGTTGACTAATCAGAGAAATGAGAAGCTTTCCACCAGTAAGTAGCCTACTCAAGCCCAAGTCTCTAATACTCAATCAAAAGAGGTAAACATTTTAGGCTACCCAGTATCTCAAGATGTTTTTTTTTATACTAATTAGTGGTGTAACGGATCGCAGTTGATCTGTGATCCGTACAGATCATGACCCATGGTTCGTCTCGCATGGGATTCGCGGATTAATACAAAAATTTAAATATGTGCAAATTATCAACTTTCACCCTGTTTCAAAGGCTTTCAAATGTTAACACTTAAGTGATTTTAAACAATTTAACCGCAAAGAGGTGCTAAAGTGAGCAATTTTCTATACGCACAGACGCACATGCGGTTGAATGTGTCCGGTCCAAGTCCAATCAAATGTGATTATCCCTATGCACTTCAAAGATCACAACTCTTAATTCATAAACTTAAGAGAGTTGCGCTACTGTGTCTCATAAAACAACATAATTTTCATTTTATGTGGAGCGACTGTTTATGTCGCACCTTCTTCCCGAAGCACCGTTTGAAATTTGTGCTCCATCTGTGTGTGTTTGTGTGTTTAAGTGCACTCAAAAGTGCATACACGGAGAGACACGTTTCAAAAAGCAAGCGAATAATCTTTCTGTTCTTGACAGGACACATACAAACAAAATTATCTTGAAAAAACAATATTCTTTTTCTAATAAAGACATTTGTTTAAGTTGTTTGCCAATAATGGCAGAAATTGTCCTTGTCTTAATTCATGTATAATGCTGAAACATAAATGCCGCTTACATACTGTAGCCATTTTTTAATGTTTGATGACAAGATAGAGACTTAAGGAACATTATGTAGAAAAATTTAGTTTAATGTCCTAATGATCAGCCTACTTATTTGTTTGTCCCACAACTAACATGGAACGTTATTAACCGGTTCGAGAAACGTTAAAATACTGTTTCTGTTCGAAACGAACCAATTTGGAAAAAAATCTGGTTCAATGCCCTGGTTGTAATCGCGGATACAGGATATAGCATCTACATATATCCTGTTTCGCATATACAGGATTTAGCATCTATTAACCTTGGAATGTTATAACTGACCAATCAGAATCAAGTACCCAAAGAGCTAAGTAATGTGCTAAGTTACCTATTGTCATTATGTTAAAGTGGCATTATGTTAAAGTCCCCCAGCATTGAAAATCAGGTTTTTATTGTTGTTTATATGTGGTGTTTTCAATATGCTTTAAGACAAACCACGTGCAAATTCATCAATCAACACCATTGCTATGTAACATTTCTGGGGAATTGCAAGTTTACATATGAATCAGACTTAAAAAGTAGCATCTATTTACATATATATCTATGGTCTGAGGTGGTGCAAAAGAGAGGGGATGGGGGAGGATATGAGGTGCATATTCATATTTATGGTTGAATAGAGGTTGAATATATTCATAAATCAGTGTTTACCAAATGAGGCAAGGGTGTAGAGTTAAATTCAAGCAGTTTTAAAACATAAAGAAATGACTGTGATATGTAAAACTATTACATACATTATGCTCAAAGATGAGTTTAGTACTAGTCAATCAGGAGCTTCAAAGTTTGATTTCAATCATTGACTTTTACAAAGATTTTAATCTTTGACATGGCCCAACTCAGTCAATATTAAAGGCATCAAGGTTTTCTTTCACAGAGCGTCCTTTCATTATGTAACATTTGAATACAGAGTCACTTACAGATAAATGTAAATATCTATATTCGAGTGAGACACATCGGGCGAAGCTCGGAGGACCCCAGTAAGCAACTCCATTAACGTCCAGCAAACAACGACGACTAGCAGATCCTTCAAAGAGAGAAGAGAAGAAAAGAGATCATTATCACTGTTGCGCACAGGCAATAACATCATGTCAACATTTGACAGGCATGGGCTCTCTGATGCTCAAATGCTTTCATAAAAGACTTCAGTGAGATGTGATATACGATGATGTCTGGGGATAATGTCTGTTTTGAGCATGCAATTTTACTCAGCTCCAAACTCTCAATTTTGCTTAAAGTTACTGTCACTTGCATCATTAGGTCAATACGATTTGACCGTTGCCTTACACCAGTTATCACGCTGGGAAAACAACACACTTGAAAATACACAAGGAGAATGCAGGCAGACACAGAAATAAAGCTGAAACCGTATAGAGTCTCCGTAGAAATGTGTTTTTCTTTGGGGGTTAGTTTGTTTGTGAGTGTTTGGGCGGGAACGTGGAGTTGAAATAGATTAGAGCTCGGCGTTGACCTCATTCAACACTGCTCTGCGCTCCCACTTCAAAGACATCATTTATTAAGCCTTTCTGTTTTTATTAGGTAAAAACACAGTGCACATCGAGTGTCTTTCTTTACTTGTAACTGAGAATTATTGCACGGTGGATTTAGATGGTAAATATTCCCCTAAAAAAGTCTCATATGGGACAGAGAAGGTTTACAAACTGTTCTGCAATGCAGTGTGTTCATAACATTCATAGTACATAGAAGAAGATTATGATGCACAGCATGACAATATGTCTGAGGTACAAACAACAAGCTGCCAAAGAGGAAGATTATTTGGGCCTTGTGCCCAGTATACACTCTGCGGTAATGCGTGACATTTCATCTTTTGTCTTTCCATTCAACATAAACAGTATCTTGATTGAGCCTTTAGATATCATTGCAGTGTTATATTAACTCTCTGTGGAGGCACGTATTGGGCTGTAAACATCCTCATTAAGTTTCCTCTCATACACCACTAATTCATCCCAATGGGCTTAAAAACTGAACGCTGATTAATTGCGTGTAAACCAACTTATTTTGAGTGGAATCGTGAGCCTGTTGTGTGATGTTAGTTTTAGAAAATGAGTGATTGCGTCTCTGATGAAGTTTTATAATGCGGTTTAACTCATCATAAAATCCTCTAATAAAGTTGTATTTCACAGTGAGAGGACAAAACAAATAGATTTGCTCGTATTATATATGGCATCTATAGCTGTAATCTAAACAATATTAGATTTTACTCTCTCTTTTATGTGATGTAGTCATAGCAGTATACTCTGAAGCGAATCAAGCTGAGATCATTAACTTTTCGGGAGCAGACTTAATTTACTACTAATTAAACTGATGATTTCATCCAAAGCGACATGGAAAAGTTTATTTTTAAAGCGACAGGACAGCTGGATTTACTAACAATATGCGATGGTGATGTTCAAGGAAAACCTGCTATTAAGTTTGAACCTGAAAATTTTCAATTATTAACCCGAACAAGGTTATACCACCCATTACAATAATTATTAGATAGGATAATTTTAGGTTAATTAAAGTTGTGTTTTTATGCCTTTTTAACACAACTGTTCACTTGAAAGCTTAACTTCAACAGAGTAGTTACATTAGTATTTTTTTTCTGATAACAGATAGATAAATAAATGAAAAGTAAATTAACTTTGCCCATATATCATATCTAAAGTGAATCAACTATTACTTTACACTGACCATTAATTAATGTATACAATGTTAGCTACAGGTGCTTAAATTCTTGCCTGGGTGCCAAACCTCTCCACTTCATGTTCGTCGTCTCCCCTTATCTTTAGCAAACCAAAACATTTCATTTTCAACAAGGTATATTTGTTTTTTTAGAGATCAGTTTAGCCAAAGCCAGATAAATAAATACAGACCGGATCTTCGGTTCAGGTGCGCAACGGCGGCAATGCGCTTACACAGATAAACCATAGATATGTATAAAGGCTAGATGTCTCGCCCACACTGCTGGCCAATTGAGTGGAACGTCCGCATTTGGCGGCCATCTTACCACAGGCAGCTCGCTCTCTCGTAGCATTGAGTTTTAGTGGTGCAGGTACTTTTAAATGACCATAACTTGCTTAATTTTCTAGCGATTTTCAAACGGTTTGGTTTGTTATAAACGTCAAAGATGTACCTATGACACTGCATACTTATACAAAAAAATCCATGAAACATGTTAAAGCATCCAGTTTGTAAGAAACCAAACCGTTTGAAAATTGGGAGAAAATTTAGCAAGTTATGGTCATTTAAAAGTACCCGCACCATTAAAACTCAATGGCCGCCATGTGATGACGTTAGAGACTCCGCCTTAACACATCTAGCCTTTATGCATATCTATGGATAAGCATCTATGGAAAATCATCTATGGACAATTACACTGTACCTCAAACAAACAAATCTGTTGAAATAAATAAACTGTTTATATACACCAACTGTCCCACACAGACAGAAAACATGTTGCAAGTAATACATATAGTGGATTGACTTACCAGTGGCATTTGATGGACACTTGTTGTATACAGTCTCTCCAGCTGATGCTCTCTTCCACGTCATGGATACTTGGTACTCGTCTTTACAGATTTCATGAGATGCTGTATATAAAAACAAGAGTAGCTAGTAGTACTGAAGGTACTGTAGGGTACACAGGTTTTTGTTTTTTGGTATTAAATGCTCTCTAGAAAGAGAAAGTCCATTCTCCTGCTCCTAAGTACTATATCATATCTATTGCCAGTGGCATAAGCTATAGCCTGTTGGCTATTTAAAAACCTCTAAAAATAGGCCTCTAAAATGTCCCATCCAAACATTTAATTTAAATAAAAAAAAATAAAAAAAATAAAAACTGTACTCATTCATACACTCTAAAAATATTTTAACCCACCTGTTTGATTAAAAAGGGGCAAACCCAGCCGTTGGGTTAAAATTCCTCCAAAAAGTGTTTATATGTGACCCAACCATGGGTTAAAACACAAACAGCATTTCGGGTTAAAACCCAACATTTAAATGACCATGAGTTGATGAATGTCCCTTTTTACTAAAATTGAAATATCCCAGCATTTTTAGAGCATATAGGGGTGGTTTCCCATACTTAGCTTAAACCAGGACTAGGCCTTAGTTTAATTAGGAACTATAACTAGTTTTAACAAACATACCTTACTAAAAACTTTACTTGTGTGCATTTTGAGGCAAAACAAAGGACACTGTTGTATTTTAAGATATGCCAGGGCAAGTTGTTGTCAGTTTGGACAGCTTTTACTGTACATTTATTTTAGTCTTGGACTAGTCTAATCCCTGTCCTGGAAACCACCCCATAGCGATTTTGTGAGGTCTATAAGATTACATAGACTAAAAGTCGTCTTCATAATGATACACATTACACAAAGTATATTCTACTCTCACTCAGAAGCTCCTTGCAGAACAAACTATAGGTAAGATACAGTACAGAAGGGACTGGGCAAAAACCTTCCCTTTCGTATTAAAACATAATACAAAAAAAACGTATCAGGCATGTTTTCTGTCCTCAAGTTGCTAGCACCATCAACACCTCGTGCACGATATAAGCTGTGCAGCAATGTTTGACATTTATTTAATCCATAGCCTCCCAAAGCTGTAGTCAGAGACGTGCCTATTAAAATCCGCTGTTTGCTGCTATGCCTGACGTGCTGACAAATAACACAGACCAGCTCTTTGAACAATTCCCTTCTGTCAAGAGTGACTGCTCTCAATGGAGACACAGGCAAAAAGGAGGAATGGATACAAAAGACTACAAGGAGTGTTTAAAATAGAGAGTAAGAAATGTGTGAGTCAGTAGAAGAGAGTGAGAGGCGTACAGGAAGACTGGAGGAAAAGGAAGGTCATAAAAATGAGTCTGTCTTTCAATACTTTAAAGCTGAAGAGTAAATGAATCACAGCTGGAAAAATATCCTTAAACCAGCCTATTTTGGCCAAACTAGTGTTTCAGTTATGCCAAACCCCACCCCCAATCAATGTTGGAGACCAGTAAAGGTGGTTTAGGCTGCCAGGTAGAGGATAAGCATAAACATAAAAATGAACAAATAGAGTATCAGCCCAACATATAGAGACACACCTGGGCACTTCTTGTCATTGCAGGCACGCACTTCCTCTCCGGAGCCATCACATGGGTAACCCTGGATCCCTGTGCCTTCACACATCCGGAAACGCTGCTGCCAGCCGGAATCGCACGTTTTGGAGCAAAGACTCCAGTGATTCCAAGCTCCCCAGTTACCTCCACCTGTACAAAAAAAGGAAGGGAAACATAAACTTCTCCAACAGATGCAAATGTCTTCTGAAAGTAAATATAAATTATCATATAGCAAGTTAATAAACCATGTTCTGCTGGTTTCTGCTCATAATGCACCTGCATGAGGCTAATATCCTCATATTAATTACTATCAGGGGTGCTAACCGGCATATGCTAACACAGCAGCACATCAGTGAATCAAGTTACGCAGGGCACCTCAAATCATCCCTGGTTTTGTACCGTAGACAATTCAGAACATTAATGCCAATTAATTACACCATGACAGGAAACACGTTGCAACCGCACATGTAAACTGTCAGTTTAACATCTAGCGCTCATCACTACAGTGTGTGTGTGTGGGTTGGTCTATGTGGTTTACGAGGACATGAATAGTGTATAATGACATGTTTATTATGCTATAAAGGTGGTTTACGGGGACACAGAGAGTGTCCTCATAAACGGAAAAGCTAAAAAAACATACTAAATGGTAGTTTTTCATAGATTAAAGACTGGCAACAGGTTTTTGTGACATTGGGGTTAGGGACTGGGGTAGGTAAGGGGAATAGAATATAACAGTTTGGACAGTATAAAATGCATTGCGTCTATGGAGATGTCCCCGTAATCCACATACACCAACATGTGTGTGTGTGTGTGTGTGTGTGTGTGTGTGTGTGTGTGTGTGTGTGTGTGTGTGTGTGTGTGTGTGTGTATGTGACTTACCCCCGCAAGATGAGTTGGTGCATTCGCGAGTTTCGGCATGCGGGCCTTTGCACTCTGCCCAGCCATGTAGCGGCACACTGCATCGCCGCTGTCTCTGCTGAGTGCCAGAACCACAGGACACAGAGCACTGAGACCAGGCCGCCCAGTCCAACCACTGGCCCTCTACTATAAATACAATCACAAAGAAAATAAATGGTTAAAAAAACAATAACACTGCAAAGAATAAGAAGGTGGACATATACTATAAAAGGAGGTGAACAACAGAAATAGAGAGGAAACATAAAGTTGGAGGTACCTATGTATAAAGTATACATAGAGAAAAAATACAAACAGATACTTTATTAAAAGTTATTTTATTATTAAAATTTAAGTTGAACATTTTAACCTATATTTTATGTATATAAATAATTGTATTATTTTTTATCAAGTCTTCGTTTTGCTTTAGTGGCTGAATACACTTGAGCTGGCAATGGCCTCAACAAGTGCCTTACGGTACATTCACACGGGGCGTAAGCGTTAACGCTTAACGGAAGGCTTGTCTGAAGCGTGGCCAACAGCCAATCACGGTGGCCGCAACACAAGCTCCGGTCTTCCATAAACGTAATTGGCTGGCTCTGCCTAGGTTATTTGCATAAGGCGATATGATTGGCTGACGCACGCGTTGCCGCTTGAAAAGTTGAGAAATGTTAAACTTCTGCCGCGAGCAACGGCACTGACGCGGCGCCGACGGATCCACAATTCAGTTCGCCAACGCTTGACGTCACCCATTAAAAGTGAATGGGAAGCGTCAACGCTTACGCCCCGTGTGAATGCGCCGTTATGATCAATGCTAAACAAGCATCATTTGAGAATGTTTTATTTTTTTGTGTTTCAATTGAGATAATTTTACAAATATATAGTTTCATTTATATAATTTTCATAAAATCAGCCAATAAAACAAACAAATTTATTAGACCACCACTCAGTGGATTGTTTGTGCAAAGGCTTCTTATTTCACAACCTGAATCTATACCTATACCAATAGTAATAGTATTGGTGAATACAATTTTTATGTTTCTCTAATGGCTAATCCACCAATGTAAGTGCTTTAGTTACAATAGTATTTCAAATGCTAAAATATAATTTTTGTTATTTATTATTTTTTATTTACTGTTTTATAAGAAAAACTAGGAAAAAATAGCAAAGCAGTTAATTATTATTATTTTTCTTATTCACAATTTACTCGAAGTACTTAATAGAAAAAAATGTAATGGTAACGCTTTATTAAAGATCTTTGCATACTTGGTTAACACTAAAAATGAAAGGAAAACACCACAGTTTTTCAATATTTTAATATGTTCTTAACTCAACTTAGACAAATTAATATCTTTTTTCAGTGCGTAATCTTTGTACAGCGCGTCGTGAATGTGTTAGCATTTAGCCTAACCCCATTTATTCCTTAGGATCACCAAGTCACCAAACACTTTCATGTTTTCCTATTTAAAGACTGAGTAAGTATGGGCGCACAAAATAAAACATGGCAATTTTTTAAAGGAAAACACAGTTTTTCTATATTTTCCTATGTTCTAACCTCGACTTAGATTAATTAATGCATACCTATCTTTTTCAATGCGTGCATTTTTAATCTTTGTACAGCGCTTCTTGAATGTGTTAACATTTAGCCCCATTAATTCCTATGGCTCTAAAGAAAAGTTTTATTTTGTGCCACCATACTTACTTGTGTTACTACTCATATAACAGTCTTTAAATAGGGAAATGTTTGTTGGCTTCTAAATTCATCCTTGTTTGGAGCCATAGGAATGAATGGGGCTAGGCTAAATGCTAACACATTCATGACGCGCTGTACAAAGATTAAAAGTGCATGCATTAAAAAAGATAAGTATGTATTAATTTGTCTAAGTTGAGGTAAGAACATAGTAAAATATATGTGTTTTATTTCGAGGGGATAAAAATGAGAACTACTGTATATTGTATGGTGGAAGAGCACTTAGTTTGCAGCACTTTTTACTCGGGCGCAGTAATATTGACGGAAAATTGAGCGAGAGGGGGAATAGTCAGGAGTGATGATGTTACTGCTTGGTGTTTTTCTTTAAATGCATGTTAAAAAATAATTACGACCTAATGTTGTGTCAATCACGTTTAGACACTACCTCAGAAACTTTTGTCCATCATAAAGATCCGGACATAATCCAACGTACAAGCTAAAGCCAAAATCAAGAATAGCGTCTTACAAGTTGAGACACAGCACGAAAGTATGACAAACAAAGTGAGGAATACAAAGAGACAGAAGAGAGATAAAAGCGGATAAAATGTGCAGTGATTGTCAGGTATGGTAGCCAACACTCTGAGAAAAACAAGATTTGTGTGCATGACGAATTTGTAGGATAACGAATATGAAAAAAAAAACCGCATACGTAAATTACGAACTACAGTGTTCAAAGATCTTACATTTGTTTATAAAAAAGCAAATTCAACATTTCACACTCCTGAAAAATGATGAAATATCAAGAACCCTCTGAAAATGAAATCTGCATTAAAGCACTTTACAATGCTGGATAGTCTTTGAGACAAACAGACAGGTGGTGTAATACAATTGCTAAGCACTGTATACAGATACAGAAATATTATAAATGTTGCTAATGGTTTTAAAGATCACATGCTTCAAAGGCAGTCATTAAATTGTCTGTCTCTACAATGTCTGCCTTTAGAAAAAACCTTAACCTGTACAATTACTGTGGTTAATTTCCATCAATATTGTGGGTTTCTTAAAAGACCAGTGCAATGAAAAGATTATTTTATTTCATTAAAGAGAGATGGACTACTTCGAGAAATCTAAATGATGAGCATGATACGCTAATGGAGGCTTGATAACATTAGCACTAAAATTCATGAGAAACTTTGATAACCGTAATTATAGTACATTGTTAATTTCTAATAGAAATTAGTCTGAATTTTTAGTTGTAAAAATCAATACAGCATCACTGATTAAATACACATAACGACTGATATTTTCCAAAACCAAAATAGGAATTATACATTAATTTCAAATGAGACAACATCCGCTATGAACACTAGTATAATTCATACAAATCTAACAGTATAGTTTTTGTCTTTTCTAGCAGCCAACTAAAAAAAAAAACGATCACTTGAATAATGAATGAACTGGTTTGAAACAAGGGATCAATAGCCTATTGATTAATGTTTTCAAGTTCTTGGTGAATAAATAATACTTGCAGCATGCCGCTTATAAATCCTTTTTCATAAGCTTATATCACTATGACAAAGTCCATCACTCATGAATTATTTTATTTGCAGCTTTTAAACAGACATGGGAAAAAGCTACAAGACTTTAAATATCTAACTACTCGTTTCTTACTATGCTTTGTGAAACATTAGAAAGCATCCATGCCTCAGTGGACACATATTCAGTATGTTATACAGTAAAAATAATGTTTAAACATCATCCATCAAATGATGCTATTAATCTTATGGCTCCATGTTTATATAATGAATGCTTTCTAGGATGCACTATCTATTTCACAGTAGGGGAGATGTAACATCCTTTGACTTTCTGTGACAATCTCAGGAACTGTGCATATTAACCTCCACTACCAGTTTTATCTTATTTAAATGTGGGAGGTGGGCATTGATGCATATTTTAGTCAAGCATACAATATGATTGATGGCTTGAACTGAAATCAAATTATCTCTCAATCTAATGGATTCCAGGGAAGACAGAGCACATGATGCAATATAACACCCGTGTCACCTTTGTTTTTGTCAAAGCAGACATTCTTCAAACTGAGAAAAAAAATATTAAGATCTTTTAAAGAGACAGTTCAGCCAGATGCTGTATATAAAATCCGTCTTTTTCTCTTCTCTCTGAAATACTAAATAATTTCAATATCCTTTTTCATATACATTCACTGTAAAAATTATTATGTGCCTTAGTAGATTTAATTAAAAAGATGACTAAACTATATTGATTTTTTTTCCCCTTGAATTCTGTTCTATTTCATTGAATTATTGTTTTTTTTTTGTGTGTGAAAAATGTAATTTGAGGAACAAAAGAAAAAAAAAGTTATATTTTTTTTTATTAAAATCACATTTATTTTCATTAATTGTTATTTTAAATTCTCATGTATCTTTGTTTTTATTGTGATTTTATCGTGTATCTCTTATTTTTACATTGTATTTTTTATATATTGTTTTCTCATTTCTGTGTAAAGCACTTTGAATGACCTCTGTGCATGAAATGTGCTATATAAATAAACTTGCCTTTCCTTGCCTGCCTATATATATATATATATATCCTGTTTTTGTGTTGTATTTTTTTATATGATGGCTTAAATCAAAACAAATGTATATTTATATGTGTATGTATATGTGTAATACATATGTTTAAAGACGCCGTACATTTTATGCAAGTAATTTTACATAATTAAATCACGAAGATTTCTTTTAAAAATAAGCCTGAAAAGTGCAATATTTTGTGTAATATTTTTATCACTGTTTTATATGTAGATACTTTTTTTTAACAGTGTTGACAGTTTATTGCCAACACCTGTGCCAAGCTCAAAAAAGACAAAACATGCTCCATTGAAATGATCCATACCTTTAATTTACAAATAATTTTTTGAGGAATCATTTTTGCCTGTGCTTGACAAAAGGCTGGTGTATAATCTTAATGGAGCTGGTTGGAGAGGATCGCCATGATCTATCATTGCCTTAAAAAGAGGACTGTGAACTTTCTTCATTTGTATTCCATGACAAAAGTAGCAACAACATGTTGAATTGAAAAAGCACAACAGAGGATGTTGGTATGCTGGCGTATCCATACGCAGTAAGATGCAGCTACCGTTTCGGTCTGAGATTTTGAAGGCTCTCTGTCTGAAATCAGACACAGCATGATAAATAGGAATCATACTCTAAAGCCTCACGAACTCAATAAACTTGAGAAATACGTCCTGTCTGTCTACGCATTTATGAGAGCATTATATTCATCATCGCACACAAAATCAGCAGCCAATGAAGGGAGATATCCTTGCATATGGTGGTTGCCAAGAGATGGCAGCTGCAGCTGAAACCCAAGAAACACAGCTGAACATTTATGGGATCTTGCTTTGACATAAAAACATAAAACAGGAAACGGGATGCATAACCACAATAAAGGTTATAACGCTGTCATCAGCAACAACAAAGCAAAACATTTTTCTGTGTCCCTCATAGCACACAAACGCATACACACAAACAAACAAACATAAACATTGTGGGCCCTATTTTAACGATCTAAGCGCATTGTCTAAAGCGCACAGCGCAACGTCTAAATGGGCGTGTCCGAATCCACTTTTGCTAATTTAACGACGGGAAAAATTGTTTGTGCGCCGAGCGCATGGTCGAAAAGGGTTGGTCCTATTGTAATGGGAGTATTTTGGGCGTAACGTGCAGTAAACCAATGAGAGTCTCAGCTCTCATCCCCTTTAAAAGCCAGTTGCGCTGGCGCTATGTCTAATCCCTATTTAGATGACGGACTTTGTAGACTGAAAAACTAAGCGGAGGAAAAAGATCCCCAGTTTAAGATTAATGTTAAATAATTGTGTTGTTTTTCACTTGTATTGAAATTGTTATTTTTTATTAAAACCTTTAAAACCCGTTTTCTTTTAGTCATGGAAGTAAAAAAGCAGGTTTGTAATTGCTTTAAATGTATGGCTATCCAATATCATCAAAAAATTATTTACAAGTATGTAAGAAAAGGTTTGTACTCTAAAAATACTTTATTTGTAACAAACAGGAGATAAAGAATTTACAAACGGCTCTCCTCACGTTTCAGCACTTTGGACAGCGTTTTTTTTAGCAAAGAGTTTTTTTTTAAGCATGACTTAAAAATGTTTCTCATCTCACCATATCCGCAGGTACAGAGTCATCATATAATAAATCCGTGAGGTAGCATTTAAAAAAACATTTAAAAACAGATGCATTTGTTTAAAGCAAAGCATTTATTTACTTACCAGGCTGCAGGTGAAGCAACTCTTTGCGCCTTCTAACGTCTCATAATCTGTCCTCATTTATGTCCAAGAGATTCAATAATAATCTTTTACATTCAATCCTTTAATCTTTCATATTTAAAAGCATTTTTGTGCTGCTGCGCATTCATGTACTTTGTGATAAGAAAACCCGCGTTTTCCTCCCGTTTATAGGCGCATACTAATGCGCTCTTTAAATAAAATAAAACACATTGCGCCATTGACTTTAGACCAGGTTTTTGTTGGTCAATGGCGTAGTCTATTTTAGTTGCCTCAAAATAGCAACGTGCCAACAATGCGCCTGAACACACCTCGTTTTCAGACCAGAACGCCCATGGGCGCAAAAGGGGGCGCAAATGCATTTGCTATTTAAACAACGCGGCGCTAAACGTGAAAATTAGGGTGGAAACTAGCGAAAGACACTTGCGTCGCGCATTGCACTGCATTGCGCCGGGTGTAAGATAGAGCCCTGAGTGTGTGTATATGATCTTTGCTGAAAATTAAGGACAAAATCACAAAGTACAGATTATGATTATATTTCAAAGGTGTTGCTAGTGAATCTTCAAGATGCATGCATGTCATTTAAGAGAAGAATAAAATATAATACAAAAAGGAAAAAATACATAAAAGAGAATAAAATACAAAACAAAATGGTTTGGGACATCCATAAAAAAAAAAAAAAAAACTTTTAAACTTTTCACACCCAGAGCCATTCTTAACCACAATGAAACTGTAATATATAATGCAAAACCCTCTTGCACTTAGAGGGTTTTGCATTATATATTACTGTTTCATTGTGGTTGACATGTTTTCTTGTAAATAATATTTTTTTTCAGGCTCTTAAAATAAAAATGTTATTAGTTAGTACTTGAAATGCCTTATTTTGACAAATGTCACATTCGTCATTTCATTGGTATTTAACAAATTCAACTGCCTTTCGCTCCAAAACCCTCTATGTGCATGCAAAAATCTCCACTTTTAAAAAGTAACTTTTCGCTGCCCTTTCTGATTAAAGGTAAAATGAAAAAGCTTTGCTTACACCTAATTATAGAAACACATAATTGTCACAATCATACACTTAAACATAGCTGAAAAATACAGAAGTAAACATGCTGATGTCTAAAAGACATCTACTTAGATTCAAACAGCCAACCAGTTTTTACTGTGCATCAGGAGATGGTATTCGGTTGGCTCATTCTGTGCTAAATGATATGAGCAGATTACATGTCAATGGATGCAATTTGAATATGAAGAGGGTGAGATGGGTTTACGCATGGGTGACTCGCAGTAGGTGAGGACAGGTGGAAGATCTGCGCTCTGACAGGTTGTAATCACTGTCCATCAAAAGCCACTCTATCAGACCGACCCAGATGTTCATTTGTGCCCCTTCAAATAAAACACAATCACTGTGATTGGCTGTCACCCTTAACCCTTCAACTGTCAGGCTAATGGAGGTTTTCGACTCTAAGCAACAACAACTGTTCAAACTGAAACCGAATTGAAATGTAACGGACAAATGATTTATTGCTCGGCTCAGTGAGGTAATAACTAATCTGGAAGATAGATCCTGCTCTCAGAGATCAAAGCGCCGCGGCCGATAAACAACAAACTAACAGCAGGCGCGGACACGTGTGATTTCTCTGTAATACATTAGCTAGAAAACAGCCCATCCTAAAATACAATTCTGTTATTATTTACTAACCAAACCTGTAAGCTTTTATTTATTCTGTGGAACACAAAAGCAGTATTTAGAGTAGGATCTCCAAGTGGCTCTTCTATATAATCAGAATGAATGGTGACCAAGGTTGTCAAGAACTTTGAGGAAATAATTGAGCTATTATTATTATTTTAGAAGATTCTCAATAAAGTCCAATGGATTCCTTTAATAATTTATTTCTTTTTCTTTCTCGTTTTGCTTCATTCACACATTTGGCAAACATTGGGACCTATTCCTTAAAATGGCACAAAACCAAATGCGTCATACAACTTACCCCAGTTTGAGCAGAACTTCAGAGAAAAACTACAATGCATAGCTGCAGAAAGAGAATGCAGACAACACGGAGCTCAAGTGGCAGAACAGAAGGGGGTGAGAGACTGATGTGACTCAGGGGCAGACTGGGGTGAAGCTGGAGGCAGTAAAGTCGCCTCAAAGGAAAAGGTCAGAGACAAGGGAAGATGTGAAGAGAGAACAAGAAAGCAGGAAACGTGGAGGATAAAAATTGTGAAGTCATGCAGAAGATAGAAACCAACTGGGTCTCATACTCTAATCGTCCATATGCATTTATTTGTATGTTAATCCTGTGTTCACAATATATTAATCATGATGTATTAATAATTTCTGTGCAAACAAAGTATCTGTCTAGCATTACCATGTCAGTGTATTGATTCATTAGTTTGCAAGAGACATTTAATAAATGTATAATTAATATTAAATAAACTAAGCGTATTTAATAAACTAAGATGTAGGCTATTTAATAAACTGAGCGTATTCATCTGTCAATATGAAACACGACCTGGCCATTCTAATTAATGACCGGAAGAAAGCGTATCGACCACTGTTATTGTAAAATATGCACTTATGTCCATTTAAACTCAATTTTGGTAAAATGTGGATTATATCATTACACTGGCAAGAATATGGTTACATGTAAAGATGGCGTTTCAAGTATGACAACGCTACATTCAACTGCTTTTGAAATACAGTAGGGTTTTTTTCAATTCCTGAAAAGTAACTGTTTTGGACATACGTGAGTTTCTTCGGGCAGCGACAATATTTTCTTTATTATCATGAAAATACCTGAAAAGGTTTGAAGAACAGCAATATAAATATATGCTTGAATGGGACATTTCACAAGATGTCAAATAAATCTTTGGTGTCCCCAGTGTACACATGTTAAGTTTTAGCTCAAAATACCATATAAATAATTTATGTTATGTTACTTATGGCAACATGTTAAAATTGCCACTTTGTAGGTGTGAGGACCAATGTGTAATTTTGGGTGTCCTTTTTTCAAATGCAAATGAGCTGATCTCTGTACTAAATGGCAGTGGCGTGGTTGGATATTGCAGATTAAGAGGTGGTATTATCCCCTTTTGACATCACAAGGAGAGCGAAATTTCAATTACCTATTTTTTCACATGCTTGCAGGGAATGGTTTACCAAACTAAGTTGATCTTTATCACATTTTCTAGGTTGATACAAGCACTGGGGATCCAATTTTTGCACTTAAAAACTTGAAAAAGTCAGATTTTCATTATATGCCCCCTTTAAGACATATCCTATGGATGCGTCTGTGAATGGTACTCCACTGGTCTCCTGTCCTAAAAAAAATCGGCCTATTTCTGTTTTCCCTTTCATTTCAAGTTTTGGAGACAAAATGTGCTAAATGAACTTCAACGCTTTCTGACTAGTATTTGTATTTATGAGGTTTTTCCAATCTGGTTTTAAGTCTGCTCACAGCGCTGAGTCTGCCCTTTTGAGAGAGTTGAATGATATTTACCTCGCAATTGATTCCGGAGACTCTGTGGTTCTTATTCTTTTAGATTTATCGGCTGCTTTTGATACCATAGACCACTTCTTACTATTATCTAGATTAGAGTCTTGGGCAGGTCTAAAAGCAAACTTTCGGAAATGATTTCAGTCATACCTATCTGACAGAAAGTTTTTAGCTGGGTAATTTTTCCTCTTCCCCTGATCCTCTGACCTGTGGCCTTCCACGAGGCTCTCTTTTAGCTCCCTCTCTACTTTCTCTGCACATGCTACGTCTGGGCTCTATTCTATGAAAACATGGTGCGTCTTTTCATTTCTACGCAGATGACACCCAAATCTAAAGAAAAACAACTCCTGTGAGCACTTCTTTTCCCAAATGTTTAGAGGAGGTTAAATTATGGCTAGCCCAAAATGTCCTCTTCTTAAATGAGGACTAGACCGAGGTAATTGTTTTCGGTCCAAATGAGAACTCTTGGTGTATAAGCCCTGAACTAGAAAGTTTATCCATTTTTAGATCCTCACAGGTGCAGAACCTAGGTATCATTGTTGACCAGCATTTAAAATTTGATAGACAAATATCTTCAGTTATTGGCTACAGCTTATATCAGCATTGTTAGCTGTCAACAATTAAAAACTATCGGACTACAAAAACTCTATAAGTGGCTGTTCATCCATTTGTTACTTTTCGTATTACTGCAATGCTTTATATTGCAGTATATCTAAATCTCAAATTGCGCTGCAGCCTTAAACACATCACTCCAATTCTCAGATCCCTACACTGGTTGCAGATTTGTCAGATAATAGATTTTAAAATGATCCTCTTTTCATATAAATCTCTACATCACAAAGCCCCTGTAAGTCTATCTAAACCTTTTCATCTTTAAACTGTATCTAGAAGCCTACAATCCTGTGACCAGGTTTGTTGGTGGTCCCTGTGTTAGGTTAAAACGGAGAGGGGTGCAGGCATTTGCGGTGGCAGGACTCGGGAAGGGAAAAGGATGGCCCCTTCCTTGTCTTTAAGTCCTTGGTAAAAATCTATTTGTTTTCCTTAGTGTATTGACTACTGTGTATTGACTATTGTTTATCTGTGTGTGTAAAATGTTTGCTTTTCTGTAAAGCACTTTGGTCAGCCCGGTGGCTGTGGTAAAGGCTCTATACAAATAAAACTGAATTTAATTCTTCTGCGGCCCATATTGAGTTGTAGCGGCATTTCTGTAATTCATTGAGAAGCATAGCAAGCATCATCTGCCAATTTATCTGTCCATCCCTAATTATTATCATAGTATATGTTGTACCACGGGACTGTTGAAAGCTTTATTCTGATTGAAAAATGTTTCATGGGTATGCATTATTTTGTAATAAACGCACACATGACCTGTCAAAAGTATTAAAATAATCACTCAAGCAATGTCTGAGGTAACTGTGGTATAGGCTGAATAATTAACTCCTTGGGAGTGCATTATTTTCAAATAATTTAATGGCCCATCGTCAATTATTTCTAACTCAACAATAACATAACATTGCGAAAAATTTAAAATGTGACTTTAATTATTCCAAATTAACAAAAATTTTACAGTATACAGTTCCTGTATCTGAGCTCATTTCTGCATAACACTGGAGCCAATAGCATGTGATCCTGGATTATATTATTTTAGTTCATTTTGAGAATGAGCATCTGATTTTAGTCAAATATTTCTTTAATCTTGAACTGGTTTGCAAAGAGTGACACATCACAGTACAAGTACTAAAAGGTTTGTACTTCGATTATGCACAATTATTGCTAATTTCAGGTCTACATCCCTAATTTAGAATAAACCAAATTCACAATTTATGTGCAGACACACCAGGTTTTGTTTGAGAACCTTTTCTGTTCCTGTTAAAACAAACACTATTCAGGTATTAGTGAATGAGACCCAGTGCGAGAGAAGCAATACAGAAAGTTTGGGTACAAAAGAGTGAGTATATTGACAGATGAGGAAATGGAGAATAAGTACTAACCAGGGCAAACAGCTATATTGCAGAGTTTGGTCTGCACCTCGGGCCCTCCACAGCCCTTGCTTCCAAGAAGAGGTACCACACAGATCCTGCTTCGGGTCCGAGAGCCACGGCCACACGTGACTGAGCACAAGCTCCATGAAGACCACTCCTCCCACAGCCCATGCACTGTAAACAAAACCACCAGTGGGGATGAGGGAAGATGAGGAAAGGCGGGAGGATCCTTCAGTAGCCAGGTGCAGCCCATCAGGGCGGGACACAGTGAGGCAAATCCCGACCCATTCAAAGGGAAACTGGGAATGCCACCAATAGCCTTTGAGAAGCCCTTTACTTTAACGTCACTATTGATGAAACCTTCAGATCAAGGGTTGAGGACAGAGAAGGAAATAAAATGAAATTGCATGTGTAACATGAATGAACCGTCACTTATCCCTTACGATGGAGCACCAAAGTCCAAAAGATCAAGGCACGCGTAGCGCAAGAGCAGATGAAATGCACCGTTTGATCATGAAATGCGCCCAATTGATCGTGTTCCTGCAGAAAGTGTTTCATTGAGTTTGCGACCCTGAAGGATTCTTTGACTATCAATAAAGACGCTACGTAAAAGCGCTCTATAGCTTTTGATGACAAGTGCCTTAGAAAATATGAGATAGGACTGTGCATTCGCTAGATATATTCTTAAACTCTTTTTAATAGATGTTATGTAGAGAGTTTAGATTTGACTATGTTCACGGCTGTTCGGACTACGGCTGTAGGCTTGATGAGATGGGCTTGGATGAGGGAGTGAATGACCTTTGACAAACAACTTCAGACCACACACACAAAACAGCTAAGACCAGCCACAAACCACAGACTTTATATGCTTTGTGTGCAACAGTTGAGTTTCAGAAGTAAAATTCCCATTCATTTTTTAGAAAGAAATTTATTTTTAGCCACAATTCATATTTAAAGATAGACACAAATTAAGGTTTAAAGCAATGTGTTATGCTTTAGAAGTCATGAAAAAAAGATCCACCAATTTGAGAAGTCACCGTTACCATGGAAACGAGAAACCACCAAAGAGCTCACCAGTGTCCTCCTATTCCCGTGATACATTACGAATTATTTAACTGAGTGAATCTCCCTGTACTCTAAAACAACTTTTATATTTAATAATATTTTACGTTTATGCAGAAATATTTTTATTTACTGTATAAATATATATAATTTTTTATTATATATGGGCCCTTTTTTTACAGATAGAGCTTACACTCTTGATAACAAAGGTGTTTAAAAGCTTATTCACAGCAAAGCAATAAAATAACCATTTGTGGTTCATCAAAGAACCATCCAGTCAAAGGTTCTTAGAAGAACCATTTCTTTCATCCCTTTATATAAACTAAAAAATTGTTTATACTGTTTACAAACTTTTGTGAAACAGAAAGGTTCTTCTGGTGTTAAAGGGACACTCCACTTTATTGAAAATATGCTCATTTTCCTGCTCCCCTTGAGTTAAACATTTGAATTTTTATCGTTATGGAATCCATTCCGCCAATCTCTGGGTCTGGCGCTACCACTTTTAGCATAGCTTAGCACAATCTATTGAATCTGATTAGATCATTAGCATCACGCCTAAAAATAACCAAATAGTTTTGATATTTTTCCCCATTTATGTTTCTCGCAATTATATTACGCAGTGCCCGAAAATAGTCCCCTGCTATTGAAAGTTCCTAAGGGGACTATTTTCAGGCACTGTCTAATATCACTACGGCTCCTGCAGCCATGTTACAGCAGCAAATTCCTTGATTATTACGCCAGAATGAGAGTATAGTTCCTAGCCATATCGGCATAAAAATCACAACTTTAAATGAACGATGTGTAACTACAGAAGAGTCAAATTTTGAATAAGAAAATTATCAAAACTCTTTGGTTATTTTTAGCGCAATGCTAATGGTCTAATCAGATTCAATGGATTATGCTAAGCTATGCTAAAAGTGTTACCGCCAGACCTGGAGATCAGCTGAATGGATTCCAAAACGGTAAAAATAAAATGTTTAACCCTAGGGGAGCTGAAAATGAGCATATTTTCAAAAAACATGGAGTGTCCCTTTAAGGTTCTTTATGGAACCATTCAGCCAAAAATCTGTCTTCCATAGTTAAATTAGGACATAAAAGTAACTTTTATAAATGTGCTTTAGAAAAAAAATGGCACTTTGAGATATTATATGTCAGTGCAAGTTGTTTTTAGTCAATACAACTCAAACATGCATTTTACTAGGCTTAAACATTGTCTGTGAAAGCAGGCAATTATGCATTAAATATATTTTTATACTAATCTCCCATGTTGGATTTGATTGTGTACTTTGCCATACTTAATGGGATAAAACTATTGTGCTGTCTTAGTCTCGGAAGAGGCATTAAAAATAAATCTACTCAGCATTCACTTCTTTGTGCAGCCAAAGAAAAAGGGTTCAGTGATGTAAGGCTGATGTGAATACATTACAAGGCAAGATACAGATGGAATGATTAAGTGAAGAAGGACAGAAGGGCGAGAGAGGTTGAAAAGGGCGATCCGGGTGAAGACGGAAAGAAAAACGCATGCTGACAGCGGATGGAAGTCGAGAGAATTGGCCAAGATTTGGTGTAAAGGCCAAAAGTAGGAATAAGTAAAAGAGACAGAGAAGGGGATTTGGAGGGTTTTTTGAAAGCGAGAGGAAGACTGTAAGGCCCCATCAGTGTAGAGCAGAGATGTAGTGTGAATTATGTATGCTGATAAATAATTAATAGTGCTCTGTAGTGCAAAGCTCAAAGGAGCCATGGCTCAACAGAGAATAAAAAAACTCACATGAAGCAAGAATGAGGGATAGAGAGATAGCACAGTACTTGTTGCTCGATCTATCAACTTCGACCCATCACATGTGTCTTAATTAACTGGATAAAATAATAATACCACAACTTCACCATATTAGGCTTTCATCACAACACAATTACAGTAGGTGAACATAGAGGTGAATGTTTAATTAAAAGAAAACCATGAGTGCGAATGAATAGAAAATCAAAAAGTCACGGGCAGGTCAGAACAGATTAAGCTTCCCTGGACCTCCCAAGTTTTTGTCAATGGTGTTAATAAGCAGCGGCTGCTACTGTTGATTGCGAGCTGTAAAAGGCAAAATGTCGGGCAGGATAACAGCACTGATTTTCTGTGCCATGGGGTGAGGCTGAATGCTAGACTGATGTGCCCAGAGTGCTCATTGCATCTCTATAGAGCACATTATGTACTGCGATATCCATCAAATCACTGTCTGCGCAGCCTCATGCAGAGACTCTGAACCTGTCTATCTGCTCCAAACAGGGGGTACCGATTCTCCTATAGAGATGGAAGTAAGAGAGAGAAACCAAATAAAAAACGACCGTCAGACCAAAAGCCAGAAAAAATAAAATACAAAGAGCAAAGAAAAACTAGGTTTGATGTTGTATAGAGAGTCTAGACAGAGAGAAATAAATAAACAAGTGCATAGAGAAAGAAAAAAAGAGAGAGAGTAGGTTGTGGACTGGGTGCAAGCCAGACAAAAATCCCCAAACCAATTTATCACTGTCCCTTCGTCCTGTATCGCTGCCAGCTGCAGGTAGGCCTTTTCAACATGGGTGTGTGTGTGTGTGTGATTTACATATGCAAATTATTTTAAATATAACTTTAGTTGGAATGGTTGTTCGCCTAAAGTCATGTTAGTGATGAGTGGTGTCGTTACCCTTTAGAAACCTCTGACAAATGAGCTATCCAAGCTCTGATGCATCGCTAGATTTAAAGGGCAAAAACTAATACAGTGCACCACCTGTTGGTTAATAGCTGCAATTGCCCCTTTTGCCCTAAGATTTATGTAGCAGACGTTGTGCAGTGCATGACAAGCATTACAATAGACTGAACAAGAAGAACAGATGCAATGATATGTGTGATATGCTGGACAAATAATATGTAAGGACTGCTCATAAGTCAATGACAAGGTGAGTCTGGCTGAACTACAGGCAACTTCAACATTCTCATTATTTACATTAATATGACACTTTATCCTATATAAATATATGTCAGCTTCTGAATGAAGCAATAAAACAAGAATGCCAAATCAACAGTTTGAAGCAGCAGAACAGTAAATCCTCGAAAACTTTACTTAAAATTGACTCTCATTTGAATCTAGGCCTCGTGCGTCATTTTACATCTTGGAGATAATTGCATCAGATTTCATTCACCGATAGACCCGTAAGCTTTGAATAGAGTTTCTTCATTAAACTGGAGCAGATTGAGTTTGGGCCAGAAGTGCTCTGCTCTAGTGCCCCAGCACAATGAGACGTCCTGACACTAGACACATCCTCAAAAGCATTGTGACGAGATGACTGCAGATGGGTTATTGCTGCTAGGTAAACCTTTGGACTGATACGTCAGCTTTTCTATTCTAAGATGAAACATTATTTCTCATATTTGTTATTTGGGAGGATGTCACATGGGTTTAATGTCAGCAACTAATTGGTTTTCGATGGATAGTCCAACTGCATACATTTCTTTTAACACCTAGATCTTAAATCAGGAATGAAGTTTGTGAATCTAATTCATTATACCATGTATCCTCTTAAAATAACCACAAAATATCATTGCATTGCCATTATGCAAACATGCACATGTGAACAATCACACTACAGTAACAAACATTTAGAAGTGGGTTGAAGTACTGTATAGTTAAAAAAGTTAAAGTGCATTCTTGGGACAAAGAAGTTCTTAAAGGATTAGTCCTAATAATTTACTCACCAAAATGTCATCCAAAATGTTGATGTCTTTCTTTGTTCAGTTGAGAAGAAATCATGCATTTTGAGGAAAACATTCTAGGATTTTTCTCATTTTAAGGGACTTTAATGGAGCCCAACACTTAGCCGTTTTAATGTAGTTTAAAATTGCAGTTTCAAAGGACTCTAAACGATCTCAAACGAGGCATAAAGGTCTTATCTAGCGAAACGATTGTCATTTTTGGAAATAAAAAAAATCACTTTTAAACCACTACTTCTTGTTTTCCTCCGGTCCTGTGACGTGCCAGCGTGACCTCACATAATACGTAATCACGTCAAGAGGTCACGGATGACGTATGCAAAACTACGCCCCAGTGTGGAGAAAGAGGACCGTTCCGACGTTGTTGTATGTGGAATGATACTAATTAATGTCTTTGTGTCAGTTTATTGTTTAAAATTGTCTGCAAATGTGCGTTTCATATATGTAACACGTGACCTTTCGACGTCATTACGCTATTATGTGAAGTCGCGCTGGCGCGTCACATGAATGGAGGAAGACGAGAAGTTGTGGTTTAAAAGTGCATATTTTTAATTTTTCTTGCCAAAAATGGCAATCGTTTCGCTAGATAAGACCCTTATGCCTCGTTTGGGATCGTATAGAGCAGTGTTGTTTTCGTTAACGATGATGATAACGAAATGATTTTGTTGATGCAGATATTTTTTATGTCGCTAACGCGACAATGACTTGCTAAATATGTCTCTAAGGTGACGAAAACATGACGAGACGCTTTCGAGTTTTCATTGACGAGACAAGATGGAACAAAAATGTTTATAAGTCTGACGTTCACAATGCGTGTCATTTCTGCCTATTTTGCGTGAAATCTGTCTGTTTTTAGCTAAAAAGTATCAGCAATGCTGCAACTTCCTATCCTTGTTTTGGGTCAACACAGTCTCACTCACGCCCACCACCCGGCTGCCACCATGCCGCGCACGCGCACCAGATTTCAAACAACAACAACAACACACCTGCGGCTGTGGCGAGTTCGAAGGACCGTAGCGATGAAGCCAATAAACGGAAACGACAAGATAATTTATGGACATACTTTCAGTATAATCCATCAGAAATAAAAACGGAATGCATATTGGGAGACGAAGGTAAAGGTGGCCACAAACAAGGTGGGAACAATACCACCAACCTCAGGCTGCACATGAAGGCTCATCACGCTAATATTTTTTTAAAGGTAACTAACACTTTAAAGGTAACTCAACTTTTTTGTTTTCATCGACTAAAACTTGACTAAAACCTTTTTGTGTTTTCGTCGACTAAAACTTGACTAAAACTAACAATTTTATAAGTGACTAAAATGTGACTAAAACTAAAAGCATTTTCGTCCAAAAGACTAAGACTAAAACTAAAAGGGCTGCCAAAACAACACTGGTTTAGAGTCCTTTGAAACTACAATTTTAAACTGCATTAAAACTGTTAATTGTTGAGGTCCATTAAAGTCCATTAAAATGAGGAAAATCCTGGAATGTTTTCCTCAAAAAACATAATTTCTTCTCGACTGAACAAAGAAAGACATCAACATTTTGGATAACATTGTGGTGAGTAATATCTGGATTTTTGACTAATCATTTAATTGTGGGTTTGGAGCAAGTTGTCATTGATTTGAAATGCTAGTAAGTACAACTGTATATTGACTAAAAGGGCATTTTGTGAAAAGACAATGTGTGTTCGAACAACATTCAACAAGCTAGCACCTATTATCCACAGATTTACCTCTTTTTAGATGTGGATAACAATCCAAATAATCGAAAATGGTACAAAACACTGTGATCTTCCTTAATAGCTAAAAATTAGCAGTAGTTAGAATGACATCCATTAATGGTGAACAAAATTCAAGTTAATTTATGGAAACAGCTATTGATGGTCGCTGTCCACAGTTTAGACTGAGATCTAGATTGGGATGAGCTAATGAGCAGACAGAGTGCAATTTAAAACAAGACTACAGCCAGTATTGCTGTTTTTAAAAGACCTGCTTTTATTTGAAAGCTCTGCCTGATCAATTTTGAATAATAACTCTCTTCCAAACTAAATAACCTCGGTCGTAATTGCTTTCGCAAATCAATTAAGTTCTCTTTGAATCAGAGCCAAAAAAAGAGAGAAGCGAGAGACTTCCCAAAGTTACGCTAGCTCAGTTTAATCTCAAAGACACTGTACCCCTTCTCCATGTTAAACATTTATATAGTGTTAAACTAAACTATGCACAAACACACACACATACGCAAGCACGTATGCACAGTTTTGCTCTAGTAGCTACTTTGTGTATTGACATAAATTGTATTCACTTTGTCTTTTCTGCCAATTTCTTTTCCCCGCAGTAAATATTTTCTGCCTGTTTATATTGTCAGAATAAATAGTATGAAATGCTCAAAGAAACTCAAGTACAAACATCTTACATTCTTATTTCCGCCTGCCTAGTTTTTTATTTATTGATGCACAGTTCCACTAAATAAGCTTTTCTGTCCTTGAAATCTATGCATTTCAAAAGTTTTCATGTCTGAATGTATCATCAGTCTTTCATATAAGCTTCATCGATCGCTGCTCGCAAATCAATCATCAGCAAGCGTTAGTCTCTTTAGTTTTGTCTACTCGGCTAAGATCATGTAGATGTTTTGAGGCGTTGATCCACACACAACGAAACACAGAAAAAACATCTAGTGTGCAATATGGCAACCATCTCATCAAAGCCCAGATGCTGAAGATCACACCGGTGAATGAATGCTAAATGAGAGATGAACCAAGTCTCTCTATTTTATATCAATACAGAATTATCACATGTAAACTGGCATAGCAGCATTTAAAGGGATATTTCACCCTTAAATGAAAACTCATAATTTACTCACCCTTATCTTGTTACACGCCTGTAGAAATTATTTATATACTTTGATGAATGTTTCTAACCAAACCAATCAGAATTCCAACTGGCATCCATAGTAGGAAAAAAGAGTACTATGGAAGTCAATGAGGCTTCTGATCGGTTTGGTTACAAACATTCATTAAAATGTCTTCTTTTGAATACAATGTCAGGAAATTGTTCCTGCAAGCTGTCACTGATGGAGTGCCCTTTGAAAAGGTCCTAATGTGTACCAGTTAGGTATATGTATACATTTGGTACCAGTATGTACCCCTGAGGTACTAATCTTTAGGCTTTTTGAAAGGGTTTCAACCCAGTGACAACTAGGCACCCTTTTTACTGACAGTGTACAAAAAGAAATACATTTCAGTGTCCAATTCCTGGTGAAATGATTTAGTGCTATTGTGGGTCATAACTAGATGTCCATGTATTTCATTGTCTGTTACTTTACAAAGCAATAAAACTGTTGAAGAAAAAATCAAGAATTATGAAGCAGCTATGAATTAGAAAGTCACTGTAGTCACACTTACATTTAAGCAATAAAATACAAGAGACTGTGAACTATTGTGAAAATGGTTATGGTATAAGGTGTTTGAGCATGATGCACAGCAAGGATTACACCATAAAGCATGGCCTTAGGTAATGTTGCTACTTAAAAATACCATTTAATGTGTTTCCAGATCCCATTTACATAACATAAGCATGCAGGATCAGAACTATTTAAACAAGTTGCTACGCATTCAGGTGCCAACCAGTGTGAAGATGGGAGTAGTGAAGTAAGACGTGCAGTATCTCACCCACATCGCAAAATCCTTCAAATCCATGATAAGTGCACTAAACCACACTTACAAAAATGCTTCTGTAAGACGTGACATCAATACCAAGAGTACGAAAGTGTCTCACTATTGCCCGTTGTCCACAACAGATATTTAATCTACCAATTCAGTGTGTGTTGAGTCGGTGCGTTGTAAGCATGCAGTGGAGCAGTGTCTCCAAATCCTGGTCTTCGAGTAACCCCTCCCAGAATGTTTTAGATGTCTCCTTATTTAAAACACCTGATTTAACTCATCAGCTTGTTAGGGAGACACATTAACCATTCTGAAAGGAGGCTGGTGAGTTGAATCGGGGACAAAGATTGTGAAGCACTGCAGTGGAGGGTTTGTGCATGTGCAGTGCTAATAAAATGACATTAACCAGGGAAGTAACCATATATGTTTATTAAAAAAGCAACATGTTTGTGATCGTACACCCACAGTAGGATCTTTTTACGTTTTTTTTTTCTGCAAACAGTGGCCATGTGCCGCATTCTAGGATGTGGGAGGTGTCCGAAACCGTGGAGGTACTATACCTGCTTGATGCTGCGGCTCACCTGGGCAGGTGGCAGTATTGTTACACAGTCGGGTCTCTCTCAGCGGGCCTCTGCAGAGGGTCCCGTATGGAGAAGATACACACGAACGAGAACGAACCTGCCAACCCTGCCCACATGTCAACGAACACACGCTCCATTGAGACCATTCCTCTGCTGCTGGGTCACCTACAAAACGCACGAGAGAGAGAAAGAGCAGAGAACCAGATACTTAACAATATTAAAGTAACAGTGATACTAGATGGACTTATTAAACAACAGTTCGGGATGAACCGCATTGGATTTTGTTGTAAAAAGGCCATAATAAACCCACACCCTCAACCACTGTGGAGATTAAAAAGCATAAATGTCCTTAACTCTTTCCCCGCCATTGACGAGATATCTCGTCAATTAAGAGAAAACGCTTCCCCGCCAATGACGAGATTTTCTGTCTTTCCGCAATACCGCTATTATCCACCAGGTGGTTCCGCAACTTTTTAAACCCGGAAGTATTGCCCTATGGCAAGCGGCTGCATGTCCGTGTCTGTCTGTTTGTGTTTCTCCGTCACAAAGATGGAATTATCTCTGCTTTTTGCTCAAAATGTGGTGTTTTTGCAGAAACCTACCCATATTCAAAAGCTGATTACAAAAGAACCACTAAAGGTAGGATGAAACGTTTTTTTGAAAGCAGATGGTCTGTTCTTTCATTTGGTATATTGTATGTTTATATATTTAAAGAAGAACATTTTCTGGAAGGCATTAAACTTTGGTGAAAATCATGAAAAACGCTGGCGCTGGCTGGCAACTTTTTTTTTAAAACGCTGGCGGTGAAAGAGTTAAATTTTGTTATGGCCCTGGGATAGTGGAAATTCTAGGTCGACACAAAAGGCAGATGGGGCCATGTCTAAATGATATGGGTCAGTGGCTTTATGTCCCCATCCACAACAGCACTGCCTGGAAAAGCATATTATCACTTTCATTTCAATCTGCTGGCAAAAAAGTATACCAAATATGAGGGCAGAGACGGCGAATGAGGTAGACAGTGTACGCCAGACAAGACACGTCAGGATTAAGGTTAATTTATGTGTTCAACTCTACCTCCTTTCAATTGTCCCTCCCAAGGTATCTCACTACTTAACTCTTTCTCCGCCATTGATGAGTTAACTCGTCAATTAAGAGAAAACGCTTTCCTGTCAATGAAGAGTTTTTCCGGCAATCCATATTTCTGCTATTATCTGCCAGGTGGCGTTCTTATCCAACGTATAAAACCTGGACGTATATAGTAAGGGCAAACAGTTCAAACGATGTGAATGTTTTGAGAATCCCTCTAAATCTGATTTCTATAAAAAGTCCTTCACAAATATGCAATAATCTGAGCTTTTTGCTAAAATTTTTGTCTTTTTGAAAAAAACTTCCCATATTTGAGAAGTGATGAAAATAACAAATGAAGTTAGGATGAAACTCATTATTACCAGAAACATGGACCTGGTCTGCACTTGGCGGGTGGGGATCTAGCCAGTGAAGTTACCCAGATCCTTTTTTGTCATTTGTGAAAGGCATGTACTTGGATGCAGGCAACATCACGAAGCGAATGGGCAAATCAAATTAATTGCACGTCTCGTAATCGCATTACAACTTCATTTGCATGTGGTGAGTCAGAGCTTAGTCTTATCCGTGCAGAGATGATGGGCTGAGAATAGAGGGTTGGGGGCTGGTGGGGACACGGTTGCCCGCGGAGGTTTACGCAAATGAGTATCCATTCACAGATATGTAGGCTGAGGTCATGGGAAAATATGTGGGGTCAATTACAGCAAGGTATGGACACCTAGATTCACATACAGTAAGTCTATTTTTAGCCTATATTATAAAAAAATCTATTCAATCTATGAGCTTTTTGCCTGAATGACTTTCCTATGCATGAATGGCATTTGGGTGCTGTCCATGGTCCTGAAATAGAATTAAACTAACTAGAGCAGTGTTTCCCAACCAGGGGGCCTCAGCAGATTTCCAAGAAGGCCTCAAGATGACTTAAAATTATAAAAAATTGAACAAAACACGCATTACATTAAGCTAAAACAAGATTAAAAAAATCAAGATGTTTCTTATTTGTTTGGCCATTTTATTAGCAAATATACATCTGTCTAGTCATTCCAAGCTCTAGATAATATATTTTGGAAAAAAAAATGAGTGACAAATATTGTTGTGTGCAACAAGGGGGCCTTAAAGTGAAAAAGGTTGGGAACCACTGAACTAGAGGGCAAATGGCTCACCTGTCTGAGCCTGGAACACACCTGGCTGGTCAGCTGATCTTGGTCTCTGTGTCTTCACCTTCTGCTCATCGTCATCAGGTTCTGGGTAAACACAAAAATAATGCAATATTAAAAATCATTAGCCACAAGTGATCAAAAGTTGGAGCAATTTTATTACAGTTAAGATTTTTACAACCCTGAACAATAAAACTATTATGATCCTGAGCAAAAGTAATGGCATCACTATGTAATTTAGTATGTCTTTAAACGCATGAAAGCCCCTCATAATGTAAACACAGCTTTATGAGTGTTTTCACTGGACATGTCTTTCACCTTCAACTTGCAGCTGAAAACAGCTTTCAAAAAATAGACCCCTTGACTATACTGAACGAAAATCTTTGAATGAGGAATGTCCATGTGGAATGTTATGATGGTTCCAATGCCACACTGTATAAATCAAATAAATGTCAGGGATAAACTCATTTTGACATCTGTACCAATTTTAAGTTTGTAACATTAGCAACTACCTTTTATGTAAAGGACAAAGGAAACATGTTGAAAAATGCATTTTCCTTCATAATCTACAGATGTCTACAAATATACTCCCCATGTTTTGGATTTTTTAACCATTAACAGTCTTCTGATGAGCATTATTGAGTTTAATACAAGTCAGAGTTTTGAATTTTTTTTAAAGAATTGCACCCCCTGTATCTTACAAAGAGCAAGTTACAAGTAACACTCTTATTACTGATATTCAATAATATGTATAATATTATGTATCGTATTATGTATAATATGTATATTATATTTTACTGTATCGTACCATATAGAGGTCTGGACGTCACGTGATTCATTCTGTTTATGCCAACTGTCATGACTGCTGGGTGATCGATGGCTGTGTGATCTGTGTGTGTGTGTTGTTTACCTGTGGTGCCGGTTCCTCGTGTGTTCACTAACTCCGCCCCCTTGTTTCAGTTGATTGTTCACCGGTGGTGTCTCGTTTACCTTTCCTTTTATATGGCACGTAGTCCTGTCCTTTGTTGCGCGCTCATTGTTTTATCACAGTCCTGCTGCCCTGCCTTGTCTTGTCAGTCGTTCTCTGTCTTCTCCTGTATTACCCCAGGTTTGGTTTCGGCGTTCGGGGACGCGTCTTCACCCGGACCGCTCGCTTGTAGGAGCTTGGATTATACTGACTTTGTTTGTCTCTCGATACAGCTGGTTCGCTTCGTTTCTAGGCGGTATACCAGCTGTCTCCCTCTCTCCGGTTTGCATCTTCACCCGTGAGTGGAGTTCACCCATTTTACCTTGTGGATTATATTGATTTTACGACTGTTGTTCTCGGAACCGCTGGTTCGCTTTGTTTTTAGGCGGTGACCAGTGGTTTCCGGGTGGTCCTTCTACATCTGGATTACACTGTGGATTACCCGTCTGAGAACTTGGACTTCCATCTCCGCCTGTCATCCACCTTCAGGGCGGCGTTGTTTTATCCCTCTGTTGCGTGTGGTGACAGTGCTGGCGTTCTCGACGGAGCGCGTGGGTGGCTCTCTCTTCCTTTGGATCTGTACTAAATTATTGTGTAGCGCCGACTCACTCTCCCCTACTGTGGGAGTGATCGCCGTGTGTGGATCTACCAGTGACTTGCTCTCCTGTTTTCTATATTTTTCTAAATAAACTATTTAACTTGCACTTGACTCTGAGTCCGTTTTCCTGACAGATGAGCGCGCCAAAAATGGAGTCAGCAAGTTTTGAAAGTCTGGAGGTGCAGACCGCCCTTCACCAGCAGGGGGCGGCCATCGACCAACATTCGTCGTTGTTATCTGCTGCTGCCAGAGGTTTCAGCACCCTGTCTGAGCAACTGAAAGAGCTCAGCAATCGCTTGGACCAAGTGACTCCTCACCATGAAGCCCCAACCTCATCCGGAGATGCCGCTTCATTTGAACGGGAGCCACACACGGCTACACCCCCCACCTACAATGGCGATCCCAACACCTGCAGATCCTTTTTACAGCAGTGCTCTCTCGTCTTCGCGCTCCAGCCCCATCGATTTTCTTCATCCACTTCCAAGGTGGCCTATGTCCTGACTTTACTCACTGGAGGGGCGAGAGACTGGGGTATGGCAGCCTGGGGGGCTAAAGCTCCTTTTACTTTTTCATTTGAGGCTCTCGAGGAGGAGATGTTAAAATTGTTTGACCGCTCTCTTAAGGGAGACATGGCAGCGGCTGAGTTGGTGAGATTACGGCAACGTAATGACTCTGTGACGGATTTTGCCATACAATTTAAGACGCTCGCTATTTGCTGCAACTGGAATGACGCGGCATTAAGAACACAGTTCCTCGAGGGTCTCACGCCAGGTATTCAAGACGAGATTGCACTGAGGGAGCCACCCACATCCCTGGAAGCTGCCATCGATCTGGCTCTGAGGGTCGAGTCTCGCCATCGGCAGAGAGATCTGCGTCGCTCATTTCGCCAGCTGATGTCGGAACCAGGGGAGATCGCTTCAGAGACGCCCCCCGAGGAGCCTATGCAGCTGGGCAAGTTCCGGATTTCTGCTGGAGAGAGAGATCGTCGGCTCTCTAATGGCCTCTGTTTGTATTGTGGCAAGCCGGGGCATCTGGCGGCCACATGTTCCGGTAAAAGCTCACGCCCGCCGATGAACCTGGGAGTCTCGGTGGGCGCATCGTCATTTAAATCTCCCGTAAGCAGCACCACACTACCTGTCATTATTAACTCTTTCTCGTCACAGGCGTTGCTGGATTCCGGTGCGGAGGCGTGTCTTTTGGATGCTGGGTTGGCCAAGTCCTGGGGTATTCCATTCATCCCTCTCTCCTCTCCTTTGTCTGCCTGGACATTGAAGGGCCAGCATATGGCTGTGATCACGCACCGCACACCCCCTGTGAGTTTGTTTGTTTCTGGCAATCATCGTGAGGAGATTGAATTTTACATCTTAGAGGATTCACAATCGCCAGTCATTTTAGGTCATGACTGGCTATCCAAACATAATCCTCACGTTGATTGGCAGAACAATGTTGTGTTATCGTGGAAGTCTTCGTGTTATGTTTCTTGTCTTGGTCCTGCTCCCTCTCTTGTCTCTTGTTCTGTCTCGCAGGTCCCGGCTATCGATCTCTCAGGGGTCCCGGCGGAGTACTCGGATCTGTATCAGGTTTTCAGTAAGTCCCGGGCTACTTCTCTGCCCCCTCATCGGTCGTATGATTGCGAGATCAAACTCTTTCCCAACACTTCTCCGCCTAAGGGTCGTATATTTTCCCTAGCTAAGCCAGAAAGAGAGGCTATGGATAAATACATTAATGACGCTCTTAAAGCCGGTCTCATTCGCCGCTCCTCGTCTCCAGCTGGTGCTGGATTTTTCTTTGTAAAAAAGAAAGACGGGTCTCTTCGTCCGTGCATTGATTATCGAGGGCTGAATGACATTACTGTTAAGAATAAGTACCCCTTGCCTTTAATGTCATCAGCATTCGAGTTATTACAGGGAGCGCGCGTATTTACCAAGTTAGATCTGCGCAACGCTTATCACTTGGTACGTATTAGAGAGGGCGATGAGTGGAAGACAGCCTTTAATACACCTTCTGGACACTGGGAATATTCCGTTCTGCCGTTCGGTCTTTGTAACGCTCCAGCTGTCTTCCAGACCATGGTCAATGAAGTGCTGGGTGACATGATTAACAGATTTGTCTTTGTGTATCTCGATGACATTCTCATCTTTTCTCCCTCCATGCAGATACACACTCAGCACGTTCGCATGGTTTTACAACGGCTATTAGAGAATCAGCTATTCGTTAAGGCGGAGAAGTGCGAGTTCCACAAGAAGTCGGTTTCGTTTCTGGGTTTTGTCATTGCCGAGGGAGAAATTCGTCCCGATCCCGCTAAGGTTAAGACGGTTGCCGATTGGCCAGTACCCGACACTCGGAAGGAGCTTCAGCGATTTCTGGGGTTCGCCAATTTTTATCGGCGTTTCATCAGAAATTTTGGTCAGATCGCTAAGCCTCTCACCGCTCTCACTTCACCTAATGTGTGTTTCCGTTGGAGTAGAGAGGCTCAGGAGGCCTTTGATGTGTTAAAGTCCCGGTTCATCTCTGCGCCTGTCCTCTCTATTCCCGATCCGGCTAAACAATTTATAGTGGAAGTGGATGCATCTGATGTCGGGGTAGGCGCCGTTTTATCACAGCGATCGTCTATTGATGGGAAAGTACATCCGTGTGCTTTTTTCTCTCACCGGTTAAACCCAGCAGAACGTAATTACGACATAGGGAATCGGGAGCTGTTGGCGGTTAGACTCGCTTTGGGTGAATGGCGTCACTGGTTGGAGGGAACCTCGGAGCCCTTTCTGGTCTGGACGGATCATAAGAATCTTGAATATATCCGTTCGGCCAGAAGACTAACATCTAGGCAGGCTCGTTGGGCACTTTTCTTTGATCGTTTCAACTTCACCCTCTCGTACCGGCCTGGCTCGAAAAATACCAAACCTGATGCTCTCTCCCGTCTGTTCGAAAAGTCCGATTCGGAGAGGACGGAGACCATTCTCCCGGAGGGGAGGGTGGTCGGCGCCCTCGTATGGGGAATCGAACAGCGGGTGAGAGAGGCCGGCCGGGAGGGGGAAGTTCCGGAGGGGTGTCCAGCGGGTCGCCTATGGGTTCCTGAGCGGTTACGTTCCGATGTCATCCGGTGGGGTCACGAGTCCAAATTTGTCGGCCATCCAGGTATTCGGAGAACGTTGGCTGCCGTCCGTCAGCGTTTTTGGTGGCCTTCTATGTCCACTGACGTCAGACAGTTTGTATTAGCCTGTTCGGTTTGTGCTCGTAATAAAGCATCTAATTTACCACCCGCTGGTCTGCTTAAATCTTTGCCCGTGCCCTCCCGCCCCTGGTCTCATATAGCTCTTGATTTTGTCACCGGCTTACCGGCATCTAATGGTAACACTGTTGTTCTAACTGTGGTGGATCGTTTTTCGAAGGCGGTTCATTTCATTCCCCTGCCCAAGCTACCTTCTGCAAAAGAGATGGCTCAGGTTTTGATTAATCACGTTTTTCGGTTACATGGTATTCCGACTGACGTAGTGTCAGATAGGGGTCCTCAGTTCATCTCTCGTTTTTGGCAGGAGTTTTGTAGACAAATTGGCGCCACGGCCAGCTTGTCTTCTGGTTATCACCCGCAGACCAATGGGCAATGCGAACGGGCTAATCAGGATCTCGGTAGAACGCTCCGCTGTCTGTCGTCACAATATCCGAATTCCTGGTGTGATCAGCTCCCGTGGGTTGAGTATTCTCATAATTCTCTTCCCGTTACGTCTACCAATTTGTCCCCGTTTGAACTTTCCATCGGTTATCAACCTCCCCTGTTTCCATCACAGGAGCCCGAGGCAGCGGTTCCGTCTGCGTTAGCTTTCGTACGCAGGTGCAGACGCACCTGGAGGAGAGCTAAGACACTATTATTATCTAATTCCAGACGAACCAAAGCTGCAGCTGATCGTCATCGGCGACCTCCACCCCGTTACGTTTGTGGTCAAAAGGTATGGCTTTCTACCAAGGATCTGTCTCTCCGTGAGCCTTCTCGTAAGCTGGCTCCGAGATTCATTGGGCCATACAGTATTTCTAAGGTCATTAATCCGGTGACGATTAAGCTTAAGTTACCCCTTTCTCTTGGTCGGGTTCACCCTGTTTTTCATGTATCCAAGGTTAAACCTGTGATGTTTGCTCGCTATAACCCCCCTGTCTCTGCCCCCAATCCCCCCGCCCCTCGTCTAGTGGATGGTGCCCCTGTCTACACTGTTAAGAGGTTACTAGACTCCCGCCGCAGGGGCAGAGGATTTCAGTATTTAGTGGATTGGGAAGGATACGGTCCTGATGAGAGGAGCTGGGTTCCGGGTCGGGATTTGCTGGATCCTGGGCTGATCGAGGACCTCCGTCGGCGACAGGGTGAGTCCCCCGGTCCGTCTGGTGCCGGTCGTGGAGGGGGGGCTACTGTCATGACTGCTGGGTGATCGATGGCTGTGTGATCTGTGTGTGTGTGTTGTTTACCTGTGGTGCCGGTTCCTCGTGTGTTCACTAACTCCGCCCCCTTGTTTCAGTTGATTGTTCACCGGTGGTGTCTCGTTTACCTTTCCTTTTATATGGCACGTAGTCCTGTCCTTTGTTGCGCGCTCATTGTTTTATCACAGTCCTGCTGCCCTGCCTTGTCTTGTCAGTCGTTCTCTGTCTTCTCCTGTATTACCCCAGGTTTGGTTTCGGCGTTCGGGGACGCGTCTTCACCCGGACCGCTCGCTTGTAGGAGCTTGGATTATACTGACTTTGTTTGTCTCTCGATACAGCTGGTTCGCTTCGTTTCTAGGCGGTATACCAGCTGTCTCCCTCTCTCCGGTTTGCATCTTCACCCGTGAGTGGAGTTCACCCATTTTACCTTGTGGATTATATTGATTTTACGACTGTTGTTCTCGGAACCGCTGGTTCGCTTTGTTTTTAGGCGGTGACCAGTGGTTTCCGGGTGGTCCTTCTACATCTGGATTACACTGTGGATTACCCGTCTGAGAACTTGGACTTCCATCTCCGCCTGTCATCCACCTTCAGGGCGGCGTTGTTTTATCCCTCTGTTGCGTGTGGTGACAGTGCTGGCGTTCTCGACGGAGCGCGTGGGTGGCTCTCTCTTCCTTTGGATCTGTACTAAATTATTGTGTAGCGCCGACTCACTCTCCCCTACTGTGGGAGTGATCGCCGTGTGTGGATCTACCAGTGACTTGCTCTCCTGTTTTCTATATTTTTCTAAATAAACTATTTAACTTGCACTTGACTCTGAGTCCGTTTTCCTGACAGCCAACATACTGACATGCAACACTCTAAATTATGTTGGGAGAAACCCCACCATGAGTTGAAACAACCCAGCATAGGTGTATTTATTAACCCAACATGTTTTCTGTCCAATATTTACAAAGCTTTGGGTTAAAACTAATTCTAAACTAGAATTTAGAGCGAAGTTCAGCCGGGAGCGAATATGAAATGAATGGCACCAGGAGGAGTTAACTGCGCACTTAAATTCAAAAGATATAGATCCAAAACAGAAGAAACATAACAGATCCATATAATTCCCTTTAACGTGTATTAGCCCAGTGGTTCTCAAACTTTTTCAGCGTACGGCCCCCCCTTGTGTACGGTGCATTCCTTCGCGTCCCCCCCAAAGAAAATGTATGACAAATGTGTTCTAAAACATAACATTTATATTAAACAAAACATATTAAATTATAAAAAGTAGTGCTGTTGGTTAGTAGATATAATGTTTTTAGGTTTAATTACACAAAATTGATGACAAATTAATGTATTTTTATGAATGTCTGGCATCATCTCGCGGCCCCCAGTTTGAGAACCACTGTATTAGCCCAGTTATTTTCCACATTTTGTCATTTCAGGGTTACTAATAAACATTAAACCCTTATAACATGTTAACATAGTAAGGTTTGTAAGGTATAAACAGTCTTATTTAAAATGATTGTTTAACCACTACAGATATTAATCCTAGGCTAGCGTTCAAGCGTTCTATGATTGCCTGCCAAAAGGGCGGAGTTTAGGCTGTGTGACATCAACTGCAGGAGCTCTATACCATGCCATGCCATAAAAGCATCTAAACTTTAGTAGACTTAAGAAAAATGATCAGAAGTGCAATGTCATTTTGAAATGTGTACTCTATTTTCTCTGAATTTTTATTGGCTCTCCAATGTGAAGAAGAGCCAGAATACTTATTCAGTGTAGCACTCCCTCTTCTCTTGGGCTGATTGGTCGGTTTGACCTTTTGCTCTGATTGCATGAGAAGATGAACTGCATGGGTTGCTAATAAATTCCACAGGCATATGCAGAAGAGAGAATTCCCTCAAGGTTTCCATAAGAACGGAAGAAAGAACAGGAAGAAAACACTAGAAGACAAAGTGAATTCTCTGAGGCTCTTTCTAAATTACCACTCTAAGACATCCTCTACTGTTTATGGATGCTCGGAATAATTCACAATCATGAAACACATCCTTAACATGAACTAAAAAAGCAAAAAACTTTGGCATGATTTATACTTCTGCAAGCTCCCAAGGCCAAAGCTGAATTTATCTTAGTCATGAAACTAACAAACTCTTACAGTATTGATGAAACTTCTTGTGTTTACATTTCTGCTATATTGCTGTGGAAAGTAGTTCACAGGTCAGTACAGCTAGGAATTTAAATGCAAATACTATGGTACTATGCATTTGAATAGTGAAGGACACAAAGACTTTTGCCATGCTTTTAAGGTGAACATTTACAAACAATACAACATTGCTTTTAACTTTAAAAAAATACAACTTTAATAAATACAGTTTTATATGCTGAATTTTAAAGGGATAGTTCGGCCAAAAATGATATTAAACCCATGATTTACTCACCCCCAAGCTGTCCGAGTTGCATATGTCCATCGTTTTTCAGAAAAACACATTTTCGGATATTTTAGAAAAGGTTTTATATCTTTCAGTTGATTAAATGTAATGTTACGGAGTCCACGACCTTCAAGTCCAAAAAAAGTGCGTCCATCCTTCACAAATTAAATCCAAACGGCTCCAGGATGATAAACAAAGGTCTTCTGAGGGTAATCCGCGCGGTGTTGTTGTAGAAATATCCATATTTAAAACTTTATTAACGAAAATAAATACCTTCCGGTAGCACCGCCATCTTAGACTCCTCTGTATTCAGGAGAGAGTATTAGCGTAGTGTACGCACTTTTCTTAGTGACGTATGACAAATTCGGAGGGCGGGGGCACAGAGCAGCAGCAGTGTAGCCTCCGTAGGCTGCGTAAGCTCTCATCCTGAACGCGGACGCGACCAAGATGGCGTCGCTACCGGAAGGTATTTATTTTCGTTAATAAAGTTTTAAATATGGATATTTCTACAACAACACCGCGCGGATTACCCTCAGAAGACCTTTGTTTATCATCCTGGAGCCGTTTGGATTTCTTTTGTGAAGCATTGACGGATGTTTTGGACTTGAAGGTCGTGGACTATGGGTGGACCACGTAACATTACATTTAATCAACTGAAAGATCTAAAACATTTTATAAAATATCCGAAAATGTGTTTGTCTGAAAAACGATGGACATATGCAACTCGGACAGCTTGGGGGTGAGTAAATCATGGGTTTAATATCATTTTTGGCCGAACTTTCCCTTTAAGGGACAAAACTGGTTGCTCATTTCAGTGCAATTGCAATGTCGACAATATATCTTAAAAAGTTCAAAAAGTACTAAAAGTACCTTGGACGTGAGGATGGGTAAACAATGCCAACATTGTAATTTTTTGTTGATCCACTAACAATTTAATGACAGAAACAAAACGACCAAAAAGCGACCAAACAGGCAGAAAAAAGATAATGCATAAGAAAACAAGAGAGAGACTGCAACCCATACATTCGAGCACATGGGATGTATGGATACTCCAGAGATTTCCCACTGATGTCTCTGTCAAACAGACCTGATTACCAGCACGTCCCGCAGGGCCCGCGCTAATATGCTTATGATAGCTCAGACAAGCACGCAGACGGTCACACTAATTTACTCTGCCAAAGAAAAGACAATAGTGGTGTCAGGAAAGGCAGGGGTTTGTTTTTACATTATTTTTGTGGTTCACTCCTACGCCTTCCTTCTTCTACGTGTCTGTTGTTCATTGCTGGGTCTTACTTTCAACAGCAGTGAGTGAAGAAAATGATATAGAGAGAGTAAACACATTCTGGAAGGAGATTCATCTGAAGAGCAGCCTGAGGCTCATTAGATCCGTTCCCTGATGTTCTGGAGTGATGGAGCACTAATACATTCCCCAATAACATGCACATCCCCTCTCACGGGATGTGCTTGATAACATCTCCATTAACCATCGTCTGGCTCCTCCCTGTCGCATTCACGGAGTATCCAGTTTACTGTCGCATCTCTCAACAGCATCAACGTGTTGAATATGCAGGTCCCTAGCTGTCACTGGGTTGTACACATTTGCATCTAAAGAGTTCATATTAGTACCTCAGAGGTACATATTGGTACCAAATGTATACATATATGTACCTAAATGTTTAATTAAAATCATACAGACAACGTCTTACAATTAGTATTGCTAACATATATATCTTGGACACACATGCTTATAATAAAGCTATTAATTTAGCGGTCAGATTGTTTTAGTGGTTTGTATAGCCAATATACTTTTTATTAATATCATATATCAAAAATTATTTTCCTCTTTGTCTTTGCCTGTATTTCTCTTCCATCTATTTACTGTAAATGTGCTTTGATATAAGCTGTGCAATATTCACTATAAAAATACATTTGAATTGAGTTCTTCACTATTTATGTGCAAAAGAGTGATGCTGTTTTCAAGCTGAGACTCAGTCAAGTATCAAAGCCCAATCCTCTAGAGACAGCTGCAGCAGTGGGGTGTGTAACCTACCTAAGAGTCCAGCACGCTAAACAGATGTCGATTATCATGGGAAGGCGTCTCTAGGTTTCCCCTTGAGAGTCAACCGAACATATTTTAAACAAGCCTCTGCGCTCCTGTATCTGACAACGACAGTGTTTTAAGCGCTAAATAAGAGGCTGAATTATGTTTCTACTACCTTCGCAGCTTATTCTTGCAAGCCGGAAATGAATTGAACCGGTTAGCTTAAATTGATGCCATTTAATTAAACGTCTTGCAGTGTGTCTGCATTACCCACTTGGGTTCAAGTAAAGCACATTCTTCTGAGCATCCTCATGCATCCATTTAAAACAATCAATACTGAGACAGAGCTTTGGAACTATGCTTACCACATTAGTTACAATACACATGCTAGCCTATACAGTAAAATATAGGTTGTTTGTGTATCTTGGTAATGAGCTCTAAAAATGAAGAGTTCAGATGCAAAATCCTCTAAGTGCGTCTCAAGTTTTCTTGAGCATTCTTTATCAGGTTCTTATGTTTAAGGTTATTAATGGCAGGGAAAAGGTTATTAGTTATTGAAATGCCTTATTTTCACGTTTTCAGTCATTTCATTGTTTTTTGCTGCAAAACCCTCTAAGTGCAAAAAAAACGAAACTAAAAAAAATCACTTCTTTGGGCAAGACACAGTAAATTGTTTCAAAATCAACAAAGATGCAACTAGAAACTTTGCAAGTCAAAATTCAAAAGGTATAAAAGAAACTGAATTACACATTTGGGTTGTATTCAGGTCCAAGTACTCACAAGGGACCCAAATTTAAATGTGATACACGGTCGTGTCACATTTGTCTTTCCGTGCACTTTAACCCTTTAGAACCTAAGGCAAAAATAAGTTGTTTGTAGGGCTGCAACAACGAATCGATTAAATCAATAAAAATCGATTACTAAAAGATTTGGCAACAAATTTCATTATCGATTCATTGTGTCGCGTGACGCAGAGATGTTTAATTATTTATAAAAAAGAAAAACTTCAGAAATAAGCGCTGAGCGGAGTGAACACACTCTGTATCTCTCACGCACTGTTGCTTGCAGAGTTCGGCGCCTCATAGACAGGGCGGAGAAAAGATAAAAAAACAGCGGAGATAGAGGAAAACCACATGTCAGTGTTTTACTCCTCCCAAACTTAAGCACGTCACCCGGAAGTTAGCAGGCAAAGAGGTAAACAAACAAAGATGACAAGCTTATGCTTTATGGAGCGCTGACAGCAGGTTAAAAAAGTTTCTAGAATCAATAAAAAAATCCAATGACAAACTCCAATGATATTAAACAAAGAAATAAAACTTTGAGAGAGTTTTATGAACGCTTTTCTCAGTCATGGACCTGTATGTTAAATCATCACGCCGTCACTCTCCTGCTGCTCTGTACTGCGCGCTCCAGCTCATGGCGAGCAAGGAGACGCGCGTGCCCGGCCCAACATACAGTACAACATACAGTAAGTGCCGCCTTTTTTGCATAAACATTGTCTTAAATTTTTTAAGGCAAAGTAATGAATGGTGTTTTTGCATTTTGCGCAGGAGTAAAAGACGCATTTTACGTTTTCACAAGACGCATTTATGTGGCCAAATGTAAATGGAACAGTTTTAACAAATGAGATAGTTATCCGATCAGAGAAAACACATGAAGTCAAATATAAAGGTACACTGTAAAAAAAATCCGTAGAAATTGCAGCTGGGTTGCCGGTAATTTACCGTAGATTTACATTTATGTTATTTACTGGCAAGAGTTTGTTCAAAGTTAAATGAACATGAAACATTTACAAGTCTTTGTCTTTACAGAGTAAAACTAAAAAAACAACATCAAGCAAAACATTCTGGAAAACAAAATCTGAAGCAAAAAACAGAAAAAGGTTGAAGATGATTTCTGGTTCCCAGAATGCTTTGCATGAGGCTGTTATTGTATAGTTTTATTCTGTAAAGATAAAGACTTGTTAATATTTAAAATTTATTTAACTTTGAACAAACTCTTGCCAGTAAATAACATAAATGTAAATCTACGGTAAATTACCGGCAACCCAGCTGCAATAACATTGTAATTTCTACGGAATTTTTTTACAGTGTACAAAGCTGTCACTGGGGAAGTACCCTTTAAAAAAGGTCCTAATATTTACCATTAGGTACAAATACTGCCAACATGTACTTTTGAAGTACTAATATGCACTTTTTAGGTACAAAGGTATACCTTTTTGAAAGGGTACTGTCCCAGTGACAACTTTTGTACCTTTAAGCGAGGCTTCTTGATGGGAAATGCATCATAAAAAAGTCTATATATTTGGCAGATGAAAAGCATACATGTGTATTTTTTGTGTTAGTCCATTTTTATTTTATTTTATTATTATTGTAACAGCTCAGGTATGTTCAAGGAGCAACATATTTGTGTAATTTCTAAAGATTTTAGTTCTGTTTTGAATAAGGGGTTGGAAATGAATGCTTTTCTTGTTTTTTTTTTTTTTATCCGATTCATCGATTAATAGAAAAAATAATCGACAGATTAATCGAGTATTAAATTAATCGTTAGTTGCAGCCCTAGTTGTTTGCACACATTTAGTTTTCTTGAATGTCAACTTCTAACATGCTATCATCAAATGCAAGGTATGATTTCTGGCTTTCAATAAATTATAATCATTGATCATTACTTTGTGTTGTGAGTGTGTAATTAGACTTCAAATAGACAATATTAAAAAAAATCAAATACATTTGACTGTTTTATTTATAAAAAAAGTGATCGAAGGTTTGTTGCAAATTATACTGTAGGACATACATACAAGTCAATTTATCATTACCGATGTACACAGTTTAAATTTAGGAGGCTTTTTTACCCCAGTGCTCAGCCATTTTCACTCCCATCACTCTTATCTGCTGCACTCGAACCTAAATGGCTCTCCTGTTAATCCGCCTTTCAGCTTTCCAGAAAACAGCAATGGTTACTGTAATAAACCTCACAATAAAATCACAATTTGTCTTCTTTTCAGAATCAAATCAAATTATTTGATACACAAATGGTTGAAGAGTTACAGTCAAATGAATACAGCAGAGCTTCTAATAATGATAAGGATTTTGCCAAAAAATCGATGTGGCATTTAACGAATGCTGCAAACAAACCAGTATTTCTGGATGGCTTGAGGCCAAGATTAAGTGGATTTGAAGCGAAGGTATTTCTAAAAAAGTATAATAAGTGCAGAGAACATTCGGTCAATATCATTGTCTCATTTTTGACAGATGTGACACTAAGCAGCTTTTGCATCTAAACTCTTCAAATAAAGCTGTTCATAGAACTGTATTCATAGTTTATTAAGTTTTAATAAAACTACAGCCAGCCGTTTCTATTTTCTTTTACACTTTTACCTAAAGTAAATATATATCTTGAATATAAAAGGCCAGGTTGCCATGACTCTTGAAAATGTCATAATTGTAACAATTACCTTCTTAGAAAAAGTACCAGTTCATGTCACTTTAACCGAGAATTACGTGTGATTACTTTTCACATGAATATCGAATACCACAATGACATTAATGCTTGCTACATGAACACAACAGGGTGACAATCAGTAATTGATCATTTAAAGCAGAGGAACAAACACATCCTGACATCACAAGACAAAAGGTTACTTAGGTTGTTTTCACATATATTGGTGCGCACCGTGGTGCGGCCTTGGAGCGCACCAAAATACATTGTATCATTTTTCAGTTAGTGCGGTCCTTGTTCACATATATATATATTTTTTACTTTACTCGAGATGCCGCACCGTACAACATGTGACAACGGTCAGCGCTGTCATTGGTCTCTGACAGCTCTTACCGTCTCATGACCACCCCCATGTTTCCACGACAACCAGCCTGACAGGGAGAGCGCTGCTATCAAGATGTGGAGATAAACGATGCACGTCTTTGCGAAGTTTCTTTGCTTTAACACGAAATTGCGTAGCTGTTCTATTAAAGCCTTTCTCACGGAGCCATTTGCTCAAACGCCCGTAATGTAACTATTTGTGTGTGGAGGACAGCTATGCATTTATAAAATTATCAGCTCAAACATAAAGGAGACCGCGAATCTCTATGCAACGGACCAGGATTGGCTTGTTTGTTGTTAACCCACAATATAACACCCGGCTCACGTCACAACGAAAGCCCAGTGGATCAAACATGTGGAGAACTTCCTGTATTTGGTTCGGCCCGAGGTCCAGCAGTGTTCACACCACAGGTGGGTCGCCCCAGAGTTCGGCAACAGCCGCTCCGAGACCACCTGTTTAGAGCGGTCTCGGAGCGGCCGTTTAGTGCGCACCCGAGTGCGGCTGTTGTGTTCACACTGACCCAAACGCACCGTACTCGGAGCGACATGTCATTTGGGCCGACCTAAACAGTGTATATGTGAAAACACCCTTAAAGACCACCACAAGATTAAAATTTTAACATTTAGTTTGGTGTGTAAGAGTGTATTAGTACATGTTTACGATATGCAAAAAGGTACAAACCCCAAAGTAAACAATGATGCGAGTTATCGTCTCCAACTTAAATCTCTTTTCTTGGACTACAACAAACACACAGATTGTAGGCAACAGTTTACTTCTTGGGATTGGTGATGTAGACAAGACCGTCATTATCATAATTCCTCCCGCTTCGGACTCACAGCCTGTAGGTTAACTCCTGTTAGCATTGCATTGTGCGCCAATCTTTCAAACATGGTAAGGAGCGTCACACTTCCGGCTGACGTCAGAGATATTTAGGCCAATCACAACGTGCAGATTAGCTGTCCAAAGATCTTTTCAAATCCCTGCGTTTCAGGTAGAGATCATAAACCAAAACACAAAATAACGTTGTTTTTAGCAATGAAATATGTGCTCTTTAATGTACACTTCATTTATTTTCATAGCCCAGTCCATGCTTGGAAGATGGCAAAATGGACAGAACTGAATTATTTCAGTACCTCAAGTTGTCAGAGTATAAAAAATTATAATCGAAATGCTACAACAGGATGCACTAATCGTGTATAAGTTGCTAAAAGTATAAAATTGCAACTCAAGATGTGGATGAGATAGTTGGGTATGAAAAGGATAAACAGATTTATAAACGAATAATTAATAACAAGAAATTATAATAATAACATCATAAAAGTTGTTTTTCTTCATTCATTTTTAAGAATCAATTCTGTAGTGCATGCAGCTTTGCAGCACCCTGTAGAAAGGCACCACACCAGTTCGACAAACTAATGAAACACAGTACGTACAAGGAAATAATCCGACATCAAGATCTGCAATAGAATATATCTGCACCACATGCCAGCAATGCATCTCCAACAGCAGCTTGTGCTGTCTCTCTCCAAAAACATCAACAACTTCAAAACCCAACAATTCGCTCCCTACAGGTCCTCCCAGATCTGCTCTGCTTCTCCTGAGGAGTCCTACCAGTGGTTAATACGACCTGTCCATCAGCTTCCAGCAGGGGTGGACAGCTATTATAACATGCGTCTATCTGTGCCGAGCTGCCACGAACTACAGATATCGAGTAAATATTACAAAAGGCTTAGATCAGCACGCTGTGTTGGGCCTCCCCCATAAAGCAATTACGAATAAAACTCAGAGTGGTGCAGGCAAAGGGATTCCGATGTGCACCGGCAAACCACAGTTTTGCAAAAAGCAACCACAAAGAATCAATACTAAGTTAACTGACCTTTCTTTAGACTTTACTCAGCTTGGTTTCATGTCTTGGGGCTTTCAATTGTGAAGGTCACTAGGGTTAGAACTTAGTGAGCTGCATTCCTGCCTACGTACCGTACATAGGAGGTTGCCTACTTAAATAGCAATAGTCATTGTACCTCATACGTGAGGTAACCACCATGTTGGGCATACATGTATGTGTGTGTGTGTTTCTTGTGGAGATTACATTTAACTCAGTAAGCCACACAAAGGAAGTGATTTACGCCTCTTCCAGCCCACCTCACTCTCAGCTCACTACACAATCATGCTTTATGCACAAACCCTGAGTGTATTTATGGCTACACTACACAGCATGTGTGACGCACTCGGCACAATAATTGGTCAGTTTTTATTTATTCATGAATTACCTTTTCAGTCACGCCCAATTCTGCAATGTGACTTTAAGATTTGCTTGGGTAAGATTGCATGTGTCTTTGTAATCACGACTAAACATTGCATCTAGTGTCACACGTTGTGAGACTTTTCTATCTGTAAAAATAAATAAGACACATTTTAGTAGAAAGTATGAGTAAGAAGAAACACTGATGAGATCTTAGTTGTCTTGGCCAGACAGCAATACAATTAAACTGTCTACTTTTGAGAAGTCTCCTGCTTCTTATATTTTTCTTCTGAGAAGACAAACTAAACTCTGATTATCCTTTTATAAGTGGCATGCCAGCAATGATTTTATATACTCCTACTCAAGCATTCAGAATTTCTGGGAAGATCATGCAAAGCTAAATAAAGCTAAAATGTGCCATCTTGTGAAGATTACATCTAACTTAGTAAGCCGCACAATTAAGGTGTTACACAGAGGGCTCTATCTTACACCCGGCGCAATGCACCACAATGCGCGACGCAAGTGTCTTAGGCTAGTTTCCACCCTTCGCAATTATAATTTTCACGTTTAGCGCCACATTGTTTAAATAGCAAATGCATTTGCGCCCCCTTTTGCGCCCATGGGCGTTCTGGTCTAAAAGAGAGGTGTGTTCAGGCGCATTGTTGGCGCGTTGCTATTTTGAAAAAATTGATTCAAGCCCTTCTTAGAAATGACACATTAAAATTGTGTTCAATTAATTTAAAATACCTCATTAAGAGCAATAAGTATATATTAAATTAGTCTAACACAAAATGAATATGTACTATCATTTATTGATTTCTTTTTAATTGCGTTAACACAATTATTTTGAGTTTGGGTTATGGCAAAAGAATTTCCCAGCATGCTTTGCATGCAACTGCTTTTGGAGAGTATTTTTTAAATTAAGTGTTATTTTATGCATTTTTAGCTAAAAAAGAGAAAGACTTAATAGTGTTTAATGTCCATTTATCTTATTGATTTAGAAGCGTTTGTGTTATATTTTTTCAAATTGTTTGGTTACCATCGTGCAGAAGAGTGGCGCTTGTGGTTAGGTTGTGTATGTGTCGTTTGTCTCTCAATGAGCACTAACTGTGTTAATGCCTGTTTGGAGATCAGTCTCTTCTCACATGCTCATCCAAAGTAACATATGTTATCATTATTAGCATGCTAACATGTGCTTATGCTAATTAGTATGACATAAAAACGTTTTATATAAAATAACAGAATTGAGTTATTCAGACTACACTACACTGAGATATTCAATCTACACTAAATCGAGTAATTCAGACTACACTAAATTGAGTTGAGGCAACTAATTTAGTATTGCCATTTACTTTAAATTGAGTTGGACTAACTCAATATATTTTTATTGTGTAAAGCAGTTTTTTATGAGTTAGGGGTACACATTCACATTGGATGGAAATCCCGCCCACAATTTTATTGAGTTAATCAAATGAATCATTTTTTTTAGTGTACGCCATTGACCAACTAAAACCTGCTCTAAAGTCTAAAGTCGCAATATGTTTTTTGTTATTTAAAGAGCGCATTACTAATATGCTCATATAAACGGGACGACAACGGGGGTTTGCTTATCACATACATGAATGCGCAGCAGCACAAAAACGTTTTTAAATATGAAAGATTAAAGGATTGAATGTAAAAGATTATTATTGAGTCTCTTAGACATAAATGAGGACTGATTATGAGACGTTAGAATGCACAAAGAGCTGCTTCACCTGCAGCCTGGTAGGTAAATAAATGCTTTGCTTTGAGACTGGGTCACATATAAAAAAATGTTTTGTCATTATTGTGCTGCTTTTTCTTACACATTTAGACATTTGTATCCATTTATAATTGAACTATTGTTAGAAAAGGGCTGGATGAATGAATACAGTGTGGATACCTGTCTATTATAGACATATAAATAATATCCACTTCAAGTATATACAAAATAGTATTGAAATATTTGCCTGCAAACTTAATTTTTAGCAAGTGTTACAACAAACCCCCTGCCTGTTACAATGAACGCCACCTATGGGGTAAGTTGTAACGTTTGCACTTCTGTCACGTTTGGTGTAATTGTCCAAGAATGGTAAGAACTAGAAACAAACTTAAAATGTTCATTTGTAGCAGAGGTGTGTGTTGCTTGTGTAAAAATATCATTAATCAAACTCAAATATTTTGTGAATGATTGAGCCAAAACCAAAAAGCGTTAGGTTGTGCCCCCCTCTCCCCTACAGTACTTCTTCCTGTTACACCATGGAAACTGTCAAACAACAGAAGTGCAGCACATTACCAGCACACCAATTAAAACATCACCAGTGAAAACTATGTCAAATTTAAACAAAAAAGAATAGTCCATTTTAATAATACATTAGTGTGTGGTTATATGTCTGGTCAACCATCATGATCCATCATTACTTGCAGTCAGTGCTCATAAAAGACTATCTTGTCTTCCTTTCGGCAGGACAACTCCATTACCTCATTGTTCTGCATGCAAGACTGCCACAGCATGCACGCTGGGGTTCTAGCTTCCAGGCAGCTGCAGGGGAAAGTCATGTATGAAGATGCGAAATATCTGCAGGGCCTTTCTGTAAACACACCTTAATAAGAGCCAAATGATTTGGAGAGAGAGAAAGAGAGGGAGAGAGAGAAAGAGAGGGAGAGAGAGAGTGGACAGAAACAGGAGTAGACTAAAACCTTTCATTCCGACAAAGACTGAAGCTAAGAAAGAGGATTTGGTGGATTGCCAGTTTGAGCCAAAGTCGTTCTTTGTTGTTTGCAAGCCCAGGATTTAGAGACAAAGATGAAAAGCGAGGCAGAGAGAGAGAAAGAGGCAAATGAGGCGAGAAACGCGTACGGGGAAGGAGAAGTAAAGACTAAAAGATGCATAAGACGTGATCACAGCTGTGTAGGGGAAAAGACGGATTTCATCCACACCAAGAGCTGTGCATTGTCGGAGACCCATGCGGAGACAAATCCAAATGTGTCGGGGCATGTAGGTGTGTATGCGTCCACGCGCGAGAGAGAGAGAGAGAGATGGATTATGTGCGTGTGTGGTGTGATGCTAACAGCGGGAAACTGAGCATGTGGTGTGTGTGTGTGTTTGCATCCAAGTCAATTATTTGAGCAGGAGTGTGTGGTCGTGAGATAACAACTTACAAGGAAATGCACATTGACAGGTGTGTGAAAGGTGAGTGTGCATGCATTCGTGTTTATTCAAATGTTTTCTTTTTTTTAAACCAGTCAACACAGTAATCACATTCTCGCCCTTTTCTTTCTACTCTAGCATTTTTTTTTATATTTCATGGCCTCACTTGGAATGGTACTGAGCACTTACTGGTGAACACAAATAGGAGCTTTATACGCTTAAAGCAACTAAAATATTTCAAGATCAAAACAAACATTTCAATACGCAGACCTTTTGAAATACCAGCACAGTGGGTTACCAGCAGGTTTTGGACATTAAGATTCAGGTGTTTTAAGTATGCGATCAGGAATTTTCTGCATTACAGAATGTTTAACATAACATAAAAGCCACTTTACACTGTATAAAGTGAAAGGATTAACTTAAATACTTAAATTGGTAACACCTAAAAAAAACACAAATATGCAACCTAATTAGTTCACTAGCTTAAATATGTTAGGTTTTACTAATTGAAGTCATTTATTTATGTTTTTCCACCTTAAATATTCTCAAAGCTGATAATTTTTTTTTTTGAATTGTTACCAATTAAAGTAATTTTTGAAGATAATCCAAAGCTCACCTTTACAGTGTACTATTACATGGAATATGGCACCCACATTGACAAGCAGATGTTATTCCCATTGGGTAGAATGGGATATATTAAGTGTATATTGTCATGTTTATATTTATGTAGGGTCATATGCCATTGTACCCCTTTGTTTTGTTTCAATGTTTTGTAGTGATGGGCGAGTTCAAAGCATGCCTTTTGGGGCTTCGAAACATTTACGAATCTTTTGTTTCGAATCATTGGTTCAGAGCTTGTTTCAAACTGGCCAAAGTCACGTGATTTTAGCAAATGAGGCTTCATTAGGTGTGTTCGACTTCATGCAGCGGTGCGCAGACCAATCGGTGGCTGACTTGAAGCAGTGTATTCCGGTTAGTAATTTTGTCCGACTTAAGCTGGCGCTGCAGCCACGTGACTGTGTCATATGGTTTTTAAGAACCGCGAGAGCGATTCGAGATCAGCCGCTGGAGTCAGCCAGCACAGTTCGCGAAGAGGAGCTGCACGGGCTGTAATGACGACACAGCTGTTTCACTATTGGTCGGATTCACCACATGACAACAATCACGTGTGTTTCGTGTTTTTTTTCACGCCCTCAGTTCCACAAATGCTCACAAATCTGTATTTTTATAACAATTAAAGCTATTTTCATGTAGTCGCGAATCTGTTATATTGTGTCATGTTCATCAAAATAAAATGGATAAAAACGTATACCCCACTACATTGGTATTTAAGTAATATATGCTTATGTTGAACTTTATTCCTGTAAAAACAGATGCTGTAAGCCTCATCAGTTCCACTTATGCCCATACACGGACATTAAAGGAATAGTCTACTCATTTTCAATATTAAAATATGTTATTACCTTAACTAAGAAGAGTTGATACATCCCTCTATCATCTGTGTGCGTGCACGTAAGCGCTGGGGCGTGCTGCGACACTTTGATAGCATTAAGCTTAGCCCCATTCATTCAATGGTATCAAACAGAGATAAAGTTAGAAGTGACCAAACACATCAACGTTTTTCCTATTTAAGACGAGTAGTTATACGAGCAAGTTTGGTGGTACAAAATAAAACGTAGCGCTTTTCTAAGCGGATTTAAAAGAGGAACTATATTGTATGGTGGAACAGCACTTTTGGGAGTACTTCAACTCGCCTGAAAAATCCGCTCCCCTTCTCCCTCTCATAATGGGAGAGGGAGGGTGTTACTGCGCCGAGTCGAAGTACTCCCAAAAGTACTTCGAACACCACGAACCACTCGGTGAGTAGTACAGTTTTGAAAATGAACGTTAAGTGTTGTTTTAATGACATGTTTGTGCATGGTCATTGACTTCCATTCTGAAGCATTCAAGAGACGCTTCTAAACGAGTCAAAAAGTCAAGACACGACCCATTGTCAAAGCTTCGGTGTCTATCACTGTAGTTCATCCAAAACAAACCAGAAATGAGACTCAAAGTGTTAAATACTGGAATTATCCTTTAAATGTTCTGATTTGATGTATGATTTCAATATTTGGCTTAAGCTGGTTTGCCAACAGCCAATAAAACCGAAGAAGAAGAAGAATATTTGGCTACATCTCGTGGAAATTTTGTGTCAATAGCCCACTTAGAAATTCCCTTACTGATAAAAATGTTGATGTGTCAAATATTTATTTTCCCCGCTGTGTATAATTTCTTTTGAACTTTATTGTTTTTCTTAGTTTTGTCTTTACTTGTCTTTTACTTTACACCTTCAACGCCGGTTCACCCTAACAATGTGAAATAAAGAGGAAGGTTTTAGAAAACACAACACACACAAAGCGTGAAAAGTGGGATCAATTGTATAGGGTCCACAACCACAACTATTCAATTAGTACTAATGTAAAGAATCCAGAGCAATATACAGGCTGCCCCCCAAATTCCTACAGTATGTTTAGTATAAAAACAACAACAGTTATAGGGAAATCACTGCACTGCAACCACAGTCTGAAGAGCCTATCAATGTAACCATTAGTGATACTTAAAGAGAGTCACAATCACACATATAAGAGCCCTTCAAACACTAAGACTCATCTTTGTGCTCTAATCGAGGATAACAAAAGGATTTACAGGTAGCAGCCATTTGTGTCGAGTGCTGTTGTAGCATGTGAAATGATTTGAAGCTCACCAAGAAAAGATTATTATACTGTATGACTAAATGACTTCCTAATAAAAGAAAAACAAATCACTTGAATATATAGAAAATAATGAGAAAGGACCTAAACTAATGTACAGTAAAATATATTTTTTGCCCTATTGCTTACAAAAAGATGAAGCTGTTATATTGTTTTCTCATCAAAGTAAAATGATGCAAGTGCAGTTGTAAACACGATCAGTATGAAGTCCTCCCACTGGACTAGACAGTTGAAAATAACACATTGCTTTACTAAATAACTGAACTATTGAACTGTTTGACTTTCATAGACACGGAGGTCACTGCTGGAGTAAATGGACTTTTAGTTTGCTGGCCTGGTTCTTCTGACATCCTACTTTGTATTCTTTGTTTCAGATACTTTTTAACAGCCTATTTTTAACACCATTTACACTGGAAAAGACTGACAACTTTGTGGAGCAGAAATAAAGACGTAAAATGTGCATAAGGTTGCACCACTTCAATAATACAGTAGCTATGGTTAGTGAGTGCAGGTGAATTTCTTTGTTCTCCATTGATGAGAGTAATTCAAAGCACTATACATTAATGATAAACATTACAATTAATAACCATTTTTCTTTTTTCTTGTGCTATATTCAGTCATGATCTTAAAGATGAATCATTTAAATGCATAAAGCTTTTTAGATGTCCACTTTTATAGCTCTATAGTTGCAGTTAAAACCTTCACTGTTAGGGCTTCTAGCGATCTCAGATCACTTTTCTTTCCAAAGGAAATAACAGTTCAACAAAATGGAGCATCTGCTGCGATTTTACAAACTGCACGTGTCTCCAGCCACTAAACTCACTCTTTGTCTTACAGACAGAATGTACTGAAGCTGTTGGATCCTCTCGGCTAAGGTTTGATTAGAGTGTGTTGGTCTGAATATATCCTACAAAGCCAAGTACTGCATCCTTCCCTGGGGACAACTACACTGGCCATCTGATTTAACACTGCCATAAGCATCCAGATTAAGCAGTGAGTCACAGAAAGTAACACACTAGACACAACACACAGTACATAATGGATTCAAGGATACACATCAACTAATGTATGATATATATAAATGATCAAATCAATTTGTGTATATATATTGGCAGTTAGTAGGATAGATACAGTATTTTTTCTTATAAATATATATTAATCAATAATGTGGCAAACTTCATTAACTATTCATTAATTGATTTGAATCATTAACAATTAATGAGCTAGTAACTCAGTTTTAAGTGTTTACGTTTTACCTTTTTGCCTGGTTTCAGCAAGAGCCAGGACTAGGCCCTAGGCCTTATAGGAAAAGACATTATTGGTGTGTATCTTGAAACAAATCAATGGCACTGGCATATTTAAGATTTGTTAAGTGCAAGTTATTGTTAGTTAAGAAAGCTCAAACATTGTGTGTGATGTTCCCTCACAACATGCGTCCTCCGCTCATGACACGGCAAAAAGCATGGTCAGCTATAATAAAAGTGTGTTTGCCCGGCCTGCACACGTCTTTAGCTATTGCAAAAATTGCAAAAGCACAATCGGCTAAAAAATTTAAATTACGATTGATGACGATTCTTAAAATTCATACACACGCCACGTCAAATGTGCTGCAACATCATGCTCCGAATGAGCATGCAAGTTGAATTTCTGGGCACTGAAGGCTGGTTTTCAAAAGCAAGTGGTGTACTTGATAATATGATTTGCACATCTTTAAAACAACAACAACAACAAAATATTTTCACAAACAATAATACTGCATGTTTTGGCATTGATACAAGGCTGCGGAAGCAAACTGCAGTGGTTTGTATTTGTTACCCAACAATGCACTGTGTTCTTTTTAATGTTCTTGTTTATTTATATTCACAAAACATTGATTAAAATGAAAAAACAAAATATATGAAACAAAATTCGTTTTAAAGAGGCAAACAAACATATTAAGTGGTCAAAAATGATGTCTGACTCACTCAATTTCTTTCCTATCATATAGGCCTTTAATACATTACAAAGCCCTATAAATGAAATTAAAATTACTGTCTGTCTTTTGTAATATGCTAATTAAATTAAAACAAAACATAAAAAACATTACAACAACATTCCAAACACAACAATACTCAAACATTAATCGAAAAAATAATTATCCCCATTAAGATCCATGTTAAAAGCGATCATGGTATAGCGTTTATAATAGTTGGTGCCTTATGTTTACAATTTTGGACACAATCTCCATTGCAAACCTCAATTTAAAGGTGCCATAGAATGTAAAACTGTATTTACCTAGGCATAGATGAATAATAAGAGCTCTGTACATGGTAATGACATATCGTGAGCCTCAAACGCGTTTGTTTCATCATTTTTATGTAAACATCGTGCATGCAATAGACTGCTGGATAACAGGCCAATCTCAACATAACACCAACTGTGACATCACAGTCTCAATGTACACCCCCAAAATTAAATTACACATTCAATTAATTACAAAGTTTTTAAAATGCTAAAAACTAAGTTGTGACTGCTAAATTAGCCTATATGCTAGTTATGCTAGTTATGCTATATGCTACCGTTAAGGCTGGAGTTCTACTATTGATGTTACAGTTCTACTATAATGTTTTGCAGGTACATCCATACTGGAAAAAAGACCATTCAAAGGACAAATCCTAGGTTGTAAATGAACATATAAAAACGTTTCTGGATAATTTTTGCACTAAATAAAGTAACATACCTTCTATGTAAATATCAAAGAACAATTTAACATGTTAAATGTTAAAGACAGCTGTTCATTTACATAAGACTCAGTCTATTTACGTCTACACTGCACCGCAACCCTGGAGCTCTCGAACTAAAATATGATCTGCAGCGTTTATGAATGATTCCATCTATAAGGGTCAAAAATGTTGGAGTAGTCTGGATAAAAGGCATAAAGGTGGCAAAAGGAATGTGTTTTAAAACGTAAACACATTGATGTAAAAATGGCCTTAGCGTAGAACTAGCCTTAAGCCTTGTCTGTGAAACCGCAGGGTTGTGTCTCAAATATAAGTCTCCCAGCTATTGTAAATCCACAGCACGTCAGTTCAAGGAAGGTCTGAATGATTTCCATCTCAGATATTGAACTATTCGCTCTACAAACTAGGCATGTGGCAGAACCACGGGAGGCCACATGTGACATTGCCATGGAAACCACGGAGCGCTGCCACCTGGCTGGGGGTTCATGCATGAAAGGTTTGGGTATTCACACATATTGTAGATGAAAAACAATTGGAAGAGACACGGTATGTGCTAATAATAAGTGTTAAAGATAAACGTGTGGAATGTATACTAGACTCAATGTTTGTTTATGCTGAACTGAGGTCAGAATGTGGCCCATGAAAGTGTTAATATACAGTGCAAAACATATTCACACACAGGCAGGCAGTTGACATTCCATTCATCTCATCAGTTGACTAATCTATGATTAAACTGTCAGTCATGTGCACAGATTCATGTAGTTGGTTTTGCTTATTCAGAACTAGAACATATTTTTGGATGTGTGAAATGTTTAAGTAATTTTTATTATTGAGCAATAGTCTATCTTTTTCTTTTTTTCTTGATTCTTGGACTTTGTTTCAATTAGTATTGACAGTACATGTATATTTCTCATTGATGAAATTCTTAATTTGAACATGTTTGACAAGTTTATTATGATTAGGAAACCACATTAAAGGTGCCGTAGAATGTAAAACTGTATTTTCCTAGGCATAGATCAATAATAAGAGTCTGTACATGGTAATGACATATCGATTTGTGAGCCTCGAACACAATTTCCTCCTTCTTATGTAAAACTTGTGCATGCCAAAGACTTCTGGAAAACAGGCCAAACTCAAGATAACACAAACTGTGACTTTACAGTCGTGATGTATGCCCCAACATCATGCTAAAAAAAGTTTTCATTTTACTGTGAGATGGACAATTGCACATTTCCCCAGTGGATCCCCTGCAGTTCTGTTGCGGACCTCGGTTGAAGACCCACGCCTTAGGTCAAACACTTCTTACTCCGTGTATGTTTTAATCATCACTCTGAATCTGCTCTTGATCAAAGGTCCTTCACGAAAATGCAATTATCTCAGCTTTTTGCTCAAAAATTTGTATTTTTGACCCATAGGTGATAAAAATTATACAAAAAAGGAACAAATAAGGATAAACATTTTATTTATTTTTAAAGCAGATGGTCTGTTCTTTCATTTGGTATATTGTATGTTTAAATATTTAAAGAAGAACATTCTGAAAGGCATTAAACTTTTGTGAAAATCATAAAAAATGCTGACGCTGCCTGGCAACTTAAAAAAACTGCTGGCGGGGAAAGAGTTAACAATCTCCAAACAATTGTTTATTACTCAAAATCTGTCTGATACATGCTCAAACATAAAGTCTGTTTGCTTTGAGAGACAACAGCTACTGAGTAACAGCCAATCAGAGCAGAGCTCAACATTATTATTCATGACCCTTTCAAATAAGGTAATAATAGACCATTTCATTCCTAAGCAAATCCTAGGGTTGCATATGGACATGTAAAACTGTCTCTGGATCATTTCTGCACTTATCTTCCACATTTCTTCTATGTAAATATCAGAGAAAATTTAAACTTATTTCAATGCATTTTGGCACGTCATTATTATTCCAATGTATAAATGTAAAGTCAGTGAGATCACAGTGGAAGGCTTCATTTATCTGCCGTTAGGGCTGGGCGGTATGACGGTATACCGTTACCGCGGAATAAAATGTCAGACGTAACAGATTTTTCTATTCCGTCTATTCCGCAGAATGCAAATAAGTGGGCGTGGCTAACTCTGCCCTCCAGCATGTTAGACTGAGTGTGACGGAGAAACATGTAAAATAGTTCACTTATAAAAAATGAACGAGTTGTTTGTGTAATTTTTATAATAAGTGCCAGTGAATCCACCGCGGTCACGCAGCGAGACTCTTGTCTTGCTCGCGCTCTCTCTCTCTCGCGCTGTCTCTCTCCTCATGCAGCAGCTGGCAGGTCTCTCGCGTGCAGAGGTCTCTCTAGGCAAGTGCAAGGAGCTGCGACGCCAAATAAAGCGTTCTTCTCGCACACAATGCTAATTGTTGTAAAGTTTTCTGAACTTTAAGCAAGCTAAGACAAAACGTGATACGTGCGATGCTGGAGCGACGTAGTTTGACGCGCCATTTGCTTATACAAACACATTTGATCGGAAAGACGAGAAAGAGACGCAAATGTTAAGGTCTAATAGAAAGTAAAGGGCGTCAAGACCTTAAAACAAACTTTATGATCATCACATCACAGCACCTGTCATATTTATAATATCTAGAGCTTCGTCTCTCATATACAGGTGTTTCCTGTCTGTAGGTTTTTGCATATATTTATACCTGTTCATTTTACATATTGCATATGTTTAATGTAATGTATGCATAAACACAAAATACAATGAAGCCATACAATAGCTTCAATAGTCTTTGAAATTAATAACTCAATTAAAAACAAGATTCTGTCTAATCAAGACTTAGCTGTTGTTATCTTCTGGGCATTTTTACTGTAACATTATTAACTTTAAATTGCTCATATTTTAAAACTGTGGTGAGCATTTAGTTAAAAGCTAAAGTGAGTGGTGAATTTCTGTACATTTTTATCATCAAAAAACAATATAAACTGAAAAACATGTATAGCGTCAAATATTCCGTTCCGTGAAATAAAATGACTTATTCCGTGAAATAGATTTTTGGTCATTCCGCCCACCCCTATCTGCCGTATTATGATTTAAAACGTATTAATTGTGAAATGGTTAGATTTCTGTATTTGTGCTACATTTTAAAAAATGGGTTGACATGTTGTTATATAACACGAAAGCATTCAGCAACAACAGTGTAATGTAGTTGTCCAAATATCTTTGGGGCCACTGTATATCCTTAACATTTTGGTGTGTTATGCTTCCCTTTAGAGTGCCCATTTGAGGTAAACAGAAATAAACAGCCAAGTTGAAAACTGCCGTTTATGCCCAAGACTGTAGAGATATATGAAATAAACACTGACCATAAGAGCAGAATCTCCCCTCAGAGATGAAGTCTGTGCAAAAACCTCTTATCTGCCATCATCAGCCTCTCTCTCTCTCTCTCTCTCACTCTCACTCTCACGCTCACTCTCACTCTCTCTCCTTCTGTGTGAATGCAAACACATTCTGGAATTTATCCCAGGATTGCTCTCGGGATGAGACCTACAGTAACATTGATAGGAACAGTCTCGGAATGCGTGTGTCCTATTTGATCAAACGGCATAAACCGTAAGGTGTGTTGTGGAGCTCTTTACCCAAACCCGGAGACATTATCTGTGTTTTCTGAGCAGTTTGTGACTGAATCATTTTTTTTTTCATAAAACTACAATAAAGCAGTTTTAAGTAAAAGTAAAAAAAAAAACGTTAAAAAAGTTTTTCTATGTCTTACATCCAAGCAATATATACTGTGTCATTCATTGTGGATCATCTAATGCATTTCGAATATCAAAATTTACCAAACTTGAACTATAATACTACATAAAAGAACTTTAGTTCTCTTTCGCCCACAACCTCTTTCCCCCCAGCATTTAAATAAAAAGTTGCCAGCCAGCTTCAGCATTTTTTATGATTTTCAAAAAAGTTTAAAAATGCTCGTCCAGAAAATGTTCGTCTTTAAATATATAAGAATACAATATATCAAATGAAAGAACAGACCCTCTGCTTTCAAAATTTTTTATATATATATATATATATATATATATATATATATATATTAGTGTTGGGCGATATGCCCCATTTTGAGATCGTCCTATCGTCAGCCTGTGAGATCGGCGATACACGATAGTATCGGGGGGCGGGGCAGTAGTTTACTCATTTATTTATTTGTTCATTTATGACAAGACTTGATTGGTGGAAAAAAGAACAAGAGCAACACCGTCATGAATGCATCTTTCTTAAAACTAATGCCATTAATCTGAGTGCGTCATTAAAGCCCAGACGCTCTTTGCGTGCCAGAGAGGGAGAACAGGACACGCGCTGGTTTTAACCCTCTGCGCGCTAACAACCTCTCTAGTGCAAGGAAATGTCAGAGATAGGGCTGCTCAATTATGGGAAAAATCATAATCCTGATTTTTAACACGATTACTTAATGACTGTAAAAACATGCACCTGCGCAGACACACGCAGCGCACATAAAAATAATTAAATGCATTTGTTTAGTGCTGTTGCAGAAGGTTACACGTGTCAAGCAGTGGTGCTCTCAGAGGTGCCTTTTTAAACACACTGGTCCAGCGGAACACAATCATATTTTAAACACGAGGGATGTATTGCTAAAACTCCTTGAAAAGCATATCATAAACAGGATTACTATCTGACTTCAAGTTCAGACAGAGCGCAGCTCTGTGCAGCGGGTTATATTTTAAACAAAAGGAATAGTTTGCCTCAGCTCGCATGAAACGCATTAAACCGCACAAATACATAAGGATTACTACTTCAGTTTATGTTTAGACTTCGGACAGATGCGAGAGCGCGTGCATGTGAGACAGAGGGAAGCGTAGCTGCTCATCCACGCGCTGGATTTAGGTGCTAGAACGAGTCCGAGACGCGCGCATTAAGTGCATCTGCGTGCAAGAAGGAACTCTCTCTCTACAAGCTCTCCGCGTAAAGTGAAGCACAAACCCTCATGCGAGGAAAAGCATGCAAAACTATGATGATGATGATAATAACAACCATTCGCCAACTATCGTCATGACTATCGCCATGAAAGCCTGCCATTGGCGATATGTCGGACGATCGTCGATACACGATACTATCGTCTATCGGCACAACACTAATATATATATATATATATATATATATATATATATATATATATATATATATATATGGGTCTCTCAAATATGGGTGTTTCTTTAAAAATACCAAATTTGGGGCAAAAAGCTGAGATAATCCAATTTTTGTAAATTACTTTTGTTAGAGATCAGATTCAGAACGATGATCAAACCATACAAAGACCATACTGTTTTTGGCCTTAGTGAAAGCTTCAGTGATTTATAAGTTGGGTAAGAATACCACCTAGTGGATAATAGCGGAAATATGGATTGCCGTAAAAACATGTCATTGGCAGGGAAGCATTATTTTCTTATTTTACGTAGTATTTTGTCAATGGCGGGGAAAGAGTTAACAGCCAAGTTAGTGATTTTTTTCTCATTTTCACCTAACACAAATGCATTTAAATTCTGAATCTTTTACATACACTGTATATAAGTCAACATAATGCATATCAAAACAAGCAATATGATCAATACTATATCAAACCAAGCAGCAGATCTGCAGTATCTGAAATGTGTGATTCATAGAGCTGTACAATATGTCACGATAAAGTATCCAATTCATCCAAGTTAATTTGGCGGGATGCAATGATGGCCTGAAATAATAATGAGAAATAGAGAGTGCCTGGTCTGGTTAGGACTGTGTGGATGTCTTTAAGAAGAAGAACTCAGAAGATGTCAGACTGCCAGACGTGTCCAGTCTGTTCCTGGGTTAAGCCGTCCGTTTCCTTTTCTGCCAGAAGTCCTGATTGTCGAATTGGACCGATCATTTTGCTCTGATGTTACATCAGCTCTGGTTGGCTGAATACAAGAAGGCATTTGGTAAATCCTTGCCATAAAACATTTATGGCATTTCCCCCTAATATGAGCAGACAGGAATATGCTTGAATTGAACTCCATGATTGACATTGTGTTGGCTATCCAACCTTCAAAAGCTGAAAAACAAAAAAAAGAGGAAAAAATACGATGGGAATAAAACGCTATAAGGTGAGATTTAGGGTTGATGGATAAAACAAATGAAATTACACTGAAACCTTGAACGTGAGAATAAAGAAAGAGAGGTGTAAAAGTAAGCCGAACAAGATGGATGAGATGAAAAGAACCCACCAAGATTAAGTGAATATGGTAAAAGCACTCCAGATCTTTCAGGTTAGAGTTATAAAAATGAGCTGTAGATTTTACATGAAGCTGTGGTGTTTATGCACCGGATGATTTGTAGCTCATTGCTTGGACTGTTTCTTTGTGACTGATAGCTTGGGAGCGTTTGCATGCTAAAGATCACAAATTCAAAAGAACGGCCTAGATTCTGTGACAGGCATCATGGCCACAAATAAGTACTTCATACGGGCCATCGGGCCATCCGACCATTGCACCTGACAGGTATAAAAATAACATGCATTTCGATGCCCGCTGTGAGGGATCGATCCTCTTAGCACAGTCGCTCTCCGGCCTCCGTTCCCGTTCCTCTCCTACGCCAGTGTCCACTGAGATCTACACATAAGATATTCAAAGACACAATCTCCCCCGTGTCTGCAAATATGCCAGCACCTGGCGCCATTATAGTAACATGATAACGACAGGGAACATTTCAAACTCTACATGCAATAAATCTTTAAACACAAACAGCCACATGGTTTTAGAATCCTAGAGAATCCCTGCAGAGAAATGAGAAAAAAACAAACTTAAAGCTTTGCTGTTCTCAGATAACTGTCCTGAAGAAAACAACTTTAATCAAAAAAGTCGCTTCTGCAAAAACTTCTTCCCTGTCTTTTCATATTTTATTTATAGGACACAAGATAAAAAAAAATCATAGGATGACTTTACTTGGTGATAAAGTTTTGCTCATAAATTTACAGTATATATTTCTATATAATCTGAATCTGCAAAATGCATTTCCTTGCTATATATTTTTTATTTAAGTTAAATAAAAGAAATTCATAACTGATACATGAATAATACAATAACTAAGTCACTGAAGCTCAAAGAGGTTACACATTAACACAAGTTAGAAATACCGGTTTGTTGGCAGAATCTATTAAACACCACAGCGATTTTTCCGCAAATTCTTCTAAGTGCATGGAAGAAAAACTGGATGAATGATGGGGTGTGCATGTCAAAGTGCATGAGTTTTTTACCCAGTTAAAGGAGGTAAAAATTGTAAGTCTTACGAGATTTTTACATGTCCTTTTGCATCAAAAGACGTTATAAGGAGCATAAAGACATCATAAAGATTGTAATGAGGTGCTATAAATTATAAAGAAGTTGAAATAACTAAAGCTAATTAATTTTTTTTATAATTTATAGCAACTCCTCACTAGTCAAGAAAGTTGAAATTAGTTGTAAATTCAAGTTGATTAAACTTAAACATTTAAGTGCAGCAAGTTTTTTTACAGTGTAAATCTAAGAGCCAGATTCTTTTATTTTACAATCCTAATTATTTACAAGAAGATGCACTTTTTTCATAATTTCTTCACAGAAACACACTGAATCCAGATTAGGATGTGTAAGAGCAGAGATATGAAGAGTTTGGTTCCAAAAAGCAACAAATCCATTTTGACTAATTTCGGTAAAACGTGTTTTCTATACCAAGAAAGTGACAAGATGAAAACCACTATATTTTGTTACAAACGTTCACATAGCATCTTTAGGTTATAATAACATTAACAATTCAAATTCATAGTTAGATTTTCAAAAAAATTATTATAAAAACATTATATTTTCCGCAAATATTTTTTTCAAAATGCTATAAATCTTTTGAATCAAATATAAATGTGCATTCATCTTTGCCATGTTATATTCATTTAGTTGACTAGTGGCATTAATCAAAACACTTACTTTGTCATATTAACTCTTTCACCGCCAGCATTTTTCATGATTTTCACAAAAGTTTAATGCCTTCCAGAAAATGCTCATTTTTAAATATATAAACATACAATATATGAAATAAAAGAACAGACCCTCTGCTTTCAAACAAAACCACCAAATTTTGAGCAAAAAGCTGAGATAATTCCATTTTTGTGAAGGACTTTTGATAGAGATCAGATGCAGAGCAATCTTTAAAACATACACGGACATACAGCTGTTTGCCCTAGGGCAGGGCTCCCCAACCTTTTTTTCACCACGGACCGGTTTCAGCTTTAAAAAAATGTCGCGGACCGGGGGGTGAGATTGGGGGGGGGGTTGGTGTCGCTGAGTTGCTGTTCAAATGTGCTGAAAATCCTCCTTTTCGAAATTTACGTTTTAAACGGAAGTAAAGATAACAACCATGCATTAGGAAAATTAATAATTGCTTTATTTAGGCTATAGTATATTTTCTATAGACGTGTAAAACCATATTTTGGCGGATTGTTTTTTACTTTCATTGTTTTTACTAGTTTGCCTGCCCATTTAGTCTTAATAATTAATGGAACCTAAACGAACTTGGCTTGCTGTTCTCGAAGGCAACTCGAATCTTGGTCGGGCTCGAGACCCAATTCGAAGTAACAGAAGAGAAGAAAAAGGCAGTGAAGGAGGACAGATGCCTGAAGAATTGCGGCTGGGCGCAGAGGCACGGAGACTCACGTTTACCATGATTAATGATGATTGACAAGTTTAGGTTCCTTTCAAACCTACGTTAAAAGTGTAGCCGTTAAAATATTATTAGCCTAATAGTTTATTTTGATCATGGTGCTACGATCGATGGATAATTCTGAAGTTGTTTTAAAGAAGTATAAAATAATTACTTTTCAGTCATTTGCGCTGTCACACATTTGAACGTCTCCGCATTTGTACATCATTGCGACGTACATTTGCAAATGATTCATAAAGTCATACCTCCGCAATTCTTTGATCGATTGTGTTTTAGAAGTACTGTATGCTCAAACTCTAATGACAGCAATGTGATCGCTGATGCGCTGGTAGAGAGAGAGAGGCGGAGAAAAAGAGAGAGAGCGCGGCTCTGTTCAAAAGTGGAAATGATTGATGTTATTTAAAGTCGGCTCTTACAGTACAAAATACCCGATTAAGCTTTTACGTGGCTATTATACAAATTTTTTCGGGACGTTCTTGCGACCCGGTGGTTGGGGACCTTTGCCCTAGGGTAATACTTCCAGTTTTTATAAGTTGCGGAAGAGCGCCACCTGGTGGATAATAGCTGTATTGCAGATTTACGAGATATCTCGTCAATGGCGGGGAAAGAGTTAAGAACACTGTCATTGCTACTGTCACTCTTGCGACGTCGTCGTTGAACTTTTGTGACAGCGATCAGCTGTAAAATGTTTGGTCCTGTTCGATTTTCGTTGACTTCGAGTAAAATAATGGAAAGTTTTTCATAAGCTCCCCAGGGGTCAATGTGTTAGCATGACAGAAGCTTGATGCTGTGGCATGAGAACAGCAACAGCTGGCATTTTTTCTTCGCCCGAGTGCCTCTCTTGTAAATTATTCATATTTGATGGCTTACGTTTCTTCCCCGCCACATAAAACCACCACAGGTTTATCAATGCCATCAAAATTCCTATTTTGTTTTTGTTTGTTTGTTGATCACTAAGTACAAAGTATATGAGGAAAACTAGGATTCCATGTGTATTCAATGCGCTGCCATTGTTGTTTACAATGTGTGGAATGGTGCGCTGTGATTGGTTAAGCAGATTTATTGCATTCTGCAAAGAAGGAGGACTGGCGTTTATCACGTTTTGAGAAAATAGGGAGAAAAGATGACAGAATAACATGACGGATATTGGATTTTGCGTAAAATAAAGAATTTACTTTTTAATACTGACCTGATACAATACTGATTTTGGCGGTGACTCTTGCATTTACATTGTTATATGTTTTTAAACTCCTCACATTTAAGACACTAACCACATTCTTAGTCTCTAAAATTAAAAAATTGGAGTAAGAAAATACTTTTCAGATTTCGTTTCTGTTTTAAGAACAAACTTCGCCAAATGTAGTAAGATTTACATTTAAAATGATCAGAAAATGCATGAGTTAGAGAGACAACTAGCTGGATATAATTTTTTAAAATGTGCAGATTCAAAAATAGAGAAATTGTGCAAACACCACCAACCTGAATAGACTAACAAATGAATCAAAACCTTTCAAGAGGAAACTGTAATAGGGGCCGCTACGAGTACGAGTAGCACATTCATCTCACTGATCTAGCGCCTTTAATCTGTTTAAAAGAAGCAAGCCACTTTGAGCCTCTGTATCCATAAAACTTGCATCATCATTTGAAATTCATCCCAGAAATCTTCAAAAACACATTAGCCTTGTGCTGAAGGCAGAGGCCGCTTTTCTCAAGATGTTTCTCCTAGAAAAAAAGAAAATTCCTCTAAATCTTGTCCCTCTTTGCAATTTCTTTTACATTTCTATCATTATTTATGTTATACTTTGACCCGGTATTATGAATTTGTCCTGTCTTGTAGCAGGAAGCATATGTAGTTTATTAAATAAAATTATGCAGCAGAGTCGCTCCTAACAGTATGTCAGCCGTGTTATGCATTATAGACGACCTTCCTGCTTTATTTTGGATCCTGACATTAGTCACAAATGGAAAAAGCCATAAGCGAGCAAAAAATGCTTCTCTGCATTTCATTGGGCTACTTACTGTAGACCAGGTTACGTCAAACCAAGGTCAAATGAGTTTCAGGGCTCTGTTGGAAATAGGTTTCCTTCACATGTCTTTGCTTGCTTTTGCCACATTTGAGACTGAGGCTATAAATTCGAGGCAGTTTATGGCTTCTCTGAATGACTGTTGAAGAGCACTTTTCCTACCTCAGGTGTCTAGACATCGGAAAAAAAGTAAATGGCAGAGAGCAGTTTAAGAAACCGCAGTGCAGCCTGTCACTCAAACGACGCATACAGATTTTCATATCTTATCAGAACCGAAATGCCAACCTCATCACTTCCATTTAAATAGAACAGCTGTCATTTAGCTAAGTTGACCTGTAAAACAGCTCTACTGCAGCACTGCCGTGTCGCATTGTAGGCCACAATCAATGGGCAAGTGGTGCAGAAATAAACTGTAATCAAGTCTGCTGATTGCTGAATACTTCAACAAAGAATTGTTGGAGAAAGTGAACTTGGGCCTTTTATTATACTTATAAAAAAGTCAGCTTTGCACAATACCAGCATGATATGTTGTAGCTACTGATGTTTTTACTGATGACCAGTTTCAAGCACAAATTTAGGAAGATTGAACAGCATGCCAATGATGTTTACTTATTTTATCTTTACTTATTTCTACTGTTTTATGATTTTGAGCATGTATTGCTGTTTATTAAGAGTTTTATAGTACAAGTTACATAAGTAAACATTTTTCTCTTCTTAAATATATTGCAATCTATCTCATTGTTCAGGACTTCATCTTCTGTTTTATTAAGAAGTGAATGCAAAATCAGGATGTATATGTGGATAGCAATGGGAAAGCGTGAAGCAGAAGTTCGCCTTTGAATGGTGCAGAGTGAATGCCCTTGCAAGACATTAAAGCTGCAGTTTTTCGTGATCCCATTTTTCAAGCTTTAGTTGGCGTGTAAGGATGCTGCTAGAGCATAAATAATGCCTGGAAAATTATAAAACTCAAAGTTCAATGCCAAGCGATATATTTTCTTTAACATAATTCGCTTTTCAAGGACTACAGAGAACGGCCGGTTTGGACTACAGCCCTCTATTTCCCAGATGTATGACATCAATATAAGAGTTTTTGACTAACCTCCGGCCACAGGAATACACCAGTTGCCAGCTAAGCTATGCTGCTGTTGAATCACTTTATGTTGAATCATTACGCATTACATAAAGGATGGACTTCACAGAACAAGAAAGACTTCAGCCCATTTTATGACAGTGAAAACAGGGGAAAACGGGACCTTTAAACTAATTTTAAACTGTAGTTGGGTGATGACTTTAATTATTCATGTATACAAGTTCAACAAGGTAAACATTTCACAACACATTTTCTATAGAGTAACCTGACCTTAGCAATAACTAATACAAACATCCAGTTCAATGTTTTGTCCAAAGGTTCAACTCTACACATTCACATTTTTATGCAGTGCTTTTATCCAAATCGACTTACAGTGCATTTGCAAGGTAAACAATGTTATCAGTATGTGTGTGTGTTCCTTGGGTTTGACCCATAGACTGTAAAAAAAGATGGACGTAGTGTCCATGATGTCACCTAAGATCATTTTAAAAGCCAATAGAAGCCAGTGCCTCCCGTCGCCATCTTGGCCGTGTGTCACCACGAATCACTCCGATATCACACTGATATCCGAAAATGTGTAAAAAGGCGGGACGTGGGTGAAGCTGAGTTGGCTGGTTGCTGAAACCATGCCCGCCTAGTTTGACTCTAGTGACAGCAGTGGCTGTTCAACCGCCCCTTAAGTGGCCACGCCCTTAATTATGCAGAACATTAAGGCTTGATATAATTTAAACGGATGAGTTACAAAAAAATTCACCCCCCATGAAGACCATAGCTGTATGGACCAAAAAACAAAAGTTTTTGTACCAGGCTGTAAACATATTTTTCTCCTCTAAAGATGGTCATTTTAACATTGAGGTCTATGGGAATTGACTCCCTTTTGGAGCCAGCCTCTAGCGGCCAGTCGATGAATTGCAGTTTAAATCACTTCAGTATTGGCTTCATTGGAGAGATCGGAAGGTTGCTCCTTGATTTAAACCCTTGACATTTTGTGCAGCTAATGCAATGCTCTACCACTGAGCTACAGTATACAAAAGCACAAGACACAATAAGACTGGCATTGCAAAGCATATAGCGGATTCACCCTGTCAACAAAAATCATCAAAGTCTGACAGAGAATTCAAAGAGTTAAAGGTGAGAACCTTGAAAAGACAAGGAACATTTGATCTATTTTTAAAAAAAAAGCTTTTTCAGCACTCGACGAGTCTTCGCTCATACTGTATATGATGCTTTTCAGCGATCAATGAGCTTTGAGATTCTCGCTGTTGTGTTCATCTCGCACACAGAATTGATTTGGCTTGCTGTGATCCGATGACATGGGATCTAATCTACTCATCTGCGCTCTCCACCTGAGCTAAGGACGTCCTGCGGATACGAGGCAAAAAGAACAACAGAGTGAAGAGGCTTCTCGTCCTGACTGCTATGACATTGTGTAAAGCAGACAAAGCCACAGTAACTGTGCAGTTGGGGTTCAAGGAAAGTTAAAATATTGTTTGTGTCCTTTTGCTTATTTATTCGGTTTAAGATAAAACAATTGAATCAAATGAGGTGAGCAGCCCTCAACAGATCAACTGTGAAGCAGTTAAAGCATCTGTACAGATACGATGTGCAAATAAAGTCTACTTTCTCACTTCACTTCATCTATTTCACCTACTCATGCTTGCTAAAGGTACCAGAATAGACCAGCATGCCATCCTTTGCTGCTTCAGGCAAAGCTCATTAAACGATTATAACCACGCATAGCGGTAACTACACAAACATACAGGGCTATATGTATGTACATTAAAAACATGAGTTACTGAGGGGACATGTCCGCCTTATTGTCTATTTACTACCTAGTCAACCAAATGAATTTTCCAGATAAAGCCTGTTGACTAAGAAATCTCTGCTGGTTAAGCCTGGTAAGGACACAAACATACGTTGATGCAAAGCAGGGATCAACGGGGATCCTTTATGTTGTCTGTACTGGAACAACCCCTTTCCTCTCTGTGGTAAAAGGCAACCTAATGGCTTTAATGAAAAGCTGGGTAAATTTACTGGGTCTTGGTTTAGAAGGTCCTAAATCAGTTAGAGAGGCACACGAGCCGGGATATCCAAACCTCTCCCAACGCAACTGCCAGTGCGTCCATAATGCGGTTAAATGGCCCTACTTATCGCTGGTGAGAAATACACAGGGAAGCTTTGCTCCGAGTCCATTTGTCAGGTGGATTCCACTTCTTCTGCGGACAGCAGGGCTTTAAGTGCATTTAACACTGTCATGTCCACACCGCTTTAATGCTGAGGAATGGTAACCACTCAAATATTCATTACTGTTATGATAGATTAAAACTGCCTCTCCAACGGTTCCTCTAGCATGCTAGGGTCTGGTAATACTCCTCTTCAGCTCTATATGCTATTGATTCATTAGGCCCCAAGCGTGAATATTGAAAGTGTACTGTAAACCCAGCATATTAAATGAAGACATTTTGCGTTACATAACAGTGTCCGCTCATAAAGAAAACATCTTTGATTTATGTTTTTAGAAAAAATTCTTGTAACCAGCTCTTGTGTAATGATGGGACACCAACAGGCAAATAGAGATATGGTCTGTACTACTGTACCTTCAACAGGTATATAAATGGTTAAATGTGTCCTGACCTCATTAACCTTCGACACCACATAAACTTCTGATAATGCAACTGTGCTTTGGCCATTACAATGCAGCTTACAACTTCATTCCTTATTCACAATTCATTTTTTTCCCAAAAGCCTAAAATATTTTATTGCTACTAATCTATTGGAAAGCTCTTCATTTTAGTATCAGGGCACGTACAGGCGCTGGCGTGTCTGTCTATGAGGCTTAGGCATCTGCTGAGATGTGGACGGCTGAGGAGATGCTGATGCCCTGCTCAGTATTCTGGATGCTGGCACTAGGTTGGAGTCGTCTGGGTACCGGAGACCTGGCTGAGAGCTGAAGGCTCTGGCTCTGGGCCGTTGGCTGAGGCCTGTATGGGTGCTAGCGTAGCCTGGCTAAACGAGGCCCAGCGCTCCTCATTACTGCCCCTGCTCAAACGCAGAGTGTGTGTTCGATGAAGCTAGCAGGCCTCCACTACGCAAGCCAGCCATGTCAGGCTGGACATCGTGTTCCCAAGACGGCAGTGAGCTCCAGTTGCCATTGACAGAGATGTTCTGGGCTAATGAGCCAGGCAAAGAGGGGAAGTGGAGATCTGGGCCTCTCCAAAGTGTGGAGGAGGTGAAGTAGGGGGTATTAGTGATTCAGTTAGCGGGATGTGTTAGTAACAAAAATGGGGGGGGGGGGTGCTGGGTCCAATCTCCTCCAGACACTTAATAACGGATTTGTTTGTCTCTTGTTGCAGACACTGGAACCAAAGTATACAGGAAATATAGAACTTTATCCACTAAAGTTAGAATGCATAACTTTAGCGGTCTTAAAGAGGACATATCATGAAAATCTGACTTTTTCCAGGTTTAAGTGCTATAATTGGTCCCCAGTGCTTCTATCAACCTAGAAAATGTGTAAAAGAACAACCCAGTAACTTTGTTTTGGTAAACCATTCTCTGCAAGCATGTGAAAAATAGGTCATTGAAATTTTGCTCCCCTTGTGATGTCAGAAGGGGGTACTACCGCCCTTTAATCTGCACTATACAACCACAGCACTGCCAGTTAGTGCAGTGATCAGCTCATTTGCATGTTGAAGGACACACCCAAAAACTGCACATTTTTGCTCACACCTACAAAGTGGCAATTTTAACATGTTATAATAAATTATCTATATGACATTTTTAGCTTAAACTTCACATGTGTACTTTGGGGACACCAAAGATTTATTTGACATCTTAAACAAGTTTTGTGAAATGTCCCCTTTAACACAGGTTGAAGCGGCTCAGTGCACTGTTGCTTCACAGCAAGAAGGTCCCCGGTTCCTGTCTTGGATGGGTCAGGAGGCCTTTCTGTGTGGAGTTTGCACGTTCTCCCTGTGTCAGCATGGGGGTACTTCGGTTTCCTCCCACAGTCCAAAGGCCAGTGGCGGCTGATGACTGCTCTTTCGAGGGGCACAAATTCAAATATGTGTTTTTTGTGTCATGTGAACCATATGCATCACATTTTTTGTCAAAATAAGTGCCTGCTGCACACGCGTCAAAACCGTTTATGATAAAAGAGACTCTCACATTCACAAAATACACACAAGACACTCCCTTAACAGTAAACTCTGATTACGCATGAGATTATGCGAGTATCTGGCAAACCCGAGCGTCTTTTTTTATCATAAACCCTTTAGACTTATTTTGACAAAATATGTGATGCAGATAGGTTCACTCGACGCGCCGAATACATATTTTGAAATGACGAACCACACAAATGACGGGCTACATACATGTTGTGACGAACTTCGCATCATGCGCACTCGAAAAAATAAGTCACTGGCCACCACTGCCAAAGGCATGTAGGTAAGGTGAACTGTAGATGACCACAGTTATGGATTTAAACAACAAACATGTTACTTTACTTAATGCATGGGTTTTCAAACTTTATGAAGCCAATGACCCCAAAATATGATGACCATGTGGTGTGAGGGACTTCCATCCTAAAAAATACATATGTTTATTTTTAACAAATATATAATTGGCTACACTTAGAGTAAAGCGGGATGTATGAACCTAAAGACAAACATTTTTAATTTAAATGTATTTCTACCGCAGCAACTTTGACAACACATCTTGTTTCATAGCAGCTTTACAAGGAATCCTGCCTTACCATCCCCAGTAAGATAAAGGGCAATAAAAACTGAAAATTTTTCTCTGAATTTTTCTGGGGACCCCTTAGAACCTTCTGGAGGCCCCCTGGGAGTTCCTGGACCCCAGTTTGAAAACTCCTAACTTAACGTATTCCTTCCTTTCTCAGCTGCATACATCAGTAGGTTGTGTATATTAATATTTCAAATAATAAGATCACAAAATCTTTCAAAATCCTACAAACAAAAATAAATTAACATAGGTGGGCTTCCTGTATATATGTTTTGGTTAAATGATAACATAGGTTAATACACGGCCCTTATGCAACTAAGTTAACTTAAAGCAACTGAATAAGCAGATGATTAATGTGGCAGTTGTTTTAATATGGCCAATATCAGTAATATTACAAGCTACTCCTGAGCCTCTGGGCCAGACAAATCCACCTAACTCCATTTCTGTGTGTGTGGGTTTTAGCTTATGAGACAACATTAATACTTTATCAGCATCTCATGCTGGTGGCTGGGATGCTCATGTTTTAAATCCAGTGTAGTGGAGGATTCTTTCCGACTGCAGAATTCTGTCCGCCTCGGACCCCACATGGTATCAATTTCTTGAACATTTCACATGACTCATTCTTTTGAAATCCCAGCTAAAATCATTTATTTATGATTTACTATTTTCTACATAAAATCATCCTACATCTAAATAAAATTTGGTGAAAATATAACCTTTACATCTTTAATACGGACTGAGTCAGAAAACAAATCAATGGGTAAAATCAAACAATTAGATTATGAGATTTTAGCCGGATTTGTGGGTCTAAAATAGGCATCTTGAGACACGTTTGTCCAAAGCCACTTACAGTGCATTGAAAGTACGTTTTATTCATATGTTTGTTCACTGGGGATTGAATCTATGACCTTGGCATTGCTAACACAATGTTCTTTCTATCGAGTTACAGGAACGAAGTAGCCTATGTGCCAAGTCAACAAGCTAATAGGCCATGTTACCAAGCTAACTGGCTAACAGCATGCTAAGCTGCTATACTACCACATGATCAATAAAGAACAGGAACTGTTTGGTTATATAATAACATACTCATTAAAAGTACTTGAGTCAAAAGAATGGCTTTGGGGTTCATAGGGCAATAAAAGATTATGTGGAGTAATCGGCCTATAGCCCGTTCTGCTAAGCGTTATTCATGGAGCTCATCACATGAGACATGCTGACAAAGCAAACTTGTCCAATCAATGAGGCCTTTAGCGTTTTATTCTCTCTCGCTTTCTCCAATAAACATACTGATAATGTGCCCCACAGCCATCAGTTTTACTATTCTGCTTTTTAATATTTGGTTGACGTTCTGGACTGACAGATGTTCTTTCGGCTCTTGTCTAGTAATGATGTTTGCTGTGGGAGCATCCAGGGTTTCTTAGGGGTAATTGGAATGGATGAGGTGGGCTGTTAATAGCTGTTTGACAGTACTACACACACCAATTACAAGATGAATGGGAGATGTGCGATAGAGGCCCTTTTGAAAGAAATGTAATTCAGAAGCACAGCGATGATACTGGCCATCAGTTAGAAACCATCCATCAACATACAAGGGGTTAATTGAATCCACGGCCCGCAATACAAGGACAAACAATGAATGACCAAATATGGGCAAAGCTGTGATTCTATGAATGTTGCATGTGACGGCATTGAAAACGAATCTTTGTTCTCAAGTTCCCTCTGAGCGGAGGAGATTCAGATATTCCACGTTTACAAGCTCAATATATCGACACCCACCTTGGCCAACATTGTCCATGAATTCTTTACTATCACATAAAGTGTTCAAATTGAAAAGCTATACAGGAGGTCTTTGATCCCAGAGGCGGTTTTTAGGAAAACAGAAAGAAAAACAGCTTCTCATCCGTGCCAAGCACACAAATCCCTGTCTAAGTAACCGCTGGAGTGTGACAGCGCTCTTATAATTGCTGAAATGCCGATAAATCCCGACACCGCTTTATTTCCTGAGGGAATGAAACTGGATATCGTCCTGTCTGTCCAACGGAGAAAGTGCAACGGTTTCTTATTTCAACGCACCTCACAAACTTTTACAGCTTACTCTCACAACAGCCCTCGGGTGAAGAAATAACACGCGCCGTTAGATGCTGTCTCCCATGTCCTCTCTGTAACTTCATGTGTTTACTCCAGGGCAAAAGAATTCATTTCCTGCAGCTCACTAAATTAACCCTCGCTCCTCACATTTATGGGGCTTCATGAATTCCCTCTCTCCTGCATCGCTCTGTCACTCAAGTTTGAGAGTATTTGTGTTTTTTTTCCTTGCCATTTCTCTCTTTTCATACATAACTGATAAATGTTCTTCGATCGTTGAGGTCTGAAGGTCACGCAACACAATTACATCCCTCAAACATCCACAATCTGTCAAACAGACAAAGAATCAATCGTGTCTGTAGCAGCGCTTTGTTCAGGAAGTATTGATGCACTCTTAGAGAAGTCATGAGTCATTTGCCTTGCATGAATTAACCAATGATACAAGTAGCAAAAAATGTGTGCCACAAATTATGCATATTAAATAGGTTTTGCAAGGTACTTGCATAGTAAATAAACTAAACTTATATTTCGTTCACTATTCAATTTTACCATTAAAGAGCAACTGATGTGCCTTTACCTTAAAGGGGACATTTCACAAGACTTTTTTAAGATGTAAAATAAATCTTTGGTATCTCCAGAGTACGCATGTGAAGTTTTAGCTCAAAATACCATTTAGATCATTTATTATTAAATGTTACATGTGCCGTTTTGGGTGTGTCCTTTTAAATGCAAATGAGCTGATCTCTGCACTAAATGGCAATGCCGTGGTTGGATAGTGCAGATTAAGGGGCGGTATTATCCCCTTCTGACATCACAGGGGGAGTCAAATTTCAAAAACCTGTTTTTTCACATGCTTGCAGAGAATGGTTTACCAAAACTTAGTTACTTGGTTGATATTTTTCACATTTTCTAGGTTGATAGAAGCACTGGAGACCCAATTATAGCACTTAAACATGGAAAAAGTCAGATTTTTATGGTATGTCCCCTTGGGATAGTCAACAAGACTTTGTCCTGGTGTTATCCATCGGAAACTAACCAGGTTGTGAAATGTGGACATTATATACTAAATTGAAGTCTGATCAAATTAAAAGAAAAAAATCCACATTTTTAAGGTGTTTGAACATAAATGTGTGTTGGCAGTGTGTGAACACAACAACCCTATCGTAAAAAAAAATCCACCCTGTCCTTTTTTATAATCCGATTAACATATAAGATGTCTCATTAGACATGCTTTTTTAAGTACCTTGTTAATGTGACATCACACAAACAAAAACCCGCCCACGGCCACTAAGACTGGTTAATTTCACCCAAAAGCTTTTCTAAATGTGTTTGTTAGCACACTGTAGCTCTAATGCGGCAAGGATACTATTGTATAAGACTGTAGGAATCAGATCTATTAACCGAAAGCGCTAGCAGTCTGCTCATTTGCATTTAAAGGTACACACATGAAAACAGCGCTTTTTTCTCCCACTCAAATAGGGGCATTTTGCATAGGCTATAACAAATGATCTGTAGGGTATTTTAAGCTGAAAGTTCACAGACACATTCTAGGGACAACTGAGACTTATAATAAACCTTGTAATAAAATGTGCCCCTTAACACTCGCTACAATAGTGCCAGCCAGGGCGCAGGATGCGAAGCTTGTCACAACATGTATGTAGTCTAGTGTTGGGCGATATGCCCCATTTTGAGATTGTCCTATCGTCAGCCTGTGACGATACAGCCTGTACACGATAGTACTGGGGGGCGGGGCAGTAGTTTACAGTATTGGCCATTTTTGACTTATTTACAGTATGAGAAGTCACTTGATTGGTGGACAAAAAAGAAGCAAGGGCAACACCTTCTTGACGGCAACCTAGCGCGTGCCATTAATCCGAGCGCGTCATTAAATTCCAGGTGCTCCTGCGTGCCAGGGAGAAGGAACAACACACTCGCTGTTTTTTACCCTCTGCATGCAAAACAACCTCCATAGTGCAAGAAAATGTTAGAGCCTCGTGTATTAAAACTACATAAGCGAGGAAGAGTCCGATTCATGCGCATTACAAGTTCAGGTGCTAGAAAAATGCTGCGAGCATTAAGTCCAAAGTGAAGCCCACAATCCCTCTCATGCGTGGAAAAGCATGCAATTTGCATGTTAATGTGATGATAATCATAATAACCATCACCAGCTATCATCATGAAAGCCCACTATTGGCGATATGTCTGAGTATACATGATACTATCGGCACAACCCTAATGTTGCACATCATATGTGTGGCTCATTATTTCAAAATATGTGTTTGGTGCATCTTGTAAACTTATATGCATCAAATGTAGGGATGGGTATTGTTTGGGTTTTTTTCGATACCGGTGCTAAATCGATACTTTTAAAACGGTTCCGGTGCCTAAACGGTGCCTAAAGCGGTACTTTGAAAAAAAGAGTCATAGAAAGATGGTAGATGAAAGTACAGCATAAAACACTATGAAAATTCTTCTCTGTTTGTCATTTGTTTATTAATGATTTGCCTAAAGCACCATCATCTTTTAAGACCTGCATTCTTGATTTCTTTTTTATGAAATTTTTGATTTGTGAATTAAATAAAATCTTCTCAACACTCCACTTTGAGCTCAGAAAAATGTTCTATGATTGGTTGTTAATAATCTGTTCAATGATTGGTTAAAGCCTACGCGGCTGCCGCTCTCAAAAAAATAAAGGGCGAGTTCTAATCGGAAGTGATCCTCCCTATATGTCCTATTCCCTTCGAAGATCAGATCTCTTGAACTCTAGAGAAAGTTGCGCAATTGTGTCTCATAGTGTGGCTAATTAAACACACTTGGCAAATAGAGCAATAAAATACAGCGTCTTTTTCTCTTTATTTGGATCGACTGTTCATGCGAAATCCTATTCGTGAAGTTCCCTTCAATGGCGCAAAACGGCATTTGAATTCACCCAAAATATTTTCTTATCGGCTTGTGAAACCATTCACGTTTTGACGCTTTCTGCTTGTCTCCGATGAACTTGACACTCGTGACTGCCGCGGCCCATCTCAGGCCAATATTAGCCGAAGTACTAATAAAAACATTAGTGAGGTAATACGTTTTAGCAAATTCTCTGAAGGAATGTTACCATATAAAATATTTAATAGAAGAACAATGTCGCACACCTGTTAGTTCCGGTTAGGTGCGTTGGATGAAGAGACAATGAAGTCCACCAAACATTTATAAAAAAGGGAATATCCCGCACACTATTAACTTGCAAAATTATGCTTTTTGCAAGTTAATAGTGTGTGGGATATTCCCTATTTTTATAAACCATATAAAATATAAAATAAGCTGCCGTCAGATCAATTCACGCGCTCCTCTGAGGATCTCATTTTCCAAATTGCTCTTTTAAGTCAGAATATAAAAATAACCTGGACATATATTCTTACAAAATTTGTTCGATTTGTATTATTAGGGATGTGCAGATGAGGATTTTTTCACATTTTAAACTTATTAAACACAGCGCATATTTTTGAAAATATATTTGGCAAAGAAGTTTAAAAATTGGCTATTTAATCTTTAACATTAGATTATTTAATATTTCCATTTATTAATAAAATTAATTTTTAAAATGTTTGTTCATTATTACTCTTAACGAAAAACTCAACTCCAATAAAATAGTAGCTCCAATGACAAACTTGCTTATATTGCTTTTTTATTAATAAAACGAATTCGACGGATGGTATCTGCGTTAAAACACAAATAAATGAAAGATTTAATTGACATAATTTTCATTACTACGAATGCTTATTTGTTCATTATTATTTTTTTATTAAAACAGAACAATAAAAATGTAAAATGACTCGCTTAACGTTTAACAAAAACGAATAGACGGTAAACATTTTATCCGCCCTATAACATAAATAAATCTAAGATCCTTAGATTTTTCAAAACAAATGATTGGTTTCCGTTTTTTTATCAATATAAAACTACAATAATGTAAAATATGAACAAACTCACTTAAGTTAAGCAAAGAAATCAAACTTGAATCCTCTGTATTATCAAATCTTTCCGACTTTCACATTCACGTGAATTTTGTAAGTGAGGAAATTATTTACACCATATGAGTGCAGTATAATTTAACTAGCGATTGTGCTGTGCTTGTGTGATTATGCTTTTTGCGCTACAGAGAGCAAAATACTTCAGTCAACCGTTCATGCATTAAGAGGCACCGAAATGAGGCACCGAAATCTGTGTTCTGATTCGGTCCGGTAGGTACCGCCCATATAGGCTTCGGTGCCATAATGGCACCGCATTTCGGTACCCAACCCTAATCAAATGTGATGTCTAAATACAAGCCTGCTGCAGACGTGTCAAAGGGGTTTATGATAAAAAAGATGCTTGCGTTTGCCAGATACTCACTTAATCTCACAGTGTGAGTTCAGTGTGAGGTTAGTGTCTTGCAAGTATTTTGTGAACACGAACGTCTATTTTATCATAAATTCTTTCTATTCGTGTTCAGCATGCCTATTTTGACAAAATGCATAATACACATGACGCAAACACATATTTTGAAATGACAAGCAACACACATGACACTCCGAACACACATTTTTAAGTCACCGGCCGCCACTGGTACCAAGTACCAACAAAGCTATTTATTTATTCTAAGATAATTCAACTCTGGCAATTGTTTACAGATACTGAAATTAATTTACATTCTCCCTGTCTCTCTCTGTCTCTCTCTCTCTCTCTCTCTTTCATGGTTTCTGACCCTCGTCAGCAGAAGTGCAGACCGCTATGGCAGAGGACCCAGTGCACTAATCTTTGCTGGAAATGCAGGAAAGCGATTGGCCTCGCAACACAGCCAATCTATCATTGGATCCAGGCCAGAACTCCACTCTTTCTTAAAGCCACCCCTCCTCTGCTTGCAGGTGGCACATGGTACCTTCCGTATATTCCAGTCACGTTTCTTCTTCCTGCTTGAACACAAAGCATCTGGGAAGATACTCTTTCTTTCTCTTCTCTCTCTCTCTTATAATCATGGAAACATGAGATTGTTTTTACAAGTCATTTCGCTTGTGTATGCCTGTGCATTTTGCTTAACTTATTACAACTGTATATACAAGAAGTTCAATTCGAACACTAAAAAAGAGAAGGATGACTATCTGGTTCAAGTCATTGTGAAGAGAAAGAAAGAAAACAAAGGTGGGAATCGTCTTTGCCTGTTGCTATCACACAGTACCCAGCACCCCTTCATACTGCCAAACCCACCCACAGTTAGATGAAACACATTTTATTCCCTCACTCTTGGATTTAGAAAGGTTACTGCCTGCAGCACTAATATATCAAGGTAATACATTTCCTTGTATTTTGTATATTTTTTCACACTGTCTTTTGTACTGTATGTGAGTTTCTGTGTAAATGCACATATGAGTTTCCGTGCACTCTAACTTTGATGCTGATGTTGTTTCGAACCTGAATTTTCCCTTGAGGGTTAAACAAAGTGGGTCTGTCTACCCATCTGTCTATTTATCTTCACACGCACAGAGCCTTTCACAAAAGAGATGGAAAACTACACATTACACATACAAACTGTGCGCATTAAATGACCCTCTCTCTCTCTGTCATGCTGCAAACAAACACACAACAATATACAAATAATTACATCATGTTCACCCACACAAAATCTCCTGAGTTTCTTGTCTTACACAAGAAATACGAACCTCAGAAAGACAAAGACACATCAAACAAGCAGGCTCTTAAAACTCAACGGGTGCAGTGCCTTCAGACACAAAACATGTTTCTGTTACAAATTAACCTGCAAACCTAGAGACTTTCAGCATTAAAACAAATGCTAAAAGAAAATGCCCATCTATTTGTATTAAGATATTAATTTAGTAATTTCTCAAGGCATCAAAGATACTTGCATGCATAACAGACCCATGTAATGTCTGAAGACCATAGATAGCTATATATACAGGGTAAGACAAAGCTGTGCCAACGAGAAGAAACACACAGTACTATGGTTCGTTTTTGTAAATCCATGGACCCACACCAACCTAAATGAAATAGATTTTTCATTAATAACAGTAATTAATATTACTACAACATATTACAGGGTTCCCACACCTTAGTTAACTTCAAATTAAAGGACCTTTCAAGGACTTTCCAGGTCCAATACCCTCAAATTCAAGGACTAAATGTGGGGACACATTTCAAGTGAGAACAAGGTTACATCATGTTACCTTTTAAGATACATTGTTACAGTTCCCTTTAGAGGGAACTCGCGCTGTGTCACTGCGGTAACACTTTGGGGACACTTCCAGGGGTAAGTGCGTCTGAATGTGTACATCAAATTCAACCAATGGTAAGGCTTAATGTCAAAGACAGGGAGACGCGGGAGCCAGGAAGTATATTGCTATCTGAAATATTGCCAAAGATGGCGTTACAGGGACGCAGGAAGTATGGCAAGGGAGACGCAGCGTCTCGTTCCCTTCTATGCAAAAAAGCATTTAAAGTGAACAGTTTAGCATGTGTCCTTAACTCTTTCGCCACCATTGACGAGATATCTCGTCAGTCAAGAGAAAACGCTTCCCTGCCAATGACGAGTATTTGCGGATTTTCGCAATACCGCTATTATCCACCAGGTGGCGCCCTTCTGCAACTTTTTAAACCCGGAAGTATTGCCCTATGGCAAGCGGCTGCATGTCTGTGTCTGTTTTAAAGATCGCTCTGAATGGGATCTCTATGAAAAGTCTGTCACAAAAATGGAATTATCTCTGCTTTTTGCTCAAAATGTGGTGTTTTTGCAGAAACCTACCCATATTCAAAAGCTGATTACAAAAGAACTACTGAAGGTAAGATGAAACGTTTTTTTTTTGTTGTTGTTTAAAAGCAGAAAGGTCTGAAAGAACAGGTCTGTTCTTTCATTTGGTATATTGTATGTTTATATACAGTCTTGTTCAAAATAATAGCAGTACAATGCAGGCACGTGCAGAGGGGGGGGGGGGGGGGGGGGCGGGTGCCCAAGCACCTGCCCCTTTACCCCTGGATAACCAAAGTGCCATTTTTGTCAAGGCATTTTTTTGTAATTAAATGCCCTTTTGTGAAGGCCTGCCCAATCTAACTATTAGTAAAATTAATAAAAAATAATTTAGCCGCAAATAAAATTAGTCACATGATTTACCTTTTATTGGACAATCTCTTTAGGGAAAGCTCACAGCGCTAGCAGCGCCCCCTCGAGCCGGCATTGAACCGAAGCGGTATGCTTTTTATATTATTATTATTTTACAAGAACAACGTGAGGAGAGCATGCACAGCTTTTGTTTATTGCTGTCTGTGTGTATTAACATCTCTAGAACGTTAGATGCAAACAGGGCTCTCAAGTCTCACGCATTTCAGCCTTCACACGCCACACCTTGTATTTCTCACGCTGAAAATAAAACATTCTTCCCATATAAAAACAATGGATGAGGCAAAGGCAGGGACGTTCATACAGGTAGCTGTCTCGAGTTTTTAGGTGTGCTCAACTTCACGCAGCAATGCAAGAACCGAATCGCACATGACATCAAAGTACCGCAAGAAATATTCGGGAAATCATACGGAGGAGTTTGATTTCAAATCGCTCTCGCGCTGTTCTAATGTCATCCACTTGTCACACGGAGTTTGTTGGAAGAGCAAGATCCGATGAATACGGTAAAAAAACTCTTAATTTTTGTATCACATTGAATTTACGATTCCTGGACTCGCCTTTGATAAAAGACAATGGGAGCTGATGTTGGGTAATATAGCCATACTCGTGCTAAATTATTAACTCAGTCAAAAACTCTCCAGCTTTGCAACCAGTTTTAGTTTACCTGAAAATAAAGAAAGTACTAGAGGCTTCATGAAATGAATGAAAGGAGAGAATGTCATTATTTTATTGCCCTGTCATCAAGGCATCAAAGTGTGCAAAAACACAACACAAACACGATTCAAAACTAAAATATGTAGGCTACTCTCTTTGTATACAAATTTCGAACAGGATTAGAATAGAATAGAATTATATTTTAAATATGACAACAAAAACACAAGCCTGTAAACGTAATAATATCTTAATGTCACAATGCAATATATTATATCATATAATTTCAAAACTGCATATACTGTGTTGACACACACAAACACTAAATGAAATGCACTGTAAGTCGTTTTGGATAAAAGCTGCTGCCAAATGCATAAATATATAGATATAAAACTCAGTCTATATAGATTTTTCTGTCTCACTCTATTTGCAAGGAAAATAAAGAAAAACGTTAGACTTATCATCTTTCTATTCTGTATTACTTTATTATTTGTTTCAGTTGTGTGCTTGCGTGTCGGCGAGCAAAGTGCCCTTTTTATTCTTTGAGCACCTGCCCCTCCAATGGTCTCTGCACGGCCCTGGTACAATGTGACTAACCAGAATAATCAAGGTTTTTAGTATATTTTTTATTGCTACGTGGCAAACAAGTTACCAGTAGGTTCAGTAGATTCTCAGAAAACAAATGAGACCCAGCATTCATGATATGCACGCTCTTAAGGCTGTGCAATTGGGCAATTAGTTGAAAGGCGTGTGTTCAAAAAATAGCAGTGTCTACCTTTGACTGTACAAACTCAAAACTATTTTGTACAAACATTTTTTTTCTGGGATTTAGCAATCCTGTGAATCACTAAACTAATATTTAGTTGTATGACCACAGTTTTTTAAAACTGCTTGACATCTGTGTGGCATGGAGGCAACCAACTTGTGGCACCTCTCAGCTGTTATTCCACTCCATGATTCTTTAACAATTCATTCACATTTCTTGGTTTTGCTTCAGAAACAGCATTTTTGATATCACCCCACAAGTTCTCAATTGGATTAAGGTCTGGAGATTGGGCTGGCCACTCCATAACATTAATTTTGTTGGTTTGGAACCAAGACTTTGCCCGTTTACTAGTGTGTTTTGGGTCATTGTCTTGTTGAAACAACCATTTCAAGGGCATGTCTTCTTCAGCATAGGGCAACATGACCTCTTCAAGTATTTTAACATATGCAAACTGATCCATGATCCCTGGTATGCGATAAATAGGCCCAACACCATAGTAGGAGAAACATGCCCATATCATGATGCTTGCACCTCCATGCTTCACTGTGTACTGTGGTTTGAATTCAGAGTTTGGGGGTCGTCTCACAAACTGCCTGTGGCCCTTGGACCCAAAAAGAACAATTTTACTCTCATCAGTCCACAAAATGTTCCTCCATTTCTCTTTAGGCCAGTTGATGTGTTCTTTGGCAAATTGTAACCTCTTCTTTTAACAGAGGGACTTTGCAGGGGATTCTTGAAAATAGATTAGCTTCACACAGACGTCTTCTAACTGTCACAGTACTTACAGGTAACTCCAGACTGTCTTTGATCATCCTGGAGGTGATCATTGGCTGAGCCTTTGCCATTCTGGTTATTCTTCTATCCATTTTGATGGTTGTCTTCCGTTTTCTTCCACGTCTCTCTGGTTTTGCTCTCCATTTTAAGGCATTGGAGATCATTTTAGCTGAACAGCCTATCATTTTTTGCACCTCTTTATAGGTTTCCCCCCTCCAATCAACTTTTTAATCAAAGTACGCTGTTCTTCTGAACAATGTCTTGAACGACCCATTTTCCTCAGCTTTCAAATGCATGTTCAACAAGTGTTGGCTTCATCCTTAAATAGGGGCCACCTGATTCACACCTGTTTCTTCACAAAATTGATGACCTCAGTGATTGAATGCCACACTGCTATTTTTTTGAACACACCCCTTTCAACTAATTCAACTAATTGCCCAATTGCACAGCCTTAAGAGCGTGCATATCATGAATGCTGGGTCTTGTTTGTTTTCTGAGAATCTACTGAACCTACTGGTAACTTGTTTGCCACGTAGCAATAAAAAAATATACTAAAAACCTTGATTATTCTGGTTAGTCACATTGTACTGCTATTATTTTGAACAAGACTGTATTTAAAGAAGAACATTTTCTGGAAGGAGTCATGAAAAACTCTGGCGCTGGCTGGCAACTTAAAAAAAAAACGCTGGCAGCGAAAGAGTTAAAAGGCTAGAAATTGTATGATATTATCCTATACTACACAGGGAATTATATGGATTTTTTTTTCAGAAAACGTCTTTTCAATGACCTGTATGATCTGTGTTTGTATATTTTCAAAAACTTCCCATGGCCTTAAATTATTTCCCCAGATTCACAAACTTTCAAGGATTCCAAGGACCCGTGGGAACCCTGATATTAGTACAGCATTTCTACATATAGACCGTTTCAGCAGTAACAACATAAACAAGCCACTGTCGCGGTCCGCACGTAACTTCCGGTAAACTCCGCTAATAATAAATAACAACAAAGTTCTTTAAACAAAGTTTATTTATATAACAAGCAAACAAAACAACACATAGATTACCTAGGAAACCAAAACATTTGTTATTTTCGACGAGGCATTTGTTCAAGAGATCAGTTTAGCAACTAGTCAGACCATTAAAAAAACGAAACCGGAAGTAAGGTTCGGATCCAGACGTGTATCACGTGCGTCTGATGAAACCGTCTATACAGAGGTTTTGTGAATGCTTTTTTAAAATAACCTGACTTGTCATACCAACAATTGTGTATTTGATTTTTCTCCATGGACCAGCTGTAGTACAGTACCATCACAGACCCCTTGTAAAACCTTGAGGCTTTAGAGCCCCGTTTTAATATTTCACTCATATTAACATTTGCATTGTTTTCTGTGTCATAGTGGATAAAATTAACCTAATCTAATAATTAACCTCATCTAATTGCCTTTTCTGCAATAACAATCATGATCCAAACATATACTGTACCGCATCATGCCAAAGACTTTGCAACGTGTATTATACTCTGAGGTAAATGGCGATTAGTGGTCGACCAACATGGTTATTTTAATGGCCATTGCCGATATAGTGTTGAGAAAGCAATGTGGCTGATTGACCGAATTTAAGGAACAGAAAGATTTATTGGCAGATTAAAAAGATTTATCGACCTATTTTCCTGGTCATTGCAATATATCAGTCTATCACCACTGTCAGCCCTACTAAACATACAACATGTGGAGCTGTTGACTCCAGTTCAACCATAATACAATTGTGTGTGGTCTCTAAATCTGCCTGTCAAGATAATCAATTTAGACATCATGTTGCCTCTATGTGCCAACGTGTGTCTCACCTCCACAGTCCAGTCATACAAAAAGTACACACACGCCTCAATGGCCTAAAGCTCAACACTTAACAGGCATAGATTAATGACGACTGTGGCATAAATCCTCTGCCCAGGTCAAATGGCATACTGTAATCCTTCTGTCCAACCTGCTGTGGTGCCAGGACTGACACGCACCCTCTGTGTTTAGGAGATGCATTTGTCTATTAGCATAAGTCACTCTTCAGCTCACAGGCATGACTGCATGCAAATCACCCTGTCCGTGCCATATCTACAGTTTTTGAGCCCTTGCATATGGTGGCTGTTTTGAAAAAAATAAGTTGACATTTGATATATGGCTAAAATTGTAGAAAAAAGGTTTAATGTTTTGTAAAGAAAGTCTTATGGCAAAGGCTAGTGTCTGCAGAGTTGCAATAACATTACATTTGTGAATTTAGCAGACAATTTCATTCAATGCATCCAATATATGGGACTGAACCCACAACACAATTGCTCCTAACACAATGCTTTACCAGCGCAACATCCATAAATCCTTACTATTGTAATCCTGTTATATTTAACACATTAAATAAAATTACACTAAAACTACACAGTACACCTTTAAGAAGGATATAATAAAAATATCTCTGTATAGCTACAGTAAACATGTAAGCTAATGAATTAATGCATATTAATTTAGATTTAAATGAATAAGCACATAGCAACACATTGAAATATGTGCATAAAAATGAGAAAAACTGTGAAACAGACCTCAAAACATTTTGGAACAAGCCGACCATTTCAATATATACTGTACATGTGTCATTACTTCATAGTAAATAAGCCAAACCATTGAAACAGGGCCAAATCCACCTTCAACATTTCTGTAATAGCAAGTTCAGGGTGTTGTCTGGAAAGATGCTTTCTCTCTCTCTCTCTCTCTCTCTCTCTCTCTCTCTCTCTCTCTCTCTCTCTCTCTCTCACTCTCTCTCTCTCTTTCTCACCCTGTGGGGGCGGACAAGCACTAGACGCTGTTTTCTTTTTCTGTTTTTTTTCCAGGCATGCTGTCACCTCTTCCCCCATTCCCATTAGAAATTACTCTATTAAAGAAGGCTCTTATGGGACATTTTCCCAGAGAAGAACTCCAGGTATATTTCTTGAGTGATGCTGACCCCAGCTCCAATTTACATTTTTGAATTCAATTACCGGCCGATGCATGGTGCGCGAGTGCCAGGGGCGATAGAGATGCCTGTGGTCTCAAAGAGTGGATTACTGCGCACTTTTATTAAAGGAGTGAATGAGGAATGAAGAATCAAATGTATTGTCATCTCATCTGTACAGCAAATGCTTGCATTTGAAGTTGATGGACTGTTTATTTCAACACCTTTGCCGGTAAAACTTTTCTATACAGTACATCATTTAAACAAGACTGCATAGCACTGTTCTCTTACAGTAAGATGGTCTCTGGTTTGAGCCCCTAGCTTTAAGTGGTTTTCACTGATTTGCCCAGAGATGTACATAAGGGACACTTCTTATGAGCCTTTGAAATGGATTTGACTATGGTCAGCCAGGGTGCTATTGGTAGCCCCGAGCATTATGGCAATGGACAAAAGAAATCAGAAAAGGGCTAAGTTCTGCATAAATCAGCCTTTTGTGCAATTCAGTGCAGTCTGAGTGATGGTTAAGCTGTATATAATGTATACAGTATATATACAGGTTATATCCTATATTAACCCCACTATTTGCAATCATTTGCAAAGGATTATTAGGAACACCATACTAATACTCTGTTTGACCCACTTTCGCCTTCAGAACTGCCTTAATTCTACGTGGCACTGATTTAACAAGGTGCTGAAAGCATTCTTTAGAAATGTTGGCTCATATTGATGGGATGGCATCTTGCAGTTGATGGAGATTTGTAGGGGTGTCCTCGACTAAGGATTTACATATTCGAATCAGAATTTTCGAATCTTTCCATAGTCGACCGATAGTCGAATCATCTATGTGTGTGTGCATGGGTTGGGAGGGGGTCAGACACGTAAAAATTGATAACTTTTATTTTCTTTCACAAGCAGCACACATAAACAACTTTCTGATAAAGTGACCAAAACTGTCTTTCAAGTAATAAACGAAGACAAAACTGACGATGCATTTATATATATATTTTTTTAAGGTAAAATGTAAGGCAACATTTGTTTAATTATTCCTCATAACATTTTAAAGCCACGATCTACAGAACATCACACAAAAATACATTTTGATAACTAAACCTAAAAAAATAACAAAGGTGATCCTGCCTTGGAAACTCCGGCTACAATTACGTGTTTTTATTTAATTTGGAGATAGCGCGTCAAAGCAGTCATGACCAAAAAAACCCGACAAATGAGAAATGACAAATAATTTGTGATTGTGACTGTAAATGATAAAAACTAATCTTTATATACAATTCATTAAACTTTAATTTATAACAAGAAAAACACTGAAATTAATGATTTTATAGACACTACGCGTTATTATTTAGCACAGAAATGCTTGCTTTGACTTTGATCATCTCTGTATTCACTTTAGATACAGAAAGACCGGATGATATTATTTATTTCAGGAATCTCTTTGCTATCATTTGAAAGTGAACACCGACTGACCATAATATTAAATCACAAGAAAGACATTCGTGTCAGGCAGAAATAGGTTCGGTGCAGATTTCCGTTTCATCACCGAAAAAAAAAAAAAAACGGCTTACCTGTTTTGTAGTTTCACTTTAAGATAGACAATATAAACACTTTTAAATACATTTTAAAAACTTATACTCGTCGAAAAACATCCGTTTTTTAATGTTTAGTTTGATGAACTCCTAAATATGAGACGCAGAGCACCTAACCGTTCGGCTAAATTACATGCGCAAGCATGGCCAGCACGCAATAGCGCAACATCGATACAACGAAAGCTATTTCGTTATTTTTAAGCTATCCAAAATTTACATACTTAAATTAGATCGGAATTTACGTTTATAATAAATACATTTTTTTAAATAAAATAAGGTCAGAAGTAGCAAAGTGCAGAACAAATATGCAAAATGCCTCAAGTGCACGGAAACAAAACACAAGCCAAATAGTTAAATCAACCCAAAGTGATTTATAAATAAAATAAAATATAGAAATTATTAAAAGAACGAAAGTCATAGTTTAATTTGCCAGCTTTGTCTTTTAAATGTCGAAACAAAGAGGCAAGGCTTTATTAACATAGAAACCTCTTATGGACGTGAAGCCCAGTCACAGGGGTTGTTGGATTTATTAACGCATTTTAAAAATATTTATTGAAAGCTGTTACTTCACATATTATTTGCAGCATTATCATAATATGCAGTATATTAATATATTGTGAGAAAGCTGTTATATGTGAAATCAGATAATGTGTGCATCCATATAAGGCCAAAATTGAATGATCCTTATTTCATAACACATCTGCGACGATTCGACTATGAGATTGGTAGTCGAATCAGGCTTCTCCTATCGATGCATCGAAATCTTCGACTATTCGGGGTCACCCCTAGAGATTTGTGGGATGTACATCCAGGGCACGAAGCTCCCATTCCACCACATCCCAAAGATGCTCTATTGGGTTGAGATCTGGTGACTGTGGGGGCCATTTTAGTACAGTGACCTCATTGTCATATTCAAGAAATCAATTTGAAATGATTCAAGCTTTGTGACATGGTGCATTATCCTGCTGGAAGTAGCCATAAGAGGATGGGTACATGGTGGTCATAAAGGGATGGACATGGTCAGAAACAATGCTCAGGTAGGCCGTGGCATTTAAACATTGCCCAATTAGCACTAAGAGGCCTAAAGTGTGCCAAGAAAACACCCCTCCTGTCAGCTCAAAAAAAATATTTTCCTCATTCGCATTTCCGCTTAAAACAAAGATCGTAAAAACAAAGATGGGCCAAGTTGAAGAGTGAAATTTAACTGAAGCTACAACAAAAGTCAATGTTTATTTATCTCCATCACTGCTGATGTTTCTCCAACATCAAGCTGCTTTTTCTTTTGCTTTGACTTGATACTGCGTGTACACCATGATATGGCCAGTGTGAACATTGCCTACTAGGGCTGCAACAAACGACTATTTTGATAGTCGACTAGTCACCGACTATTGAAACGATTAGTCGACTAATCGAATAATTATTAATTTTTTCTAAAATTTTGCATGAGATTGCTTTAAATCTGTGGAAAATGATAGTAAACACAAAAAAGAAGGGGGTACTTAAATACATTTTTTTTTACATTCAATGAAAACAAGTTTTACATTTTTAATAATTGCAGCTACTATGATTTTACCAAAACGAAGTTATGTATTTCAGCTATTTTAATATATATACTTGTTTATAAATATATATGCTGTATTTTTTAAAGTTTTGAAGGTTTAAATCAAAACAAACCAACTGCAGTTGAATTGATATTAATTTGAATGCACAACCCAAAAACGAGATTTCTGAAAAATTAAAAAAACATAGTTATATATATACTCAGTGAGGGCATTCGCCTGTTGTGGGGTGCACATCTGCATCTTTTGCAGAAAGGGGTCCATGGTGGCTCTCTTCTTCAGACTGCATGCATTTAATTTAAAATACTTTTGTCAGGCACAGTCAGGCATAACGTAAATCCTTTATTTATTTATTTTAAAGTGAAAAACGCTTATAAAATGTACAATGTACATCCAAAACAAAACGTATCGGCTTCCATGTTATTTAAATCTTACCGAGGCGAGTCAAACTCAGTTTCATTCAACTGTCCGATGTGCTTTCTCTTTAAATGTTCGTGCATGACCGAGGTGCTGCCGTGATACGCAAAGACTGCTTTGCAAATCATTTTTATTCGCCGTATCCAGGCTAAAATGCTCCCAAACTTCAGATGTTTTGGTACGCACAGCTGCTGCGTTGGACGCCGCCATTTCTGTTATTGCTGAGCACAGAAGCTAATGCGCATGTGTGACTCTCTGCAGAGTTTGTAATGAAGAGAGATGCCTCACTCGGCCGGAAAAAACGTGTGGCGACAACTTCGACAATGATATTCATTGTCGACTATTTCTATTATCGATTTTTGTCGACAACGTCGACGAATCGTTGCAGCCCTATTGCCTACTAGCGATCCGCATGTGTAGGTGCAGAAGTATGAATGAAAACCGAACCATAGCCTACCGCGTCGATTCTACGCCTTAGGTTCTACGCAGAACCATAATGTGCGCTTAACTCCTTCCATGCCATTGACAAGTTAATTTGTCAATTAAGAGAAAACGCTTTCCTGCCAATGATGAGTTTTTACGGCAATCCGTATTTCTGCTTTTATCCAACAGGTTGCACTCTGACCCAACGTATAAAACCCGGAAGTATTCCCTTAGGTCAAACAGAAAGAACTCTGTGTATGTTTTGTGGATCCCTCTGAATCTGATCTCTATCAAAAGTGTTTCACAAAAATGCAATTATCTCAGTTTTTGCTCAAAATTTGGCATTTTTGAAGAAACCTACCCATATTTGAGAGATGATAAAAAGAGAACAAATAAAAGTAGGATGAAACGTTTTCTTTTTTTTTTTGTTCTTTTTCTGTTTAGGGTCTGTTTTGTGAAAATCATAAAAAATGCTGGCACTGGCTGGGAACTGGAAACCGTTGGCAGGAAAAGAGTTAAATGGTCACTTGCAATTGTCAATGGCAGTTTTCAAACCTTTACAACTGGTCTCCCACAATCTTGACTGTTTAGTTTAATACTTGACCTTTACAGTGATTGCTATCAGATACAACACAAGTATACAACCATTACAATGATATTGTGTTCTATGCTCTTTCCTTCATTTTTTCGCTCCAGACTTGTTTCCTAGGAACAAACAGCACCTGTTCATTACATTAAAAGATATGGAAGATCTATTCAGGGAAAGACAAATTGTTATTTTCTGATGTGGATAAGAATGCTAATGTACCTCACTTTTAGCACTGCCGTTAAATACATTCATAGCGAACAAACTGTACTTGCAAATACTTTTAAAGATATTCCACATTTATGTAACAAAATGTATACATATTAAAACATTTTAATGGCCATTTATTATCCTATTAATATGTGAATGGCAAAGTGGTCTAGCTCTAGCTCTAACTGCGACAAAAAAAAAATTCTATTGTAAGGGCAAAAACAGCAGTTAAAATGCACACATTAAATCACAATGAACTGTAAAGTATTAAGTGTGTGTGTGTCTTTAAGAGAAAATAAGAATGTGGACAACTTTTTAAATAATGAGGTTCTAAACGGAGGCTTACAAAATTACAAAAATATGGATTGACATTGGTTAGGTGACACATCCGCAATGCTACTGCGTATGTACGTGCTTCCAGATATTAACACCGTGCCATGTGTTGGGATGAGGGGTGTTGCACATCTGATATTATGATAAATAGCCCTGTCCGTCAGGAGTAGCAGCAGCTAGCAAGCAGATCGGGAGAAAATTCCACTTAACGTCCGAGCAGATGAACATAAATGAGAACTGCGGATGTGGGCCCCTGGACACGCGCCTCTGAAGGACATCGGTGGTCCTGCCAGGGCAATCCTATGATAGACAGTCTATATGGTGGCTGAGAGGCCGGCTGCAAGCAGAGCTCTGGCACAATTTACCCAAAAAAAATGGAGTGTGTGTATGTGTGGGCTGAGAGTTGAGGAGGGGTGTTGACAGGACATGTGTATGGGTATGAGAAAGGGTGGTTGAACAGATGATGAAGCCAACAGCTATCACATAATTCATCATAACCTGTTTGCATGCTAACCTGACCCCAGAATGAGTTCTCCAGTCTGTCAATCCATTTGTCATTTTGTTGCTAAATCGCCACAGATTGATGTTACCCTGCTTTTCTCGCTCTACCTCTTTCCTGACACATCTTCCTCTTGCCACCTCATTGGCTTCATCTCTAACTCTGTTCCAATTCCTAGTGAGCTGCCTAGCATTTTGACGCGTTAAATAGCGAGCCCACAATACGTCTAGGCTAAATTAGGGCAAAATTCCAACCATAGCCCGAAACTAAATAAATAAATGAAACCAAACACATTGTAATCACTGAATTTGCTTACATGATGGAGTTTCATCTCACATGTTATGTTTGGTAAAAACATCATGTAACCAAATTAGACTGGCTTGCTTGGATTGTAGGTGTCCCAAATGTATTTCATCCTGTCTAAATTTAATAAACCTAGTACTTTGTGTTTCCACCATTTTTTTAAACTGGAAAAACTACTGATGCATGACGGACAGAGTTGCAGCCGTTGTAGAGCGCTTCAAATCAGAAAGTTACAAGATTTTCATTTCGGACAGGATGCTGTCTTAGAAGTCAGCTTTCTATGCAGGCAATAGATGACAATTCAACCCACCAGATTTTGAAATAAACCTTCTATTTCTGTGCTCCTGTCCCGAAAACATCCCATTATATGTTTTCCTTTATATAGCTGCCATAGTTTTAGTCAATACCTATAATAGTTCCAACATATCCTTGCTAGAAAACAAACTGCTTGTATACTAACAAAGATAAAATAGGGAAACACAAACTACCCCCCAAAATCAATCATCCTGCATTTTTGCTACACATCAAATGTCTGTCACCATGCCTTGATGAATGAGAATCTGTTTAAGGTTCTACAGCGGTTAAAAACAGACCACAGCATGTTAGCAACATGTCTCCAGGTGTAATGAGGGTGTTGCGGATCTCGAAGCGAGTATCAGAATAACATCAGATAAACAGCTCCTGTCACTCTGCCATCTTACAAATGATTTCACGCTCGGCTGCAACACTGATAGCTTTTACGCACCCTCAGTAAATCGCCGCTAGTGCCAGACATCAAGATGGAGGAACTTCATTGGCTGAGAAATGCGAAGGTGTTGTTGGAAATTACGGAAGCTATATTAAAAAATGAGTCACGTCAAAGCTGTGGCCTAGTGGTTAGTGCACAAGCTCTGACGCATTAAGCTGTGACACTGACGTGACACTTCTTAATTCTGCTCACACTCTCTCTCCTACACTATCACTTCCAGGCCAAAAACAGAAAACACAAACGTTGTGCAGTTATTATTACTGTAATAATTATAAGTAATAATAATATATAGGCAAAGATTAATCATGTTTTTGCCTAAAATTTTTGAGTGTTTTCTGATTAATTATTATGCAAATTTTCATATTTACATTTCAGATAATTTTTTTTTTATGTATACACTCACCTAAAGGATTATTAGGAACACAATATTAATACTCTATTTGACCCCCTTTTGCCTTCAGAACTGCCTTAATTCTATCTGGCAATGATTCAACAAGGTGCTGAAAGCATTCTTTAGAAATGTTGGCCCATATTGATGGGATGGCATCTTGCAGTTGATGGAGATTTGTGGGCACGAAGCTCCCGTTCCACCACATCCCAAAGATGCTCTATTGGGTTTAGATCTGGTGGCTGTGGGGGCCATTTTAGTACAGTGAACTCATTGTCATGTTCAAGAAACCAATTTGAAATGATTCAACCTTTGTGACATGGTGCATTATGCTGCTGGAAGTAGCCATCAGAGGATGGGTACATGGTGGTTATAAAGAGATGGACATGGTCAGAAACAATGCTCGGTTGTAACGAGTGGTTATTTCAGTCAAAGTTGCTCTTCTATCAGCTTGAATCAGACGGCCCATTCTGCTCTGACCTCTAGCATCAACAAGGCATTTCACCAACAGCACTGCTGCATACTGGAGCAGATTGTGAAATACTCAGACCAGCCTGTCTGGCACCAAAAACAATGCCACACACAAAATTGCTTAAATCACCTTTCTTTCCTATTCTGACATTCAGTTTGGAGTTCAGGAGATTGTCTTGACCAAGACCACACCCCTAAATGCATTGAAGCAACTGCCATGTTATTGGTTGATTAGATAATTGCATTAATGAGAAATTGAACAGGTGTTCCTAATAATTCTTTAGGTGAGTGTATAACAGAATATAACATACACATGTAAATGTTTCCTAAATACATACATTATTGTGTGTGTGTGTGTGTGTGTGTACCTGGTAATTATCACGTTGTGGGGACCAATTGTCCCCAGAAAGATAGGAATACCAGTGTTTTTGTGACCTTGTGGGGACATTTTGATGTCCCCATGAAGAAACAAGCTTATAAATCAAACAAGATGATGTTTCTTGAAAATCTAAGGTACAAGAAAGGTTTTTGTGATGGTTGGGGTTAGGGAATGGGGCAGGTAAGGGGAATAGAATATACAGTTTGTACAGTATAAAATGCATTACGTCTATGGAATGTCCCCACAAACCATGGAAACCAGAATGTGTGTGTGCGCGTGTGTGCATTCTTATTTATACATAAATAACAATTACGTAAAAAATCACTTTTATTTTGTATGCAGTTAATCACAATTAATCTTTGCCACCACTAAACAATAATAATAACAAAAATAATAATTATTATTATTATTATTACTCTTATTATTATTATCATGTAGTAGCAATAATATATATATTTTTTCTTTTAACATTGAAGCTATTTTACAAATAAATGTAAGAAAAAACCTGCGTGGTTTAAGACTGTTGGTCTGGCAGAGAGTGGAAAATGTCTTGTAAATAATTGATAATTCTCTCATAAAACCCCCAAAATGTCAGAGACAAACACAAATTACATTTCTAAATATTGTTTCTTTAGTCTTTGCCACACTGATGGATGATAATAACATAAAAATCATTTTGTGAGGGGAAAACAGAGCACAGTTAATTATAGGTTGCCATATCACAGCCTAAGGGACAGTATCACAACAGCCACCATCAAACGTTTATCATTTTGATAGGATTTATTCGTCTAAACAGGATTTGTTATACTGCAAATAGTGATAATCATTCAATTAAATCATTGTTTGAGTCTACCTGTCTCTCTTGACACACCCACACAAATACAACATCCAGTTTTAAAAATAACCTTTCCACCTGTCAGTCACCAATACAGCTGCTATGCAGTATCAAGTAGAAATACTATATAATATCCTTTTCACAACTTGACAGCATATCACACACACACAAAACCAGAACTGTTAGTCTTACTGAGGAAAACTGGGTCTAGCATTGTGTAAGATGAAGCAATGCCGGTAATCTTGTTTTTTTTTTTACTTCTGTCTCTCTTAATCCTTGCATCTTTTTCTCGGGGCATCCACAGACATATTCCTGCTCAGGGACACAATATGAAGGTCTCTGTGGACTACATGACTCCCTGAGAGGTGTCCCTGTTCCCCTTGTCACCAATTTGTGTCTGTAGGCTGACACTGGTGTGTATTGGGAACAGGTGTAAGTCTACCCAAGAGCCGGGCCCCAGTCTCATTTAGGATTTCACATGTCTCTGTGGTAACAGTATTGAGAAAGGACCATGACCTTGACAAGAGAAGATAAAAAACAGTGTGAGTGAAAGAGGATTTCATAGTACAAGCTTCAAATCCAACCGAAAGAAAAACATGTGATCTTCTGAAATGTTTGGGAACAGTTGAGGGTACACTGTCAAAGAAATGGTCAAAAATGTTCCCAAGCTGTCACTACGGAGTGGTTGTACCCTTTTAAAAAGTACACCTTTACACCTAAAGAGTTCATATTAGTAGCACAGAAATGCAAATTAGTCCCAAAGAGTGCAAAAAAGTTCCTTAGAGGTTTTTTTGTCAGCTAAAAAATCGCCACATTTTATTTTGTGCCACCATACTTACTCGTGAAACTACTTATGAAACAGTCTTTAAATAGGGAAAACATGGAAGTGTTTGGTGGCTTCCAAATTCATCCATGTTTGGATCCTAAAGAAAGAATGGGGCTAGGCTAAATGCTAACACGTTTACGACACGCTGTACAAAGATTAAGTGCACGCATTGAAAAAGATAGGTATGTATTAATTTTTCTAAGTTGAGGTAAGAACATAGTAAAATATTGAAAAACAGTGGTGTTTTCTTTTAAAAGGCCATTGTGACAGGTGCATTGTGGGTAACTCTAAAGTAACATGCAGACTTTGAAAGAGTTCTGAAAAGACACCTTGGGGAGTTTGGGAAGATTGAAAGTTCGAATCTTTCTAGGGCTTCTGGCAGCATGATGTGTCCTCATAAATCTTCTTGCCCATAATTTTCCACACCTGTATCAATAAAACCTAAATGGCAGAGAAGTAATGGTGAGAAGCAAGATGAACTGGTTAAGGGGGACATAGAGGACTCCAGGGCTTTGGATAACGTCTGTACTGGATGTATCTGTTCCCTGGGCTCAATATAACTGCCTTACCTATTTCTTCCTAACTTTGTGTAATGTCTATCACCCTTATTCCGAGAGCAAAGAGTAGCCTCTCCAGGGCTTTGGTGCACCATTGCCCCATCCATTCCTTTTATTTCTACTTTTTTACCTTTACCTGCGTTGTACCATCCTAACCTTATTTTTCAGATTCTATAGGCAAAGCCTTTGGGGATGGATGAAGTTTCGAGTGTTCCAGAGTTAACAGAAACTATTGGGACAAGCCTGACCATTCCAGGTTTTAATGAGGCAATCTGCTATTTGCCTTTCCAGACATTTGGTGCAACTGCCATCTGGAAGACGATCAATTCCTTTATCATTCTCCTAAGAAGTCCTTTGGATAGGCAGAAAGAGGCTATAAGTATTGATTAAGCCACAGGGTAGACACTCAGACACATAGTAACAAGCTAAAGGTTGCTGAATACTGAATTCTCAACCGTAACGAGACATTGTCAGGGACAACCCCATTTTATATCAGTAACCACCATGCTGGTATCTGCCTACCCACACATACAGGGTGATCCAATTTGTATCCCACAGAGACTTTGTAATGTGGCAATTTGACCTGACTATGCACAATTTTATAGATTGAGAACATCAATTTGGCTAAAATACGATTTAATTCTTATCTACCGCTGTAAGGAGCTGAAGGTACTGTAAGGGTTTGTTGTAAGGACAAATCGATATGATCTCAGACCATTGCTTTTCTCACATTGCAGTGTAATCAAAGATTATCAGACACAATGTAGCAAGTGTCCATTATGCCACATATCCATCTTCATTGAATGTGACACAATCAAAGCCAATCAGAAGGTGTTTAACGTTTAAGATACAGCAGCTATATTTGGAACCAAAGAGATTTTATGTTGGGCAGGACTACACTGCAAAAGGCCACAGATACAAAAAGTTAAACTAAAGCACACATTAGGGGGATTCCTGATGCATATGGCTGCCACATTTATGTTGTATTCAGGTCCAAGTACTCAAAAGGGACCACAAGTTTGAATGTGATCCATCATCGTTTCCAAATGCCAAAAAAAATTGGTCAATATCCTAATATATTCGGTAAACCGCCTTTAGCCTAGTAAAAAAAACTTGCAGTTTGACAACTGAAATGCGACTCATAAGCGAGTCGCCATTCATCCAATTCTAGTATGCACTTAGAGGACTTTGCTGAAAAAGGGACATAGCGTTGAACGGATTCTGGTATTTCTGAATGGCTTGAGGCTGGGATAAAGCGTTTTTTTTTTTTAGTAGGGCTGGGCAAAAAAATCGATTTTCCAATTAATCGTTTTTTTTTAAAACCTGGTCGATTCAGAATCGATTCTCAAAGAGCAGAATTGTTTTTTTTTTCATATTTATTTCTGCAAACATTGAACGAAAGATTAACGTTAATCAAATTACTAGTCTTCTTCAGTAGATGTCACCCTCTTTTTTGCCTTGCGTGATGTTATCAAGGAGCGAGAGGCGAACCTGTCATTCATTCATTCAGTGCTTAAAATAGCCATTTCAGGTGCTTCATCGATTTTATTAATTACCCACTTGTAACCTGCAGTTCACTGTTCTTTTTATTAATATAGTATTTGTATTAAATCTATATTCATTGAGTTGAATCGAGAATCAAGTATAAAAACCGGCACAAGCACCTGAATCGAAAAATGAATCGAGAATCGAAATCGAATCGATTTGATAGCTTGTGAATCGAAATCGAATCGATCTGGAAAATCTGAATCGATACCCAGCCCTATTTTTTAGTAAAAGTATTTGATGAACATATAAAATGTGCCGAGTGCATTCGGTCAACTTCATTACCTCAATTTTGATGGAGGTGGTGTTTAGCAGCTTTTGCATCTGAACTGTTGACATACATTCCATAATGTATACATAATAAACACTCTTAGACAATAAAACTTCTGAGTGTGTCGCCAATAATAGCACCACAATTTAGAAAAAGCAGGTAATCCCACCTCAATGGTTTCTACTACACCTACAGTAATTAGCTCACACTATTAACTAACAGCCTGAGAAGTGCTATTGAACACATACGTTGCAGCCTTAATGAGCAATTTATTTAACAGACACTTTATCCAAAGCAACATCCACACTCATTAAAAAGGACAATCCCCCAAGAACAACCTACGATTAAAAAACATAGAAATAGTATGTGTGACATAACATTTATATAATTATATTTAATGGTCCTACTCCAAACGTGTATTCAAGAAGAAATACAATGTGCATGTAGAGCAGAGGTGGGGAACCCTGGTCCTGGGGGGCCACTGTCCTGCACAGTATAGTTCTAACCCTAATAAAACACACCTGAAAAATCCAATCAAAGTCTTCAAGATTACTTGGAAATTGCAGGTGTGTTTGATTAGGGTTGGAACTAAACTGTGCAGGACAGTGGCCCTCCAGGACCCAGGGTTCCCCACCCCTGATGTAGAGTATGTGAGCTTTCATTTAGTCTTTTAAACTATTAGTAAGCCATATCCCAGCATTTCTGATGGGTGCGACTAAAACATTGGCACATGCATATACAATACGGTAACCATCAACTACAATAAAATAAAAAAATGTTTCCGGGTAATACCCTAAATCTTGGTGATTACACAACTGCTTGGCAATCACAGCCACCAGTCCTCCAAACGACATAGATCATTTACTTCTGTTCAGCTTAAAGTGGACATTTTTGCATTGAGTGATTGAAAAAGCTGTACCCTGGAGTCCTTTACCGTAGGCGGAGAGTAGTAATGGACGCCTGCCAAGGGTGGCCTTCCAACCTTAAGCTTTCTCTAAGCCCGTGTGCATCTTAACCCAGAGGAGAGTGGATTGTAACTAGAAATATAGGCACAAAGAATGAAGGCAACACAAAAAACATCTCAGTGCTTTGCCACCAGCCAAAGGGACGGAGAGATGGACCTGATGGACTCTGAATACTAATCCCGTTACCACAGCAATCAAAAGAGACCTGTCTCTCTCCATTTTGCTCTCTTCGCCTCACTCCGTATCTTTCTCTCCCTTTTTCCAATCTCTCCCTCCCCTATTCATCTGCTCCATTTAAAATGGTCTCCTGACACTGACCTGTGGAATAACAATCACCAAAGGCTGGACTTGAGGACACAGAAATCGAGAAGGCAAACAGAGGAACACAAAGCGTGTCCTATCAATAACACATTTAAAGGAACAATAACTTTCTAGATTTAATAATGGTTATAGCTTATATGAAAATAATGTTTCTGGCAAAATAGGTATATGACTATTTAAGAACACATATACAACATTGCTATTATAAGCAATGAGTATAATTGTGTGATTATTATAAAAATAATAATGAGTATTTGAAAGCTTCCAAAAGCTCTTACTTGGGCAACAGTTAGTTTTCTCCTATAAATTCATACTATTAATAAAGCCACATATAATTGGACATGTAGATCAGAGTTGCCCAGTACGTGTGCCATAGGGTGCAAAAAATAACTAAATAATTGGAATTCAACCACTGTATTTAGTACCACTTCTGATTTCCGTGAATCCTGTACAATCCAGTGGTAAAGTATGCTCACTTCTCATTTATCTGATCTACTACCATCCTCATTCATCGACACAGTTACAGGCACACACACACATACCCTCACAGGGACATTTGAATCATGAGCTTCGGGACTGCTGTCCCCTGACGGATTACAGTTCGGCACTGTGGATGAGATAAATGATAAATCCCCTTTTGCTAGGGGAAGGTAAATTAAAGTCAGTCGCATTATTCACCTTTACTCTGGACTGGCTTCTTCATTCACTAACCTCTAATGAAAGATACTACAGACATAAGCAAACACCATTGATAACAACATGAAACCAAATAGTGGTGTTACCATACGTGGCCAGAGTAAATGACAATAAATGGGCATTTTTAATGCATTCTCTATCGGAGCTGAGTGACAAGGAGGGTTTTGGGATTGACAATAAGTGGAGCAAGCGGTAAGAGCACCTTAATCTATGCAAAGAGAAAGAAAAACATTAAAGTGCGTTTTGCAGGTAAAATTTTTCCACGAATTTGGGCAATTTGCTTGTTGATAATAAACATTTAAATTGTTATCCATTGTATTTTATGTTGTTGGTTATCATAAAACGGAATAAAAAACGAAAAAGTACAGCGGTTTGCAAGGATTCTCCTTTCCCCCTCAACGCACTGCATGACGTCACGTTGGGGAGAGAATTTGCCTTAAGAGCATTGAGAGTGACTAGAGAGATGAGTAAAGTACAATATTCAGATTATATCAATGCAAATTATAGATAAATACATAGATATAGATAGACTAGATAGATAGACTAGATAGACAGAACGACAGATAGATAGATAGACAGACAGACAAACAGATAGATGGGCTAGTATAGAGAAATAGGCAGAAAGCCAGATAGCCTTAGCATAACTTCGTGTAGAAAGTAAACAAACAATTAACATACTCGTGCATGCTGGTTTGAGGGGGACCATAATCCTGCTGAAATGGGTGTATGCGATCTTCAGCACAAACGAATTCAGGCAGCATGACTCAAATCCTGGAAGCTGAGTGAGGCGTCACGTCGTCACATCTGGTCGCGAGGTAAGAGCCTCGAACACCGATCAAAACGCACACATTTCCCTACAGCCAGTAGCGGAGTTTCAGTCAGGAGAGTCGGGACTTTCCCGGTTGGCCGGTCTGATAATAGTTATACATTGTGAGTTATATTAGCAACACCGTCTGTCGGTCTGATGTGCGGCCGGTTCCCGCAGCCCGCTGGTCAAACTATGCAGCCTCTCTGCTCAACAAATATAAAAGTGCTCAACCCGTTCGGCCGGTCCAATCATGTCCAGGATTTATAAAAATACGGGGATCAGTGATTGGTTTCTAGCCTGTCATCCTTTGATGTAAAAAGCCGCCGAACGCCTGTTTATTGCAGTATGCGGTTGGATTCAAGCCCGCTGCAGCTGCTGACCGCTGCTTCTGTGTATAAAATGATCGTGTGATTCGTTATGATCGCATAAACAATATAACAAAACTTCCTTTTATTTCACATAAAAATATATTTTAGATATTATATGATAGACTAGTAAGTGTGGATTAAGGATGTTTAAAACTCTCTAGCCTGGTGGTCAGGACATGAATGGATTGAATCAGCAGATTTGCAAAGTTTTATTTATCTCCACATATATCATAAATAATAATTAGCAGGGTAACTTTGCAGTATACCACATTATATATTTCCTATTATGTATATATGATTTCCATATTATAAACGTAAGTATTAATAAAACGGCAATAAATGTCTCATCTATTTCTATAGCTCTGGCTGAGGCTTTCATCTACTTCTACCCAACGTGACGTCATCGCCGAATTGCTTAAAAAAAAACGTTAATACCAAAAACATTAAAAAAAGGGTCTTTAAGACCTTTTTTGAGACATTTTAAAAATGATATACATATCTTGAGTGATTTATGTACCCATTAATCAACAGTGGTGGTTAACCTGCAACACGCCCTTTAAGTGGAGAAAAATAGCAACCACTGCTAAAAAGTTACTAGTTTGTGCTGAATTCAATGCCTAAAATGATTGTTACATACTGTATAACTAAAATCATTCAAAGTGACTTACAGAGCATTCAACGTATATATGGTTTATAAGCATGTGTGTTCCCTGAGAACCAAACTTATGACCTTTTGCACTGCTAACGTGATTCTCTACCAATAGAACTACCAATATTGGATAGCTACCCTTACGAAAATCAACCATGGTTTTATTGTGGTAAAAGTATAGTAACCATGTTTTTTTTGGTGTATTAATATCAGCAAAACCATGGTTTTACTACACTAACTATGGTTTAACTATGGTTTTTAAAAACCATGATTGTCAAAACCATGGTTATTTTGTAGTTACTATGGTTTTACTACAGAAACCATGTTTTTTGGTTTTAACTGTAGTAAAACCATGGTTAATTTTTGTAAGGGTAAAGTGTATCAAAAAGCTTACGTTACTGTGTAAAATATAATGTATACAATATTATAAACTACAAATCGGCTCCCTTCACATAGCAGAAGTCTCCCTCGTCTTTCAAATGACAAAAACGTGTTATTTTCGATTAGGTATTTGTTCCAGAGTTCAGTTTAGCCACATAGTCAGACGATTAAACAAACAAAGACCATAAGCAAGGTTACGCTAAGACATGTAAATGCGACAACGCACACGCATCCAATGAAACTGTCTATAGAAATCCAAACTCTGAGCTACAGGGATTCAAACTTTAAATGGTTTCATTGCATCTAATTTACATCACTCAACCATACGGCCACATGCAATCACCTGACCCGATGTCTATGGATAACAAACTTGTTTCTGTAGGAAAAGGGGGTCATTTGAAGTGTTGATTAGAGTTGCGCTAAGGGTGGCCCTCCATCTGTTGTGTGAACTGGCACACCTTGCCCCAGGTGGAAAGTGACATCTCTTTGTGACCCATATAATTGGCTCTTTACCACCTTGATCTCATCTCTTGAGAAAATGAGTAGAGAGGGGTGATGAGAGAGGGGAATCTGAGAGAGAGCAAGACAAGAAACATCTGTTGTGCTTCTTTACCTCTGATGCAAAAAAAATTAACTAAACCTCCATTTAAACATAGGTAGGCTGGATAAAACCCAATTCACACAGCACTTTGGTCCCAACATTTTTTGTAAAATTGGCAGAGAGGGTTCTGTGTAAATAAAAACATGTCCTATAAATGTTCTGGGATCGATCCCGTAAAGAGGACTTAGTGACATTGCCGTTACAGAACACATCCAGTGTGAACAAGAGGCAGAAAGAATCCCGAACGCATTTTCCATGTATTTGCCGCCATCTCACCAGTCAAGATGTATCGATCTCCGAAAGCGACGTAAGGAGGGAGGAGAGTAAAGATGGATAGCTCCTAAAGCATAGTTCCATATAAATGCACGGATAATTCATTGTTTTGTTGCAAGTATAAAACAATATTGATCTTCTAGTTGAAAAAGGAGCCTCATATGAGATTCATTCAATCGCATTCGGAAATCGATTCTTTATGTCTGGCAAAGAGGGCAAGCGGACACCATAACAGTCAGTTGTCCAAAACCTTTCTTTTTAGTAAACTCTGTGTACACAAACAATGTTCTCAATGCTCGCCTTCATGTGTAGAGATCCAGCTTACTGTATACTTCGAGCAAAGTTTAATGTAGTGTCGTGCCTTCTTAATGTTGTAAAATAGTGGTAGTTGGGTAGCAGCGGACATCGGCTGGAAGAACGCATCAGGGATCGAGTAGGCATCACACCCTTACCAAGATATTTTAAGTACCGTTTCTTTTCATGAAAGTCGAGGTGTGAAATGATGTCCTTCGTAGCCATTTCCCGTATCCGTAAAAGATAAGAAATCCATTAATCGTAGCAAGTTAGCCAATGCTTGTCAGTAGCCTACTGGTACTTGGTAGGTACCCAAGATGGCGCCAGGCAACTGGAATGACGTACAAGGTCACATGACTGATATTCATCAATAGTGATTAAATGTACACCTGGCAATGCACTTTAAGTTGCTTTGGATAAAATGTTTAAATGTAATCCATGCTGCATATGTAGTAATAACAAAACCACACAAGTCAAAAACTTTAGATAACGTTGTATCTGCTTTTACCAAATAAATAGAAAGCAGCTAACACATTATTTATAGTTTGACCTTCTGAGGCTGCTGATAAACATTTTAATGATTGTTATTATCTAGTCTTTTTTTGACCATCTTTCGACAAAGACTACAGTATGAAGCTGTAATTTTGTCCTGAAAGTCACAACCCCAGCTGGCTTATCAATACAACTCTGTTTTTGTTTCGAGAGCACAGATCTACTCTCAGCTCCCACAGGAGTGGGCTCAGAACAGGGCTCTAATTAGCAATGGCGCTGCTTCATATAGGAGAACACATGAGCCCCTTTACGGTCCCTCGAGCTGAACCCGATTTCACACATTAATGAGGATTGTGACTGATTCAGGCTGCAGCGGTAATTGGTGCCCATTGGGAAGCTGTGCATTCAGGTGCTTCTGCTTATATAGTTATGTGGCTTGCTGCACATCCAGTACACATGCAAACAGTAAAGTCTACTATCATGCCTGCTTTGTGTCTTTATCTGTCAATGTTGTGATTTATAAATAAGGACATGCAAAATTAATACTTGGCATTCCAAGTTAAAAAGATGCAGCCACAGAAGAATGCTCTTCTGATGTAACTGTGATGTGGTTTAATAGGGGTGAATTTAAATATGCAACCTCTCTAATGGCTAAAAGCACATTAGAAAAAGAGCCGTACGGTACCAGGCTGTGAAATCCAATGGAAACATAATAAAGAAACTCTTAAAGGTTTGTAACAACATGACGATGCGTAAATGAAGACACAATTTTCTTTTTTTTGGGGGGGTGAACTATCCCTTCATTTGAGCAGGTCATTTGAAGCTTTGATAGCAGACAAGTCTGCAAACCATGCAATTTTCAACAACCAAGCCTGCACGCCTAGAGAATATAAGGACTTGTATCGCAGCACAATGGAGGCGGACTGTGTTGCTCAGACGAGAAGGCATATGTCCATTTGATCTGAATCTGAGTGTTTGGGACTCCAGTCTGTTCTAAAAAGCTCAGTGTGAAACCCAAACAAATTCTGGTCCAAATGAGTTTTCCTGCCAAAGACGGGTATGGTGTTCTGATTCAGAGTATGGAGTGTTGTACTACGACAGCTTGAGGTGTGTGGATCCTTTCGTTCCCAAGCTTGTGAGCAAGCATGACCTGGAATATGAGTCTCATTCATAAAACAGATTGCTCGGTGTAGTGCATGAGGAATTTTAAGAGCTGCTTCCCATTATTTAAGGTTATACTGAAACAATCGTCAACAAAAAAGTTATTACATTTAAATACATTTAGTACTTAGCCAAACATTTCATGGTTACACTGAAAAAACTTTCCTAGTATTTTTTTCTTGTTTTCAGCAGAAATATCTAAATATTCCTAAATCTAGATGCATTTTCTTGATGAGACAAAACATATCAAATTTAAGCGAATTTGTGCTTAAAACAAGCCAAAAAAAATCTGCCAATAGAATAAGACATTTTTTGCTAAATTTTTCTTGTATTAAGTAAATTCAAGAAATAAATTCTTATTCCATTGGCAGATTTTTTTGCTTGTTTTAAGCACAAATGCACTTAAATTTGATATGCTTTGTCTAAAAACTAGACTTATTTTCTTAGGTCATTTGCTCATCAAGAAAATACATCTTGATTTAGGAATTTTTAGAAAGAAAGTCATTTTTGCAGTGTATTATTTACTCACAAATATGCTATTCCAAAACACAAATGGCTTTTCTTTTAATCTGTGGAATTGGGTACATTCTGAGGGGCAACATTCCGATCTCCAATACGGAAGTGACTTAACTTCAATTCATCGACTGGCCGCTAGAGACTGGTTTCAAAACGGAATCAATTCCCATAAACCTCCATGTTAAAATGCCCAACTTTACAAAAAGTGTTTTTGGTCTGTATATCTAATTTTGCCCTTCATGACAACTGTGAGGGGGGTGAATTTTTTTGTAACTCATCAGTTTAAATTATATTAAGACTTAAAGTTCTGCATAATTAAGGGCGTGGCCACTTGAGTGACAGCTGAACAGCCACTGCTGTCACTAGAGTCGAGCTAGTCAGACATGGTTTTAGCAACCAGCCACAATTTTTGTCCCGCCTCTTTACCCATTTTTGGTTATCCGCGAGTCCTATTGGCTGCCTACTATTGGCTTTAAAAAGTTCTTCACAAACCTATGGGTAACATCACGGACACTACGTCCATATTTTTTTACAGTCTGTGGTAACTTCGTGCATTCCTCCAAAGAAGATCCATTACATAAAACAAAACAAAATAATACAATTGCTGTTGGTTAGCCTTATTTTTCTCTATTTTATCAAATGTCTTAAAATTGGGCCCCGGGCACCATCTCAAGCCCCCCCCAATTTGGTTTAAGAAGTGGGGCTTTATTATTGCTTTTTCTAATAATCGTATGTTTTATGCTATTAAATTATATAAAGTCATGTGAAATTGCCATCTTGTAAAATAGTTGCACTTTCCCATGAGATCGCGTTGGCAGAGGATGCATACAGTAATAAGCATTATATTACAGTTGTGGTACTGTACAGCACTATCAATTTGGGTAGTAATTTTAAAGAGACTGGATGGAGAAGGATGCGCACATGTGGAGCTCTGATTACAGTAGAGAAAAACAGTCCATCTGTGGAGAAGCAGAAAGGAAAGAGACCACAAAGAGAGTCGGATAACACACACTGTATGATTCATGCCTCTGAGGTTACACCAAAGGCTCTTCTAAAATAATCATACAATAAGACCGGTACACCACAGGGATATATCTCTCTCTTTTCTTTTATCTGTATCTTTCTCCATATTTCACTCTGACTTTGTCCAAAGTCTTCAAAGTGAATAGGAAAGAACAAGCACACAGAACAGAGACCAATTCTTTCAAAATTTCAGATGCTGGTTTCATACACCTGGCTGTTTGTTCAAACCACAGACATGAGTGTGTGGATACATTGCATGTATACTGCATCGCCTTCCGGCGCGGTGCGGTTCAGCCCTGTGTGAGCCGCAGCGGTACAGAGTGACTTTAATGATTAACGACGGCCCTCCATCGGGTCGCTCTCACACCACCCAAACCTCTGTCATCCACCCGAAAATAGACAAAGCACAGTGTCACATTTAATGACAACCTCTTCTGATCGATGGTCCTCTCGTGCGTGGAAACGGCACAATGACGAGCCTTTCAAACAGACAGCTTCGCTGCATGGGGCGGGGGCTTCCTAAGGTCTTGGGTTGGAAGGTTTGTGCGAAGCTTTTCCTCCTGCTGTGTGTAAAACAGTGATGGCAAGACATTATGAGCCTGTCCACACAGAGACGCATTTATCTGTAGACTGAATCCACCCTTGCGCATTCGTGTTTATATCCAATTTGTACATTTTGTTATATGGTGATGTCATCACCTCATGTCCCGAACCCACTCAGACACCGCTACGTCAAATAATGGCAACAACAATGGTGGACTACAGTACATGTTTGTGTTCGTGCTGCAGAAGGTGTTAAGCCTATTAGCTTCACTTAAGCAAAATCTGTGATTATGGACACAATATGGTTGCGTATACACCAAGACTTCTTTTCCATTTTTAGGTAAAATTACATATTGAATCTTACTGGAAACTGTATAAAAATGTCATTTATTAACCCTCTTGTCCCATTAACCCTCATTAACCCATAGTTTTAGGTATAGTACCAAAGTTACAAAATCCTGCATTATAACAACATTAATTGTGTTTGTGTAGAGAGAGAAGGTTTAAAGTCAAAGCTTCACAGTTAGAAACATTATAATGGGTATAATAAAAATAGGATGCAAGCAGTAAGCCACAGATTCAAGGGCATTGAATGTCCCCAACAGATCAAGGCTATGTCCCCATAGCAAAACCAGCAGCAATGACTTTTAAATAAGCTAACCAGTCAGCCAAACTGGCAGGGTGAAGATTAATAAGCTAACTATCTAATGCTAAGCTAATTTTTATGTTTCATTGGTTGATTGACAACAGATTTACAATAATACATCACTCTTAAGGAAACCATTAATGAAAATTGCCCCTTCAGCTGAGCCCTGTATAGGTTATTTGAGTCTTATGACAAGATAAAGATGAAAAGAGTGTGGTAAGGTAAAATAAAAATACTGAAGCATTTTTAAAAAATCCCTAATGTCCTGTTGTTCACCTCATCAGCAGCTACAATCTGTCTCATCCCGCATACATCTGTCAAACCAAACCAACAGACACCAGGGGTCAACAAAGCAATAAAACTTTCCTCAAACATTACCATGTTTCTGAAAGTCAGCTTTGTGAGAGTGAGAAACAAATAATAAAAAAACGACACAAACTCTCTAGAGATTTGGCATTTTCCAGCTGTTTTTTTTTTGGATATGCAGGCTGTTGCTTTGAAGCTCTTTTGTATGGTAGAAGTATATTTAATAAATACACTGTAAAGGCTACAGTATGAAGTGGAATTGTGCACGCATTTCAACATAGTCAATGATCAAGGATAAAGCTAAATAACAGAAGCATCATAGCATGACTATTGATGCTGAAAGCATTCATTTTTCTTAAAGGTTTCAGAAAAAGCACTTTAGAAGATTTTACATCTAGAATTAATCAGCCTTTTAATTCAAACTAGAAGGTTAAGTGTACAAGTCAGCAGTGCATAGAAATAGACAAAAGAAATATAAAATAAATGGATGTTTCCAAACACTATTCAGACTTTTTACCATTTGAAAAAATGCACACTTTACCTTTATATTCATCAGTTCTTTTCAGCATTAAAGGGCATTTATTATGCAAAATTTCACAAGGTGTTTGGACATGATGTGTGTTGGCAGTGTGTGAGCTGCACAACTACCCTACAATGAAGAAAATCCACCTGCTCCTTGTTTTTTAATACCAAAGCATTCTCATTAGACATGCCTTTTTGACTCAATTATCAATGTGAGGTCACATTGAAAAACCTGCCCACTACCATTGCCATAGTTTCTACCCTTAGCGAGTTGTCCACTAGATACCGATGTCTCAGACTGTATTAATCAAATCTATTTGAACTGAAAGCGTTCACTGTCTGTTGGTAAGGGAGTGAGGAGCTGTGGCTCATTTGCATTTAAAGGTACAAACACTAAACCAGTGCGTTTTTGCTCCTACTTAAATAGGGTAATTTTGGACATGCAATATTAAATTATATTTGTGGTATTTTAAGCTAAAACTTCACAGACACAGACAAGACAACCGAATCTGAATGAAGTGTCAAGAGATGCGCAATAATGTAATGCACAAGATCAGGTGCGAGAAGGAGTCCAAACTGCGCGCATTACAAGCTCTCTTGCACATGAAGCAGCCCACAATCTCCCTTATGCGAGGAAAAGTATGCGATGCGCGTTTGAGTCGGAAGTGCGAGTTATGCGGAATGTTAATGTGAATGAACATTGATGAAAATAATAATAATAAATAGCATAATAATAATAATTGAAAACTATAAATGGGCAAACATGCTAGCGATTATCATAAAGGCTCGCAGTCGGCCATATGTCTGACAATCGTCAATAGACAATAGTATCATCTATCAGCTCAACCCTAGTATATTATATTGCATTTCTTTCATTTTCTGAACTTAATAATAAGCTGTTACGCAATGAACAGGAATGTCTCTCCTGTCTTTTAACTCACAGTGAATAATCAAGAATGAAGCTGATTAACAGAAGAATCATCCACATCTATTAATGCAGGTTTTAAATTTTTTTTATGATTTTTACACATAGAATTGGTCTTTTAATACAAACTAAAAAGTTAAATATAGTCAGTGGTGCATTTCACAGAAAGTTAATTTCTGGGGAAATTTAATGGCTGTCATTTTATGCATCCCACGCCTTGACTTGCTTTAAAGCTGTTCGGCATTCATTAATAGCCCTTGCTTATTTATTGCAAATCTGATAAAGTTTAACATCCATTTTTTGGCAGAAATCTCCAGATTTTCTGTTTTTTCAGCACAGAAAATAAGGAAAAATGCATGCAGATTCTGTGTTGGCATCCTTGCATTAAAGACAATTTGAAATACACACACAAAAAACGCATCCTTTCCACATAAAGTTATGCTAAATTTATGTGTCCAAATGTTGGTTTTTCGAAATACTGTGAGGCTAGCTAACATTTGAATCTCTCGGCACAAACGTACACAAAACCACGCTTATTATTATTCAGAGAGCAGTGAGTTATATTTATTCAAGGTCTCAGCCCAAATTAAGAGTGTGTAAGCGCGAATAGTGTGTGGGTACTGAAGTTAATAAACCTAGTCAGACTAGCAATAAGTCCACATTTTTTCTGTTGTAATGGCAGCTCAGAGTCTCTAGCAGATAAACTTCTAGCAATTATGAAGCAATAACAATACTGTGGGCAAATTAACTGTTTCACAGGTAGTGAAGGAAGCCTGCTAGCACTGACAGGGGCCGAAGCAGCTTTATTTGCATTTTTAGGGAAAAGCTTTTTTGCATTCCTTTTAAAAAGCTGCTAGTGATTTTAGCTGATATTTGAAGTCCTTTCATCCTGCTTGACTAAATCTGCTTCTATTGTGAGAGTTAATCTGTTGAAAATCAGTGTTTGGGAATCCGTAGCTTGCCAAGGAAGCAGCTACAGAAATTATAGTCTTTGAGCTACAGTTTTAAGATTTTAAAGCGTGCATTATGTAAAAATTAAAACATTTTATATGTGGAACCATCTGATAAACATCTTTAAAGGAATAGTTAATAAAAAATTAGTTATCTTTGTTCTGATTAAAACAAAGATCAGAGGCCTATATATAATAACTATGAATATTAACATAAACATCAAACTAAACATGCAGATAACAGCATGAAGGATCATGCTTTTCTACCTGCAAGCCTGATGTTTCTGTCTACAGTAAACTAGAGCAACATATCCCACATGCAGTTACACCAATTAGCCCTTATTAGCTAAAACACTAGCGTAAAATTCTCATTTATGTTAAGATATGGTCTGGTATGGATTTATTTGGCTTTGTCAACATCATCTCGAAATACAACACCTGGGAATTAGGTGCAGGATAGATAATCTAGGTTGGCACGGGCTTCAAGAGTCAGAATTGTCTCCTCCGATCTACAGATGAGCTAGAAATACCCCAAGCTGAAGACCATTAAACAATAAGTCCAATTATGCCTTCAGATAACATGGCTGTAATTAAATCATTCACACGCCAAAGGATAGCGACAGTTCACTAACAATTTTACCTGTAGAGGGTTTTCATTAACGTTTATCTAAATAAAATAAAAGTGGATTCAATTGTAATTGGATTCAAGATACTGTAAACATATTAATGTTCAACAGAATATGAAATCCTATTCAAGATAAAATATGCACACCCACATCTACAGTTTGTGTAGCATATTTGTTTATTTGTTTCCCTCGCAAACAACTCAATTTGGGTGCCACAGCAGAATGTCACACAGGATTTAAAGTCCATGTGAAGTCAAATATTAAATGTGTTCACATATTTATTAAATATTAAATGAGTTTGTCACACCACAGAAAATGTGATATTAACAACCCACCCAATTTGGATGGTGAAAAAAGTGGCAAGTAAATAAACTAAGTTGGAAAAACAGGCAGCATTCTCTGCTCTCAAGCGGTGGACCCGTCGTCTGATTCAACTGATTGCTCTTACGAAACGTTCACACGAGGTGTAAGCGTTAACGCTTCCCTTTCACTTTTAACTCTTTCACCGCCAGCGTTTTTAAAACAAGTTGCCAGCCAGCGCCAGCGTTTTTCATGATTTTCACCAAAGTTTCATGCCTTCCAGAAAATGTTCTTCTTTAAATAAATAAACATACAATATACCAAATGAAAGAACAGACCCTCTGCTTTCAAACAAAAAAAACCGTTTCATCCTACCTTTAGTGGTTCTTTTGCAATCAGCTTTTGAATATGGGTAGGTTTTTGCAAAAACACCATATTTTGAGCAAAAAGCAAAAATAAATCCATATTTGTGACGGACTTTTCATAGAGATCCGATTCAGAGCGATCTTTAGAACAGACACGGACATGCAGCAGCTTGCCATAGGGCAATACTTCCGGTTTTAAAAAGTTGCGGAAGGGCGCCACCTGGTGGATAATAGCGGTATTGCGGAAAGACGGAAAATCTCGTCATTGGCGGGGAAGCGTTTTCTCTTAATTGACGAGATATCTCGTCAATGGCGGGGAAAGAGTTAAAGGTGCTCTAAGCGAATTGAAGCGTTTTAGACCATAAAACATTTTTTGTTACATACCGGAAACATCTCCTCACTATCTGCTTGCTGCCTGTCCGCTGATCAAACTGTAAAAAAATGCGATCTCTGTAGACAGCCCAGGCTTCACAAACGGCAATATCAACAAATGGCCAAACCTAGCAGCACAAAACAAAACAAAGTATTCCAGCCAATAAACGACAAGAAGGATTTGGGGGTGGGGGTTGGGCGCGTTCATGAAAGCACGGAAGGGAGGGGGAGGGGGAGGAGTTAGCTACGCTCTGTCTGTTTGAAAACAGTTCAAACATCAACAGGAAGTGACGTCGCACATTATTCGCTTAGAGTGCCTTTAATAGGTGACGCAAAGCGTTGCCGAACTGAATTGTGGATCCGTCGCCGCGTCACTGCTGTTGCTCATGGCAGAAGTTAAACATTTCTCAACTTTTCAAGCGGTAACGCGTGCGTCAGCCAATTAGATCGCCTTATGCAAATAACGAAGGCAAAGACAGCCAATTACGTTGGCCATGCTTCAGACAAGCCTTCCGTTAACCGTTAATGCTTCTGTCTAGGGATGGACAGATTGTTGATTGTTAAGAATTTCGTCGATCACGTTAATTTGTTATCAATTAATTGAATGCATTTTTTTTATCTAACTCCTGTTTCACAAATACTCCGTATGCAATGCGTTTGCGTATGTGTGCGGCGAATCCTTCAAGCACCCGTTGCAGTGCGCTGCTGACCGCTTATTCTGCATATAAAACGTTCATGTGATTGACACTTTCTGTGAACACTTTTCCGCATAAACAATAGAACAAAGCATAATTTTTTTCACAAAACAATATATTTTAGATATTATTTGACAGACTAGTAAATGTGGATTAAGGATGTTTAAAATCTCTAGCCTGGTGGTCAGGATCTGAATGGATCAAATCAGCAGTTTTGCAATGCTTTATTTATCTCCACATATATCATAAATAAAAATAAGCAGAGTAACTTTGCAAGTCTAGCCTTCCACATTATATATTTCCTACTATGTATGTATATGATTTCCAAATAATAAACGAGAGTATTCAACGACAAAAAGCGTCTCATATGGAAATAAATCCTCACAATATTATTATTTCTCAAAACTTTATGACAAAAGTAAGCAACTGTATTCATACAGTTATTCAAAGACGCACACATTATTCCGCATATATTTGAATATTATACAAAAGTATTCATATAACGGCACGTTTCATATGGCAAATAAATATCCTCACATTAACATAACAGCATAATGAAATGAATAAACAGACAATGAAACAGGATTGAAATATAAATGTTATTATTATTACCGGAAAAAAGCAATATTGCTAAAATAATCTCTGAGGTAAATGCGTCAAAAACGCTGTTACCCGCACAATAAGTCTAAATGAGCAATTAAAGTGAAAAAAGCATTATTAGGCAATGTCTCAAAACTTTATATGACAAAATATATTTAAAAGAAATGTATACTTACAGTTATTCAAAGATGCACATATTATTCCATATTACTCCCATTTATGAGCACGTTTGTCTCTGGCCTGCTCTGTTATGTAATAGATTGACAGGTGCGCATCTCCGTCTTTCAAACATATATAATTTTGTAATTACTACCTTAGGAAAATTAGCCATGATTTTATCATTGTGAAAATGTTTTTTTTTTTTTTTTTTTTTTGCAGATTAAAACGATTTGTATTTCCGCAATTTTACTACAAATACCATGGTTATGGTATATTGTGGAGTTGGAGACCATAGTAAATTTGTGTCTACTGTTGTTTTACAACAAATAAAAACTAAAAGACTATGTTAGTATAATTAAACAATGGTGAATGGGGCTCACAAAACGCACGCTGTTTCACAAATACTCTGTATGCGGAATAAGCCAAGTTAGCGCTGAGGTACTTGTGCATCCCGGTCAGTCTCCTCGGAGCGGGTGTTTTCGGCGGCCGCTGGACTGACGGTCACCATGGGTTGCGGTCGCGTCTGACCCCAAAAAATGCTTTTATTTCTCAAAAAAAATCCGTAGACTGGTGCAGAAGTCTTATGCGAGTTACTAAAGTTAGTTATTTTTCACGAGGCTTTAAGTAGCCTAATTTGTTATAGCCTAATGTTAGGAAGGCTAATATCTTGCACTTTCTTCTGGCTTGAATAATTTTGAGTTTCATTTTGACAAAACCTTTCAGATCTAAGTATTATGTGTTTTGTTTAATTTAATGTTAAACATGAATCTGTTTTTTTTTTTTTTTTTTTTGGAAATAATGAGGTCTCTGTTTAAGAACGCTGGCTCGCAGCTGCAGGTTCCGCTGCTTTAGAGCACCGCACATGCACGCACTATGTTTGAAACATAGTTTAACTGTCTGCCACAAGTTGATCTTGTAATAAAGGTCTCATCGAGGAAAAACACGCTGTATATTTGTATTCATTGCATTTTTTAAGTATAAAAGTTAAATAACAAATTTTATTATAAAAATATTAATGATTAATCGATAGTCGATCGTTAATTCTCCCGACGATCGACGAAGAAAACTTAATCGAAGGCCCATCCCTACTTCTGTCCCTTGGGAATGTTAAGCAAAGGACTTCTGGGTTGGTAAAGTGCAGAGGTGTAAAGTACTTGAGTAAATGTACTTCGTTACTGTACTTAAGTATTTTTTGGGCTACTTTGTACTTGTACTGAGTATCAAAAATATAGGCAACTTTTACTCTCTACTCAATTACATTTTTGATCGGGTATTTGTACTCTTTACTCCACTACATTTGAAATGACACTTAACGTTACTCGCTACATTGTTTATTCGTCAAATAAAAACGAGACGAAAGTGTCAGAGTGTGATGATGGATAGAATTTGTGGTCGCGAGGTTACACGCAAACACACAACTGAGGGACTTCATTTGGCTCTGCGCAGAGCAATCGTATGAAATCAAAGTACTGCGAGAGCGAATCAAATGCATATGGAGAAGTGTGGTCTCGCGGTACTTTGATGTCAAACGCTGAATGGCTTGCGTTTAGCCACCGTAGCTGGACATCTGCGTGCTGCGTATGTCACAAACTGTAGAGAAAAGTTCGCGTCTGGACTGAAAGAAGAGATAAAGAGCAAACATATGGATTCATATCACATTTGCTTCAGTCAAGGGACCCTTTGTTAAACTTGTGATGCTACAATCAAAACAAAAGTGATGCGCGATTGCAGGATCGGGTCATCCCGCAACTCAAAGGCAAGCACAAATGTTTATATACTCTGATGCTACTTTATCAGCTAACCTGAGCTGGTACATAACTTGATATAACTTACTATATAAGCCAAAATAAACCAGCGAGGTCCTGTACTGATTGCCCGAGTAACTTAAGTACATTATAAGATTGATAATAAGTGTACAATTTCACTGTCCTCACATTTAATCAAGTATGCTGTAATGTATTTACTATAAAGAGGGATGCATGACGGAAGAAATGTAGTGCACTTTATGTGAGATAGTGGTGTTACGTACTACATGTGTTTACAATTAATCTTTCAAATGAACAACTTCACGTTTTTAATATGCATTATCATATTTCTGTTAGTGTAATTTTAGTTTACTGGAATTTTTTAAAATATTAAAATTATATCTTATTTAGGATAGGCCTATATAAGAATATTTGGTAACACTTTACAATAAGGTTCATTAGTTAACAGTAGTTTATGTATTAACCAACTTGAAAGGGGTCATATGATGAAAATGTTAGCATTGCCACTTTGTAGGTTTGAGCAAAAATGTGTCGTTTTGGGCGTGTTTTTTTAAATGCAAATGAGCGGATGAAGTGCAACCACTGATCACAATGATGGTGGTTTGTTGTAATTCAAACTCAATTGTGCTGTCAAGTCCTTCCTTTCTCTTTCTTTCTCTCTGTACTAAACGGCAGTGCAGTGGTTGGAGAGTTCAGATTAAGGGGGCGGTATTATTCTAATAAGATATCCTTATGACATCATAATGAAAGCCAAATTTCAATGACCTATTTTTGCTCACACCTACAAAGTGGCAATGCTAACATTTTCATCATATGACCCCTTTGAACAAACCATGAGCAATACATTTGTTACATCATTTATTCATCTTTGTTAATGTTAGTTAATAAAAATGTAAGCTTTAATTGTTTGTTCATGTTAGTTCAGAGTGCATTAACTAATGTTAACACGATTTTAATAAAGTATTAGTAATTGTTGAAATTAACATTAACAAAGATGAATAAATGCTGTATAAGTGCAGTTCATTATTAGTTCATGTTAACCAATGTAGCCAACCAATGTTAACCAATGAACCTTATTGTAAAGTGTTACCATATATTTATATCACAAAGTTAGGTTATATATTTATTCAGCATGGCACATTCAAGTACACAATGACACTAGACTAAAATGAAATGGGTTTAAATTAAATTTAATGTAGATTTCTAGACTAAAATCTCATGGCATTTAGTTGAATAAAATTAGACTAAAACTAAATCAATTCAGATGACAAAAATAGGACCAAAACTAAATTAAATTTTAGTCAAAAGACTATGACTATGTTTAATCTGTGTTTGTTCTGCCAGGTCAAAATTTTGAGGTGTTTGATTTCTTTTCTATATTAGGAAATAAAACCTCATAAATAAACTTTCTTAGTTTTCACTGCCCAGACCTACAATGTCTCTTTGTGTTGAGGACTAGTGCATCTTTGAGCAAACATTCAGTATGAGTAAAAATACTTGAGTACTTTTAAATTGGGTTACTTTAATACTTTTACTCAAGTCGTATTTAAATTGGTGACTTGTAACTTGTAGTGGAGTAATTTTTACAGTAAGGAATTTGTACTTTTACTCAAATATGGCTTTCAGCTACTCTTTACACCTCTGGTAAAGTGTGTGAAGCATGCAGCAGTGCAGGCATTGCCGAAGGCTGCATCAAGGGTGCACAAGTCCAAAATGACAGATGGGACACCTTACGGACTCGTAGACTAAGCAAGCATGTGCAATTTAAGATCTCGAGACCGGAAGTCCACATGAAGTGCGCCATTTGGGACAGGGCCAACATGAATGGATCCTAGCAATTGTGTTAGGGGTGTGGCCATGCGCAGTGGCTCTAGTGCCTCACTGAGCCTCCGTTTTAATCCTAAACACAAAAATGTTCAAAAACTATTTAACAATCAAACTCTGCAATTCAGTACTACATAGTTTACAGTCTTTGCGCTGTGTTTCAGTATTTATTACATTTAAAATGTGTTTAGAAACTATTTTTAATATTGACTTTACAGAGTATTTAAGTCACAAGGAATTCATGTTAAGTATAGTTAAGTATTTTTAAGTGTAGTATACACACGCTAAAAAATAAACGTTGGTTCAACTTAAAAAGTAAATAATCTGGTTGCCTTAAAATTTTGAGTTAAAGTTGACAGCAATTTTTTTGGACAATATTTTTATTTAACTAATATTTTTAATATGAATTAACAAAAAAAGGCAACCAGATAACTTACTTTTTTGAATAAGTAGTCAAGTTTACTGATTTCATTTAAGCAAAAACATGGATCTAATAACCTCATTGTGTAAAATGTGTAATTATAAGTGATACGATGCATATGCCAGCATGCTCTGATATTTATTATGTAAATATCTTAGCATACATTACACTTAATTAAACCTACGCCTAAAAATAGTGTCAGTGAACTCAGAGCATAGGGTTTCATACAGTTTCTGTGGTAATAGGAAATGGCTGCATCTCTGTAACATACACATTGGCAGTGTCCTCTCTGGCACAGCCAATCAGCATGCTCGCTCAAGGGAGAATAAAACTCAGTGTGGCTTTAGCTGAGAGACAGTAAGGCAAGCCAGCCAAGCCATATCTGAAGCAGACACACACACACACACACACACACACACACACACACACACACACACACACACACACACACACACACACACACACACACACACACACACACATCTTCCTATTTCACCACCAATAACACACACACTCCTTAGCTCAATCTCTTACGTTCAATCTAAAACAACATTACACAAACATGCAAAACACAATTTTCAGCATGTGTGGCGGTTTGATAATGACATGATGTTTATCACCTGCATGGACCCAGTAACATGTCTGTAAGCATAGCGACAGGTGTAGATTTAACAAAAATTTACGCCACTATTTAAGCATCTTTTTCTTATTAGGGATCATCAGTCAACACAATCCTTGCAGTGAACCATCCTCCATCTCTCTCTTATCAATACAATACAAACTCTAACCACAACCATAGGAGACAGATCAATATCCAGGTCAAAACAATAAGCATGGCTCAATGATCAAGGGCTAGTGTAGGATTTCCTGACCAGCTGAATGATCTGTTTACATTTGTGTGAATATACGACTATCAAGATTTACTGCAGCTGCAAAACTCAAAATGTAAGTCATGTTTAATGATCAATATAATTAGAAAGCAAGCCAGCCATTAAAATCATTAATTTTGAACCCTGAATAACAAAATACAGTATCACCTATACCAAATGTGACAAGTGACATCGGATATTCTTTATAGATCAAAACTAACTAAAGCCTGTAACATCGCATTTTGTGATTTTGTTCCTGTGCAACAAAGCTTATCAAAAAGCTCCTAGTTAAAACACATGTTCGGGGTCATACGCCTCTCCCATATCAGCCAAAGCCAGCGGGGGAGTCAAACCCTGAACCTCTGATTAACAATTTACAAAAAAATGTCCTGATTAAAGGCAACAAAGTCACTTTCCCTTTTTATAATCAGAGACTAATAAGTTCTCAAAATCTAATCAGCAATAAGTGAAATTCTTTGCTTGTGATCCAAATATTCACCATTAAGCAATGACAACCATTGATGCCCAATCAAACAAAGTAGCTTGTAAAGCAGCTTGATTGGTTGGTTCAAATAGAGTAGGCTGTAAATGAAACAGCTTGCAGCCAGAAAGAAGCCTGACTTACCTTGCCTGACATCTCTTGGTGCGATAGCGATGCCAGTCTTTGAATGCAGCTGTGTGACACAACAGTCGTCGGGTGGCGATTGCAACACACTGGCGTCTGGGTCTAAGGAGCGATTGTGGGGTGTGGTGGGCAAAAGCAAGACCGGAGGCGCAGTGTTGGGGCAAACGCAACCCGTTTGGGTGATACTGCAGCTCTCTGCCTCCCAACCTGAGCCGACGTGCAAGCATTCCTCGAACCATCGACACAGGACCCCACACGTAAACTGACTGGAGTTTTCGTTGTTGATAAGCAGTACCTCTACGAGCCGGAAGTCGAGAGTTTCCGCCGACAGAGTGGTTGCCCCTTGCTCATCCTCGCTATTGTTGTCTGCGCTGGGGTGAGCAGTCAAGCACAACTGCACAAAGTTTTTATCAAACTGTAGGAAGGTGTGTGGTCCAGGGACCATGCAGAGCTCAACGGCTTCAGAGACTGAAGGAAAGGCCTGGTCTGGGGGGCCACAAGTCTGATTTGAGAGGTAGTGGTCCAAGGGCAGCACTAGAGGGGAAAAAGCTAAACAGGCGCCGGCATGGCGATTGAAACGGAAATAGAGTGAGTACTTGGTGGGGTCAGGGTTCTCCACAGTCCACGAGCATCCGGATGCCAGAGCCGACGGGCTGGGAAAGAGGTCCCTGAGCGAAAAGGAGCCGTACAAGACCCCAGCCACCAGAGAGGAGCAGGGGGCAGCCTGACCTAGCGGCTCCGTGGCCCAGGCCAGTCCAAAAAGGTACGACAGCACAGACAGACAGAGATGACCAGCAGTGTTCATCCTATGTCATTTGTCCTGCAAGGGAAGAGAAGAGATATTAGGAATTGAGCATATAAATTGGTTATAAGTATGTTACTAAAGGTCTTATTATCCAAGATATGAGTTTAGCTTCAATCAGGTGAAAATTAACTGTGTTTTGGTGGCATGTATTCAAATACAATGTGCATAATAAAAACAGATTAAGTACAGTATGCTGCAAATGCTCAATGTTTATCTTTCTTTCTTTATTCTTCACACCATTCCAGCATCTACTGTATGGCTATATTCATGGTGAGAACTGGTTAATCCAAAGTAGAGGTCGACCGATAGTGGATTTACCGATACCAATATCTAGGTTGGTCCCTACTTGCCGATTACCGATTAATCGACCGATAGTTTTTCAAAATGGAAGCTTAAAATATGCAGCCTAGCTGGCTAAATCATGAAGAAAATAACCATTTGGATATAAACTCATGCAAATGGATGGTAATAATCATGACATTAAACATTGGGGTTGAATTTATATGCATGTATTTTTGTTTGAGGTACTAATATTAATGTCATGTCAGCTTTGACAACAAACTTAGGATCCTGCTGGATTTGCTGGACTTAGGATAACAAAATAATTTTTTCATAATGATATGAAGCAATGGATGCAACTTTGAAAACTGTTGCATGGATTTTTGCAGATAACCGATCGTTCTACCAATGAACTATTGGTGCCAATTAATCGGCAAAACCGATTAATCGCCTACCTCTAATCCATACACAAGTTGATCCATATACAGGTTGGTGGAGGGGCAATTTGGTATCTCCAATTCACCTAATTAGCCTGTGGGAGAAAACCAGAGAACCCGGAGTAAAACCACGCTGACATACGGAGAACATTCAGACTCCACACTTGCTGTGAGACAACAGTGCTACCCACTGAGAAACTGTGCCAGCCGCTTAATGTTTATAAAAAAGGAACAAATTAAATACAATTTATAATTATTCAAGTAACTACATTTGAGGAAAATGTTGAAATGCATATAACGTTACTGCCTAAAAAGCCCTTCAGACTCGGTCAAATGCACCTATTTGCTCTTTTCAAGTAATTCTGAACAGCTTGATCATTGGCTTTGAAAAGAGTTGGAGTTAAACTCCCTATACTAGCCAAATTTGCTTTGTGCAGTAACAATTTTGCATCTGTAAAACAAAAAGGAAGAGAATTAAGACTGAGAAAATCAAAGACGGGCTTAACAATGTTATCCGAATATTAGATTTGTTAACAGATCTACATCGCTAATCTCTTAATGTGTTCTGTGGAGACACTGCTGTGTTCATAAACAAACAACCAGAGAGAACGAGTACAAGAAAGAAAAACTGAGGCAGGATAAACAGAATAAGATGGAGAGCAACGGTCGAGCCACATATCGGCCCATTTATGCTCTCTGACAGCATTAATGAAGCGGAAAGTTTTACTGTAAATCAGACCCTTCTGTGTTGATTCCTGACTGCCAGACCTACTCACAGCTGCGATTCGCAGGCCTAATACAGCCCCATGCGGTCAGCCCACCCCCTGGCACCCACGCCTTTGTCTTAATTATGTGTGGTTAGTGGGTCACATTACTGAGATAAAGTTGACTGTAGTGGGATGTCCTTCATTGGAGGTCCTTCTGCTTTACTTTTGCTTAGATCAATAGGCGTAGTTTCGGACTTTGTTTTATTCTTGCTTTCTCTGTGACAATCTGTCTCACTTTCTCACACTCGCTCTTTTTCTGTCACTCTCTCCTTCCCTTCTTTTTTCTCACAGACAAGACTTGTAAATCATTTCAGGGCTGCGTGTTCTCTCTGTGAAGGTCGCAATCCTATTCACAAAGGCACAAAACAGACACAAGCACTTTTATCCGGAGACTGAAATCCCTGACGGTTGGACTGAAAGGAATGATGACTCTTCTGTGGAGGGTTTAGCCCTTCAGCTAATCTGCGGCACTCTCATCTATGCACACACACACACAAATGCATGGATCTATTCCCCTACTGTGACACATTTACAAGTCTCCCACAGACCTACATGATACACATTGCAGTGGCACAGTTAGCGCTTGGCAACCGGATTGGCTAAAAGGTGTGACTATGGGTTGAAGAGTATGAAGACAGTATGAATAGCAACCGAGAATATCTTTGAATACATGAAACCATAGTGAATTGAACCAAAGTAAAGTGAAGTAAATATGAAAGTGATGAAAGCTAGTGATGCCCATAACACCGGAAAGTATTTTTTACAACTGACACAATGGATAGACAATATACTGCATTTGGGATTCTAAAAATAAAGTTTTTTAAAGTGTTCTTCGCAGGGTTGCCATAGAGCAGGGATGTCCAAACTCGGTCCTGGAGGGCCGGTGTCCTGCAGAGTTTAGCTGAAACTTCCCATTAACAAACCTGCCTGAAAGTCTATACCGTGTTTACACGTACATGGTTATTTAAAAAATTTAGACATTTCCCTTTGTTTGCGCCCTAGAGAGAATTCGCCTTTGAAACCGATTCTTTCTAAAAACTTAGGCCAAAGTTGAGATTTTGAAAACCTTTGTGTCCACGTTTGCATGTAAAATGAGACAAACGGATGTTTAGGCAGCCAACGTCAAAGTATGCGCCAGAGCTCGCAACTCCAAAAGTGCGGCCTATGTTTACATGTGATCAAGGAAACGTTCAGAGTAGCAGTCACATTTATGTTGGTGCAAACTCTTTTTTTTTCATTTGCAAATACAGCTGCTCCATTATGTCGAGGAGCAGAGACGAATGAGTGCTCGGAGGTCAGCAATTTTACCCTTGTTCAGCTTCATGCGGCACTGCAAGAACCAACAGGCGGATGACGTCAACGTACAGCGAGAGCGAGATGAGAAATCACATGTAGAAGTCTAATTTCGAATCGCTCTCGCGGTACTTTGACGTCATCCGCCTGTCGGTTCTTGCAGTGCCGCATGAAGTCGAACACACCTATTGCAACAACTTCTCCTCCGTCCAACATGAAGAACCAGTCCGCGTCACCACCAGCGCCGCTGTTGATTGGCTTATGTGGGCTTGAGCTTCTCGTTACACATATATACACGTGTACATGTAAAGGAACACTTTTCTGAAATCTGACATGTGTGCAAGATGTTAGTTTTGAAACCGGAGAGGTTGAAATGTCCGTTTATGAAAATTGCTGCCCACGTGTAAACGTAGCATCAGTCTGCCTAAGAAGATATTGATTAGCTGGATCAAGTGTGTTTGATTAGGATTGGAGCTAAACTTTGCAGAGACATCGGCCCTTCATAAGCAGGATTGGACACCCCACCAAATAGGAAATATTTTTGGTTCTTCAAATTATCTTTTTAGTCAAAGGTTCTTAAAGCAACAATTTCTTTCATGCCGCTCTAACTCTGTGCAACATAAAGGTTATGAGGACGGTAAACATTCTTTATGGAACCAAACAGCCTTACAAATAACCTTAATTTGTTATTTATAACCTTTAGTGTAAAGTCCTGAAAATGTAAAGAGGATATATAGTGAAAATCTGACTTTATCCACGTTTAAGTGCTATAATTGGGTCCCCAGTGCTTCTATCAACTTAGAAAATGTGAAAAAGAACAAACCAGTGACTTAGTTTTGATAAACCATTCTTTGCAAGCATGTGAAAAATTAGGTAATTGAAATTTGTCTCCCCTTGTGATGTCAAAAGGGGATCTTATTATAATAATACCCCTTAAAGTGACACTTTGTATTTTTTTAACCTTCATGATATATTTTCAAGACCTGTGTGATGGTACATCGACTTAAAATAGGTTGAATGACATGTCCACCATAACCTGACAGGGTCTGTATCGCTTTTACTTGTACTTTTAAACTTGGGGTTTCGGGTAGTAACCCGAGCAACTACAAAAATCTGCTTTACGGCATACGTCACTTTCTCCACTTCCTCAAATTCAGTCGTGAGAGCGCAACTATTTATTTTCATGATGTTTTTGTCATGGCCGAAGCAGCAACTAAGAAAAAAAGAACAAGGTTTTGTCGGATGAGACCAGAAAGAGAAAAGGGGAGAGTGACAGAATAAAAAGAAGGACGAGGATCAATTATATTGGGCCAGCGTTCACTCGGTGGTGTGAACTAAAGAAGGAGGAGGGGTTTCTGACTGATGCTGACTTGGCCCTCATGCTTTTGTACTAGTAAGTAATGTTATCATGCTTGCATAAGTCCTTTTATAAGTCATTTTTTACGTGAATTTTACTGGAGAACACTTGGAGAGTTTAGAGAGAGACTTATATCACGTGACATTGTGGGGCCGTGGTGGCGTCATGGACCTACGAGACATGCGATCCGGATTCGATTCCCCTTCAAGGCAATTTTTTTAATATAAACTTTAACCAAGTTACCACCGTTACAACTGGCTTGTAAATGAGCTTATTTTATATGACACCTGACATGCTGGAAGGCACACTTTGTGACTTAAAGAGTTTTTTTATTTTCCTTTGCGACAGTGCTGCGGCGCTTGTGGCCTCTAGGGGGGCTAGACATGAAAAATACATGTCAAAAAGTTACATGGTGTGTCTTTAATATGAGAGAAATAGAGATAGAAAATCATTGACAGCACAATTAAGTTTCAATTTCAACAAACGGTCATGGTGATCAGTGTTTGCATTTCAACAGCTCATTTGCATTTAAAAAAGGACATACCCCAAAACGGCACATTTTACTCATAAATCATCAATACGGTATTTAATTGCTTGCAGCCACAGATGTTGTATTTTTTGTTTTTGAGATTCTACAGGAATCCTGAAAAACTTAACGGCAGACCTGGTGCGATTTTCAAAGCCCACGACGCAAGTAGGCATTTTTGACGATACCAAATAATACGCAACTCAATCTGCTGTAATGACATTTCTGACCCCCCAACATGCACAGTGGGAATTGCCTGTGACGTGAACTGTCAAGGGGTCTATACTCTGGGGACAACAAAGATTTATCTTACATCTTAAAAGTCTTGTGAAATGTCCTCTTTAAGGTACTCAGTTATATGGGGTTGTGACTCTCATTCATGATCATAATTGTGTGTACACTATGTACAGTATTAGCACTCTAAAATAGGACTGGCAAATGCATTGTGCTTCCATGTGAATGTATAGCAAGAAAAAAGTGTAAGGGACTGCAAAGAAACATGCACCTAGATAATCTGCTGTACTCGGCCCTTTACATTAAACCAGCTATAAAACATGTCCATGAACCTCTACCGCTCAGTTGCTAAGGATGCATTCTTTCATGCATATTTCAGCCTCAGCGTTCATAGGTAGAGCATCAAAACCGTCACATTTGGAGAGAAAAACACATTTGTAAAGTGAAGCATCTGTTAAGGCCATTAGTAATATGCCAACGTGTCCCAGCAGCACATTAGCACTGTGCATGAGGTGTATGGGAATCAGTCACCAGTGATGCAAGTTAAATGGAGCTAGGAATTGGTTCTGAAGAGCCTTTAGACGAGGCGGATGAAAACATGAAAGTTTAAAGTGGATACATCTTTCATATAATGAGAGGTTCCTGACTCTAGCTTATTATGGCTTGACTTAAATAAAAAAGATGAATTGGCATGAAGAGAGGCGAGTTTGAAATGTGTACGCACTCCATTTCAGGAGCCCTTATCTATTCAGTACTTCTCTTATGTTTGTGGTAAATGCTTATCTGGTTTATTTATTTACTTTGACTTATTTTGAAAGATTATGATGATGAAGAATGCGGCTTTTCGTCACTATGGAGACGTGTATTTGAACATGTGTAATATGGATGCGATTATTAATGAGCCTTGTGTACAAATCCTTCCAAATCCGATTCACGCCACTTTCATATGTGGTTATAGATCACGTGTCTGACCAAATCTTAAGCATTGAATTAAAACGCATGCATTTCTTGAATATAATCCAACACTGCAGGCATGGATTCAATCAGTGCCAGCAATAACTTTCCTGTAAAAGTAATTAGAAAATGACTATTAGAGGAAACCAGTGGAGATGTGGCCAGATAGCACTTTTAATTGATATTGGGCGAGATGCTTTAGATCATGCAAAACTCGAAGGAACATATCACAATCGAGCAGTGTTAGTAATTAGTGTTGTAACGTGTAGGGCTCTAGCTGAAAGTGTGAAAGTTGGGAATGATTCAAGGGGCCAAAAGGTTCAGAGGGGCCAAAATCAATTCTAGTACTGGTGTATTTACGAATAAATCATTGAATGTATTTTGTTGAAAAGTATGTGTGATGCGAATCGTTTAACCTTTTAATCTGTCCAAAAACAAATATGATGTTCTGAAACTAAAAGAAAAGTAATTTCTAAAGACATTTAACAGGTAAACAAATTAACATTACAGTACATGTTAACAGGCACATGAGATTAGATCAAGCTAAACTCATATTCCTGTAGCTCAGTGGTAGAGCATTGTGCAATACAAAAGATTGAGGGTTCAAATCTCAGGGAACACATAATGTACTGATAAAATGTATACCTTGTAATGCACTGCCAAATGCACAAATGTAAATTACCTGTTTACCACTCCTCAAAATCCTCATTTATTTCTAATTTCATAACTGCGAAATTCAAATGGGAAATAACCAATGATAGCCATTTTAAAATACAAATAAATAAATAACAGCTTTTGCTTTAATGGACAAATATACACAAAGTAATTCATTGCACTACACTGCATCAGCACCTTGCCTACACATTCATCAAGCTCAGGATAAAATCTGACATGCTGAACATTTCAAAATGATCAAATAATGCATTGCTAAACTTTACATTTCATTTACTACGACTATGTGCACACGTTGTTTCAGTAAATTCAGCTAAAATAATTGCCTATAGGATAAGAAATATGGTCAAATAAATGAGGACAGAGATGTAAGATAAAACACAGAAGAACAGAACTTTAAAGGGATAGTTTGGCCAAAAATGATATTAAACCCACGATTTACTCACCCCCAAGCTGTCCGAGTTGCATATGTCCATCGTTTTTCAGACAAACACAATTTCGGATATTTTATAAAATGTTTTAGATCTTTCAGTTGATTAAATGTAATGTACGGGGTCCACACATAGTCCACGACCTTCAAGTCCAAAAATAGTGCGTCCATCCTTCACAAATTAAATCCAAACGGCTCCAGGATGATAAACAAAGGTCTTCTGAGGGTAATCCGCGCAGTGTTGTTGTAGAAATATCCATATTTAAAACTTTATTAACGTAAATAAATACCTTCCGGTAGCGCCGCCATCTTAGACTCCTCTGTATTCAGGAGAGAGTATTAGCGTAGTGTACGCACTTTTCTTAGTGACGTATGACAAATTCTGAGGGCGGGGGCACAGAGCAGGAGCAGAGTAGCCTCCGTAGGCTGCGTAAGCACTCATCCTGAATGCGGACGCGACTAAGATGGCGGCGCTACCGGAAGGTATTTATTTTAGTTTATAAAGTTTTAAATATGGATATTTCTACAACAACACCGCGCGGATTACCCTCAGAAGACCTTTGTTTATCATCCTGGAGACGTTTGGATTTTATTTGTGAAGGATGGATGCACTTTTTTTGGACTTGAAGGTCGTGGACTATGGGTGGACCCCGTAACATTACATTTAATCAACTGAAAGATCTAAAACATTTTCTAAAATATCCGAAAATGTGTTTGTCTGAAAAACGATGGACATATGCAACTCGGACAGCTTAGGGGTGAGTAAATCATGGGTTTAATATCATTTTTGGCCGAACTATCCCTTTAATAGACCAGGAAAAGTTTAAATAAAAATGACAAAAACAAAGACATGAAGAAAATAGAGATAAGAGAGAAATGTTTAAAAAACAATGTGCAATAAGAGCATACAGACCTAAAGCAGTGGTCTCCAACATGGTGCCCGCCGGAGTCTGTGAGTTGCCCCCCAAAGCACTTTCTATTAATAGCCTTAAATTGCGTTATTACATATTTTTTATATTAGCTTGGCTTCTTTTATGTATGTTAACATTTTAAACAATGATAAAACATATCAACCAGTACAATTTTATAAAATCAAATAAAACAAAAATGTTTAAAGGGATAGTTCACTTTAAAATGAAACATCTGTCATCATTTACTCATCCTCATATTGTTCTAAACCTGAATGAATTTCTTTTTTTCTGATGAACACAAAAGTAGAAATTTTGAGAAATGATGGTAAACACACAGAAGATAGTGACCAAAGACTTCCATAGTAGGAATAAAAAAATATGATGGAATTGAATGGGTACCGTCAACTGTGTGCTTACCATCAGTTATCAAAATATTTTTTTTTCATCATTTATCACAATACTTCCATTTTTTTTCCTACTTTGGAAGTCAACTATTTGCTGTGTACCATAACTTCTCAAAATATCTTCTTTTGTGTTCATCGGAAAAAAAGAAATTCATACAGGTTTAGAATAACATGAGGATGAGTAAATGATGTCAGAATTTTCATTTTAAAGTGAACTATTCCTTTAAGTTGACTATATAAAAAGCAGCCCTCCAGATGTTTTATCCATTGTGGTAGACCTTGCTCACAAAAAGGTTGGAGACACCTAAAATATATATACATACACATGCACTTACATACATGCATACATCATAGACATACAATACTCTTGATCATTTTCAGAGTGTAACTTAGGGCGCACTCACACTATCCAAACCAAACCGTGCTCGGGCGCGTTTGACCCCCAAAGCCTGGTTTGTTTGACTAGTGTGATCACTCTGTTCCGTGCCCGGGCGCGGATTGGTTAATCGCGCCGCGGCCGGGTTGCAGAGGTGGGCCGGAGCGCGGTTCATTTGGGCTCAGGCGCGGAAGGCTGTGGTGTGAGCGCAATCGCGCCTGAGTGCAATTCAAAAGGTGAAGACGTCTGTTGCGCACCCACTCACGTTCATCTGCGTCCGTAAAAACCTTTTGATGCGAGCAGCGGGTTTACGTGAATGTCCGAGCTGCACACGTGACAGATCAACTAAGCAACATGATGACATGTGAGAGGGCTGTCTGTAATCGCGCACCAAACGACTCAGAATAAAACACAGACTTACGGTGGGTTCCAGTGTTAAGAGAGAGCTTTACTTCCTGCTTTTTTCAAAACAATCGCATCTTTATGACGAAAGCGCGCCCGGACTCGGATCGATACAAAGTACAGTGTGAGTGCGTGCACCTGGGGGAGTAGGGATGGGTGACAATCGCGCTGGGGCATGGTTTGGTTTGGTTTGGATAATGTGAGTGCGCCCTCAGAATGCATGTTTTCCCAAAATGCACACAATTGTGCAGCATCCCAACACACAATAAAGACTAAAAAGCCATTAATAAATTCGAGCAAGGGTGCAGATAAAAAATAAGGCAAAGTGTTGAGAGCATGTCTGAAAATAACAGCTTCTCAGATACAGTATGTCTGTAACAATGATGGAAGACAATGCTTGAGAGAGAAGACATGAAAAGAAAACCATGTCTGGATTAAAGATGTGTTTGTTCATTACTTTTCATGTACAATAGCTTCGGATGGAGCACCCACTGTTTGTTCACTGTGTATGTGTATCACCAGCTGCAATCTGATTGGCTGGCTATATCCATCTTTCTGGAAGAAGGGCACAAGCATTTACATCAGTTCTAATAAAGTACCAGCATGACATAAGCAATTTAAAAAAGGAACTAACCCATTTGTTTTATCTATCTACATAACACTACGTCATGTGACACAACCTTTGACTGCGATTGGCCTTAAAGCAATGCTAATGCAACTCAATGATTTTTTGGGTTTGCCAAACAGAATAGCTAACTGAGTCCATCTCCCATCTCCTGTGAAGAGCAACCACACTTGTACAACCAATTACATAACTGTTCAGCTGACCAGTCCCATATTATTACAGATGACAGACCTTGACATTTGTAGATCAATCTTGAACGTATGTGCGCAGTTTTATCTAATCCTTTGATTGATGTATACATCAGTTCACAGCAGACCTTGGGGGGAGAGGGGGGCTATGTGGTATAAAAGGCTCTGCAGTGAGTCCACAAGGAAGCTTATGCAATGACCTTTCAGATACAAGAGAGCGGGGTGGATATGCAGGAATAGCAAGGTCGAGTTAAGGACGCATATGCTGCCTTTGGGTTGGATGTCCAAAGGTCTAAGCAAGACTCCATGTGAGATTTGAAGGACAAACCATGTACTTGTGAGCTCAGGAAAGGTTGAGAGGAAAATGCCAGATGTTTTGCAGATTTTCAATTCCCGTCAGAAAGAGGGTGGGTGCATGTTGAAGGATGTGGACCATTTTTCATTATCCCTTGACTGGCTGTAGTCAGTAACAATAAATAACTGCATTGATTGGATACTGGTTAGTCCAGAATCCTTCTGTTTGACTGCAAATGCAGTGAATATTTTCCATGTATAAAGCAACTGCATCAATAGGGACTGAAATCAAATACATAATTAACAGACGACTATTCTGCAATTGCGCTACAGTAAATCAATAGACAACGCACTGTAAAATACTGCTTTCATTGACAGGGCTGTTATATAATGTTATAAACAACACCACTTGGCACAGCTGATCCTAAGTCAAATGTATCCTGTAAAATGACAACACAAGCGAAAATATTAAAGATTTAATAAACATACAAATATTTAATATTCATATGAGACCCAAAGTGGCTTAGATTACATGCCCACTAACTGCCCACAATTCATTCTTGAAAAATTGGATTGCTCAAAAAAAAGTGGGTACAGTGCATTATCATTACTCAATGCAAAAAAATCCAGAGTGTCAGAGTGCAGAAATTATTTTAATCATCTTAATTTGGTTGGCTAATACAAACATTAGTCAACAAACTCTTTCTAAATGGGAAGTTCTAGGAAGTCAGACTACAGTATGATTAAACTTTGTAATTATATTCATAAGTCTGGCTCTGGGAGCATAAATGACTTTGTTTCAGTTGCGGCTGGTGACTACTCATCCGAAGGGTGCAAATTCAAAATAAGTGTTTGTAGTGTTATGTGTGTTGCTTGCATCATGTTAACCATGTGCATCACCTTTTTGTCAAAATAAGTGTCTGCTGCACACGCGTCAAAACCGTTTATGATAAAAGAGACGCTCTCGTTCACAAAATACACGCAAAACACTCCCTTAACAGTAAACTCTGATTACGCATGAGATTAAGCGAGTATCTGGCAAACTCGAGCATCTTTTTTCATCTTAAATCATTTAGACGTGTCTGCAGCAGACATTTATTTTGACAAAACACGTGATGCACATAGGTTCACTCGACTAGGGATGAGTATTGTTTGGGTTTTTTTCGATACCGGTGCCAAATCGATACTTTTAAAACGGTTCCTGTGCCTAAACGGTGCCCTAAAGCGGTACTTTGAAAAAAGAGTCACAAAAAGATGGTAGATAAGTACAGCATAAAACACAATGAAAATTCTTCTCTGTTTGTCATAATTTGTTTATTAATGATTTGCCTAAAGCACCATCATCTTTTAAGACCTGCATTCTTGATTTCTTCTTGATGAGATTTTTGATTTGTGAATTAAATATAATCTTCTCAACACTCCACTTTGAGCTCAGAAAAATGTTCTATGATTGGATGTTAATAATCTGTTCAATGATTGGAAAAAGCCTACGCGGCTGCCCCTCACTAAAAGATAAAGGGCGAGTTCTAATCGAAAGTGATCCTCCCTATGTCCTATTCCCTTCCAAGATCAGATCTCTTGAACTCTATAGAAAGTTGCGCAGTTGTGTCTCATATTGTGGCTAATAGAGCAATAAAATACAACGTCTTTTTCTCTTTATTTGGATCGACTGTTCATGCGACATCTTCTTCGTCAAGTGCCCATCAATGGCACAAAATGGCATTTGGAATTCGCCCCAAATATTTTCTTATCGGCTTGTGAAACCATTCACGTTTTGACGCTTTCTGCTTGTCTCCGATGAACTTGACACCCATGACTGCCGCGGCCCATCTCAGGCCAATATCAGCCGGAGTACTTATAAAAACATTAGTGAGGTAATACGTTTTAGCAAATTCTCTGAAGAAATGTTCCCATATTAGCAAAATAAGCTGCCATCAGATCAATTGCGGCATTCACGCGCTCCTCTGAGGATCTCATTTTCCAAATTGTTCTTTTAAAGTCAGAATATAAAAATAACCTGGACATATGTTCTTACAAAATTTGTTCGATTTGTATTATTAGGGATGTACAGATGAGGATTTTTTCACATTTTAAACTTATTAAACACAGCGCATATTTTAAATGAAAATATATTTGGCAAAAAAGTTTAAAAGTTGGCTACATTTAATCTTTAACATTAGATTATTTAATATTTCCATTTATTAATAAAATATAAAAAAAAAATGTTTGTTCATTATTACTCTTAATGAAAAACTCAACTCCAATAAAATAGTAGCTCCAATGACAAACATCCTTATATTGCTTGTTTATTAATAAAACGAATTCGACGGATGGTGTCTGCGTTAAAACACAAATAAATGAAAGATTTAATTGACATAATTTTTCATTACTACGAATGCTTATTTGTTCATTATTATTTTTTTATTAAAACAGAACAACAATAAATGAGTAAAATGACTCGCTTATATTAAACAAAACGTTTAACAAAAACAAATAGACGGAAAACATTTTACCCGCCCTATAACATAAATAAATCAAAAGATCCTTAGATTTTTCAAAACAAAATTTTTTTTATCAATATAAAACTACAACAATGTAAAATATGACCAAACTCACCAAAGTTAAGCGAAGGAATCAAACTTGAATCTTATGTATTATCAAAGCTTTCCGACTTTCACATTCATGTGAATTTTGTAAGTCAGGAAATTATTTACACCATATTAGTGCAGTATAATTTAACTAGTGATTGTGCTGTGCTTGTGTGATTATGCTTTTTGCGCTACAGAGAGCATTTAAGAGGCACCGAAATGAGGCACCGAAATCTGTGTTCTGATTCGGTCCGGTAGGTACCGCCCATTTAGGCTTCGGTGCCATAATGGCACCGCGTTTCGGTACCCAACCCTACTCGACTCGCGAACACATATGTTGAAATGATGAACCACACACATGACGGGCTACATACATGTTGTGACGAACTTCGCATCGTGCGCCCTCAAAAAAAGAAGTCACTGGCTGCCACTGCTTTGTTTCATGGAGTTTACAAGTTGCCATACCAAGCACCGATCCTAGTATGCTTACATTATTAGCCCCTTAGCTTTACCGATCACTACAGCCCTTTCACCCCATTCACGTTGATCCCAGAAAAATCCCATAAAATTGCCAGCGTGCCTTATGTGTGAATGCAAACATATCTTGCAATTGATTCTCGGATCGCTCCTGTAAAGGGGACATTGCTGTAACATTTACGACGCACGTTCTGTGTGAACAAAAGGCAGGAACAGTGCCATAAGGGGAGTGTCGTAGAAAGGATTTGTGTGACAACGCAACAAGAAGTTATTGTTCAGCTGACACTAGGGTTTTAAATGCAGAGCAACGGTCGTGATGAGAAATGTCTATCTGCGCACTATCTGCGCAGACATGGTTCACCTACATAATAGAACAGCACGTCATGCGCTAGATCAGTGGTTCTCAAACTGGGGTCCGGGGCCCCCAGGGGGGCCGCGAGATGGTGCCAGGGGGGGCACCAGTTTTATGACATTTTATAAAATACATTCATTTATCATGAAATCTGTATAATTAAACCTAAAAAAATAAGGCTACTAACCAACAGCACTACTTTGTATAACTTAATATGTTTTGTTGAATTAAAATGTTACATTTTAGAACAGTTTTTGTCATAAATTTTCTTTGGGGGGGCCGCGAAGGAATGCACCGTACACAAGGGGGGCCGTTCGCGGAAAAAATTTGAGAACCAATGCGCTAGATCATGATCAAATCAGAAAATAAATCCACGCACTTTGTTACTTTGTTACTATATCCACCAAGTGCACTATTATAAATGCAATGTGTCATGTGTCTCTTTATGTATCTCGATGTGCGTGAATGCACTCACAGATTCTGGAAAATCATTTGCAGCATGAATGAACCAAATTAAATGACCCACGGACGAATCACAGACACATTTCTGTGTTTTACCTGTGAGTGTAAGGGGTTATCGACTTACACCAAAGTATTTCCGTGCACTTATTCTCTGGGTCAAAGTGCAGCTGTATAATCAAAAGTGATGCACTTTAAATGCAGGCAAGAGTTGAAGTTGAGGTTAAAGTTCAAGAACACAGGCTAGGGGATTCTGACCTCACCCAAAGAACAGTATTCTGGGTCAATGTCGACCAGCTGGCCTACTAAAACCCTGCTCCATTTTTCAGCCCTAAGCGTTAAAGCCCAAAGCTTTGAGACACCGTGTAGAAAAGCGAAATGTTCTGCTTTACTAACCAGGACACCCATAGAGAGACCTAACCTCCGATGCTTCTTCTGATTCATCAGGTTCTATCTCCACCGCTTTGGGATGGGAATACGAATAAAATATTTTCAACCTTCTCTCAGGCCACAGTGCCCCAAAACCCCACTCCAAAGTGTCCGAAATTCAAAGCAGAGAGGCTCAGCTTGCTTCCTTCTCATCAACAGGGTAATGTGAACCACATGCTGTAAGATGAAATCTCATTTCTGGGGAGTGGATGCACTAGCCAGACCCCCTAAGGTCTCAGACAGGCCATCATGTGGTCAAGGTCTGGCAAACGTCAAAGGATTTTTCCAGTGGCATGCACGCTCTTCCCATTAGACCTGCCCCTGTTTTAGCCATTGATTTATTCATTCACACTGCAGGGGGCTAATACGCAGCAAAAGCTGCAAGAACAGGGTTTAATTTTCCAGGGACAAAGGAGATACTGAGGCAATTACAACAGCGGAAAAGGCAGGGTGCGTGTTAAGACTTGAAGGTCACCAATTGCCAAATGACAGAAGAGAAAAGAAGACACTTCAATGAAATCATGTAAATGTTACATCATACAAAGAAGCTGAAAATGGCTTGCTGGTGATGCATTATCTGGCTGTGCTGTCTGACATCTTCCGATAAATATCCACTGTGCGCTGAATCGATCGAGACCGGCTGATAACTAATCGATCGCCAGCACCCAAGTTGGAAATGTGATGAATGTGAGGAGGTCAGCCAACTGAACGATAAGCTTCCTGTGATCTCGCTCATTGGCATCAGTTGATAAAAATCAGCAGAGACCCGATATGATATCATTTTGAAAATCCATTCTTATCCTCGTTTCATTCCAAACACATGACATTCGTTATTTCCAACACAAAAAATAATTGTCATTTTTGAGTTTGTGTCACTTACTTCTTTGGGAGTCAAAAAATCCACCTTCTATGTTCCACAAAAGAAACTCAGTCATATGAATTTGGAATGACAAGAGGATAATGACACGCTTTTCTTTTCAGGCAAACTATTCCTTTCTTTACACAGTGTAATAAAAACACAAAATTCTTACAAATACTACGGCAAACATGTTTGTACTAAAGCTATTTTCTGACATTTTCTACATTTACAGTAACAAGTAACGAAGCCGACATAGATTAAAAAAAGAGCAAGAGGCAAAATTATAAAAAATTAGATGTCAGAGGAGAAGTAACCATGGCAACATCTCAGTGAGTTTTATTTTGGTTGAGTTTGAGATCTTTTAGTGGTTGTTTTCGTCCAACAGGCTTCTCTGGAGACTTTTAAAGAGCATTCCTGAACACAGAGCAAGTGCTACACGAAGCCAAAGCTACCAGCTTCAATGAGAAACTATTTCTATGTGGCTTTATAAAGGATTTATGTGACTGATAAAAACAGCATAAAGAAAGTCACAAAATAAGTGGCTGCAACATAAATAGCTGGCTATCTCTACCCGGCATCACAATACAACACACATCACAATACACCTGTCACATGTTTTAAAAGCAGCTGTGACCTCACAGAAAAATGTTGGGGTCATAAAAAATTGGGTCCGCCTGTCATATTAAGACCCCAATGTAATTTTATTTGCTGAAAGAACTTTTATTGGGTACTCTTTCATATATTTCACCTTTAATATTAAATAACCAGTATTGTGACTTAGTAAACTAGTGTACACAGTGGAATATTTTAGCAATTACTACACTTAACTTATTCCCTGCCAGAATTTTTTTCTTTTTGTGATTTTTTTACAAAAGTTTTACAAAATGCCTTGCAGGAAACTTTTCTTATATAAATATATAAACATACAAATATATCAAATTAAAAAACAGACCCTCTGCTTTTAAACAAACAAAACGTGAAAAAAAAACTTTCATCCTATCTTCATTTGTTCTCTTTTTATAACCTCTTAAACATGGTAGGAATTTTGAGCAAAAAGCTGAAATAATTGCATTTTGGTAAAAAATTATTTTAAATAATTTAAAAAAATCTTACCATAAAACTCATCAGAAAAGCATCATTGGCATGGAAATGTTTTTTTCTTAATTGACAAGATAGCTTGTCAATGGCAGGGAAAGAGTTAAAGTATTCTGTAGTAACAGTGAATTGATCAACTATAGTAAATACTACAGTATACTAATATTTATGATGGTAAGAATTAAACACACTATAGCATGTACTTTAGTTTACTACAGTAAATACTAAGAAAGAAGCATCTACCTGCTTAGGATAGTAACTAGCACATTGGTAGCTTGCTAACACAGCAAATGCCCTATAAGTCACCCTACACATACAGAATTCACAGAATTATGAAATTTTGATAATCTAGGCTTGTTGTTTGCATTTGACTCCATAGATGTGCATACTATAAGTCTGTCTGCACATAAATAAAACCCACAATGCAATATTACGAGTAAACAAATCACTAGCTGGGTTTCCATCCAAACGTGAAGCGAATCTTTTCAAAATGCGAAAAAGAAAAACAATCAAGTTGTAAAAGCGAATGACGGTGGTATTGGTGACCTAACCAACAATAAAAAGGCACGCTTGGAAAATGGAGACAGGACTGCATGTAGTCAAGATGGGGCAAGTTATTAATTTATAAGAAGTGCAGGTTGTCAAACTAAATGATGTGGACAGAAGAAGGAATGCAGCGTTTTTGATGCAGGCACTAGCAGCAAAGAAATAAAGACGCATTGGAGCCCCATATATGGTAAAGACAAAGTCAGCGGAAACAGCTGCGGTCAGTCCCGTGGGTTTAATATTCACTACGTCAGAATTTATTCTGAAAAAATGCGTTTACATCTACCATTATTCTCATTTACTCTTTTTAGCATAAATTAAAAACCACCTCAAGCAAGTGTCAAAACTTTATGGCAAATTAACAAATTTTTATTTGAAATTTGGCGTTTCCATCGCTCGTTTTTGTTGTGATACTTCAAAATGTGCATAAAATCATGGTTATGGAAACATGGCTACTGTTGTATTGCTAGAGTCCTTTTAGCTCACAAGAGTGTCTGGCCCTGGGCTGTGTGACTGTGGCCATTGTGTATGTGGTAAAAGGAACACGTCCTTGCCTGTGGGACATCGTGATAAATTCATAAGCTTTGAGTGGCGTTTATTTAAGGTTGGGAAGAACAATCCAGTGACATGTTGTGTGTGATTTCTCTGCAGGACGGCAGGAACTCAAACAGTAGTCGCCGGGAAGCTGATGGCCTCTGTCATCATTTATTGATGTGTTGTGCCCTGTTCACGCAGCAGGACACTGAAGGGACGTGAACGTGGCTTTTTATAAATCGTTACACATAAACACTTGAGACTCAAGGAAGGCACAGTGTTACACATGGACAAGCTGGGCGCATGCACATACCAATTGGTCTGAGAGACATTTCTTAAAGGCTATTTTAACTTATTAACACTGTTTAAGAGTTGGGTTCCTCATGCTAAACTTAGGCAAAGTGTCAAAAAAGCATTTGGTATGTGTGATGGAGTATTTCTGTGCCGAATGCACTTTGCCAGGGCTCGTATGTTTACAAGGTTTTTTTCGAACATAAAAGATTAATATATAACAATCTTGCTTTATTTCTTTTATGGGCAATTTCAGTGCAGGAAGTAAAGTGGAGGTCCTTATATGGGCACTTAACCGGAATAGCGCAGACACACAGCAAAAAAGAGCTGACATGAAATCAACTTCACCAGAGACCTGTATTTTTGAAGGACATTCAAGCTGGTTCAGCTTCCCAAAGAACCCAGCATTATGGAAACAATAGATATAGTTTATTAAATAAACCAAGCTTGATGACATTCGACCTCCGGAGGCTGCAGCCTTCTGATTGAGAAACGCCCATTCTGTCTTGGTCCCTTAAAATTGCGAAAAGAACCATCAGACCATCCGAATGCGTTTCAGCATTGCTGAAAACATAATAACCCCAAAAAGGTTCCTCACTTGTTGTTTCATGGATGGAAGTGCTACAATAAACACGCACATAGGCGCCGATCCCATGGGCTCTCCAGGGCTTGGCTGGAGCACCCACTGAAATGTCCAAGCACTTATGCACAGTTGCTTCAAATTTACTTACTCGCGTCTAAAACCACGCAAAAAATTTGACCGCGGCACTTTCCTCATCTTCAAAGCACGTGGGCGCTCCAGAATACATATATGCTTTAATGTGCGCGTGCAATTACCCGCATGCACACCTCCCTCACACACAATCTATAACCACCGCACCACTGTGTTGAATTGGTGCGTTACCATCGCGGTGGTAAAAAACTGCCACCGTCACAGCCCTAGTATTGTCAATAAAATTATTGCAAGAATATAATGAATATTTGACAAATTGGCCCGGCCATCGGTACCATAGATCATTTATATATCATATCTTGCTACGAGCATAAGCTTGCTCACGGAAAAGCCTAGATTTAAAGCTCCACACTGGAAGGCATGCAGAAAGGATTTGCCAAATCAATAATTCAAATGGATCCTGAAACAGACTGTTTGAGCTCCTCTTATCTGCAGAGCGTGAGCCGCTCTCTGCTGTCTTCTTCAGTCTCATCAGCCAGACTCTGCCATAAAGCCGCCTTAAACCAGGCGACACCTGCATGCTCTCTTACCTCTATTCATCAAATCAAACTCCGTCTACGAACTCTAAGGAGCGATCAGAGAAGTCTGAAACTGACTGGAAGCAACTGTTTAACCAGAAAAAAGGCTGTCAATCAATTCCAAACTAAATTTGTTTTAATTAAATAATTTATTTGATCAGTGAATTATGCAAGGGTTATCGCAAATAAGCCCTGAGAGTGTGATCAGGTCTTGTATTACACTGAAGGGGCTTATTTTATGACAAAAACCAACTGCCTGTTACATTAACCTGCTTATTACACAGCTATTGACCTCATAAGAAAGGTAGAGAACATGAAAAATCGATTTGAAATATTTTATAAGTTAAGGGGACATCTTTGGAGTCCCCAGAGTACATATGATAAGTTTTAGCTCAAAATATCATATAGATAATTTATAATAGCATGTTAAAATTGCCACTTTGTAGGTGTAAGCAAAAATGTGTTGTTTTGGGTGTGTACTTTAAAATGCAAATGAGCTGATGAAATGCAAACACTGATCACAATGATGATGGTTTGTTTAAATTGAAACTAAAATTTCGCTGTAAACTAATGATCTCTCTTCCTCTCTGCACTAAATGGCAGTGCCGTGGTTTGATAGTGCAGATTAGAGGCGCTATTATCCCCTTCTGACATCACAAGGGGAGCCAAATTTCAATGACCAAATTTTTCACATGCTTGCAGAAAATGGTTTACCAAAACTAAGTTACTGGGTTGTCCTTTTTTACATTTTCTAGGTTGATAGAAGCACTGGGGACCCAATTATAGCACTTAAACATGGAAAAAGTCATGATATGTCTCTTTAATGAATGCAGACCCTCTACGAGGAAAATACTTTAATTTTCGGTTTTCAGATATTACAAGACGTTAAAATATCACAAACATGTTATTTGGTTTAATCATTTGTAAATATAATGTCATAAATGTTATTCAAACATATTTATATAAAACATTTTTGGTAATATTAAAACAGCACATGTCAAAATGATTTGCAGCATCCGGGTTAAAGTGTGTTATTCATTATGAGCAGTTATGTAAGGGATAATGTAGAGGCAGCCGGTAGTTATCGGGAAATAAGCCCCGACAGTGTGATCAGGACCCGACGCGAAGCGGAGGGTCTTGTATCACACTGAAGGGGCTTATTTCCCAATAACTACCGGCTGCCTCTACATTATCCCGCTTATTACACGGCGACTTGCCACATAAGAAAAAAAACTGGACATGAATATGAATTTGAAACATTTTATTGGCATATTTGTTTTAAATTAACATTTTTATCCTTCCGCGAAACTTTGCACAGATGCATAAAATGATCGTAATACCTTATTAAGATCCTCTGCTTCATACTTGTCTGTCTCCATTTTTTTCTCTTTAACCAGTCTTTGAGAAGTTTTAATGCCCATTCTGTATTTTTTTGTGTGTTGGCTTCGTAGCTGTCATGCTCTATTTTGTCAAGTTCAGTCTCAGTAAGCTCTCTGTGTCTTGTCGTGGTTGTCGAGTGTTTGTCACAAGATGGCGCCAAACAGACAGTAATCTTTATTGATCTTTATTGGCGCGGAGCGATTTAAATCGTGCAAGTAGTCCGGCTATGCGTTATTATTTTGGAGCGGTTATTATTTGAAAAGAACGAACCTGCAAATGTCTCAACTGACCAATCAGAATCAAGCATTCCAGAGAGCCGTGTAATAAATTGGTAAAACAAACATGCAATGTCGCGACTGGCCAATCAGAATCAAGCATAATAAGCTGTGTAATAATGTGTTTTGACATTTGTTGGGATAACTCCCTTTATTTAAAGATAATTTTGTGACATTACTTATGTAGTAGAGAGTTAAGCATCAAAACGTGCATTCAAAAGACAATCTATAGTCTGTTTAATTTCCAGCCTATTACTTACCTACAGTCAATAGTAATCTAGTTAAATCTAGCTCTACAATCTGCTCCATTGTTGTCTATGAATTTTAAACAAGAACGCTGCATTTGGATCACTGAGCCAAGAAATTCAACCTTGAAAGCATGTCTAGACCCTCAAATACTGAATAATGGTGTAAAAATATTTATTTTAATATCCTTATAATGGTTCAGTGGGCATAAATCTGTCAAGTTTTTATTACTTTAATTGTATTTATTAGGGCTGTGACGATAACCGCGTCACCGCATCACCGCAGTAATGAGATGCCAACCGCGGTGCTGAGTTCATCACCGTCATCACCGCACTTTTTTATATTTTCTTTATTTTGCTGGTGAAAGTTACAGAAGTCATATGGTGTATGATATGAACTATACACAAAAGTCATTGTTAATCATAATTTACTGTCTTCCATCCTGTGTTCAAGGGTTCTAGAGAAAAAACTGCTTTCCGCACAAGGGGGAGGGACGGTGCATTAAACATATATAGGGGTTTATTATGTGCGCCTGTCTTATAATTGTTATTTAATTACTTAGTTTCAGTACTTAAATACACACAATAGCCTACTGTCACGGGCGCAATCTTCTTAAACATGAAGCCATTAATTTAAGCGCGTCATGCCCAGGTGCTCTGATATTTATTGCATGCCATGGAACTGTACCAACTCACTCACTGCGCGAATAACAAAATCTCAAGTGCAAGGAAATCTCACAGCCACGCGCATTACATTATTCAGGTGCAAGAAGGTCACCGGGCAGCACGAAATGCGCGTTGGTACTGATAATAATAGCATAATTATTTAAAACTATAATGGTCAAACATGCCAACTATAGTTATGAAGGCTAGCGCGGTCGGCTGTAGACCTATATGTCTGACTATCGTAGCGAGGAAATGCCACTATCTAAAATCACATCTTGTGATGATTAACTATCATGTGGCGTTTGTCGGACTTGGGAGCACCAAACATACCTTTAGTAAAGCATAAAACTTCAGCCCAGCAACGACAGTTGGAAATCTCCAAGACTTTTGCGAGAGGAGCAAAGTACCGTAGTGACATCAGTCAGGCAGGTGAGGGCTTACTGACCGCGTGACCCGTTAATGCTGTAAACTAATTTCTCCAGCTCGGGATCAAAAAAGTTTTATTATCTTCTTGATTATGTAAATGGACAGCAGTAATTTAAAGCATTGATTGGAGTATCCATAAGTTTTGCGCAGTTATTTACGGGATGATGGTTATTTCGTTTCGTATCTGCTTTGAAAAAATATAATTAAACATATTAACTATAGTAACATGAAATAGTATTTATTTTCGTTTCTTTTGAGTTTAATATGAATTATGGAACAGTTTTTGTCATTGTTTGTAACCCATTTTATTGTGCAATAAATTATTTAAAGTTCAACCCGTTGCGTTTGGAGGAGTACGTTATATCCACGGAGTGTTACCCGAAAAACACTCTAAAAATGTTTAAAGAAATTGGAATCAAGGTTTTGCTTACAAGAAACAATGTTAAGCTCGGCATGTTCTTTCTAGTTTTTTTCAGGTTGCTATTGTATGAAATGTTTTGTACAAAATGGGTTATAAACGATGACAAAAAATTATATAATTATTATATATATTATATATAAAAAAAATTATATATATATGTATTGCTATATATATATATATTATACCTATGGAAATAAATATTATTTTATGTTGTTATTGCTAATATAATTTGTTGTTTTAATAATAAATAAGACGACGTTTCCGATGCTTTGCGGGGGTGGGGGGGTTGTGCTTTTGGGCTTTGGGGGTTACTGTTGTGCGGTTAACCGCATAACCGCATGATTTTTTTTATGCTTCACCGCGGTGAGAAAATATCCTAACCGTCACAGCCCTAGTATTTATTTACAGTATTGTGTAATATATTTGTAATGTAATCAATTATACCAAATGAATAATCAGAACGTTACACAACTATTTACAAATGTGACTGGAGCTAATTATAAGTATAGTCATCCATCTGTCTCCTTCACAACAAGACATACCAGTGCATCTGACCCCACCTGAACCTTGTACCTCTGGCAGTGTCCAAGTGCCAAACTCATGCCCCTAAAGCCTTTGTCGAGCTGGCCAAGGCCTGAAATGTCACCATCTGTTAGCTTTGAACGTGCATCGACATGAAGCTTCCACTTAACGGTGGTCTAATGGAGCAGCTGGAGAGAGAGGAAAAAAGATCTCCATTTCCCTTTAGCAAAGCTTGAATATTTATCAGTATGGCTCTTCCCTATGCTCTCATCCCCTCACTGCGTTTGTTAGCAGCCCTGTTATACATCCCCTCTGCAGCAACCACAGGGCTTTCCCTAAACAGGCTGGTGGAGGTGGCTCTAACTTCAGCTAGATCACCAAGCTCTCCAATGACCCAATTAATCTCAGCTACAAAGCAGGATTCAGCGTTTGCATTTTCCGAGACTGGAGATAAATTCTTGCGGCACATCACACAAGAATTCTATGCATAACTGTAATATGATGTAAATGTTATATGATGCATGACACATTCTTTTCAGAAAAATGTAGAATAATATTTTAGTGTTTAGTGTAAATTATAAAAAGGTTATACACAATTTGTTTTCTGCCAAGCAATCATACAAAAAGTAAAAAAAATTGATTAATCTCACAGTAGTTTCCTGAGCAGTCATGTTCACGCAAAAGGTGAGACAGTAACAGAGTAGTCAAACGGCATCAAGATAAATCAGCCATAAACTACAGCGTTGACATTTTGTTACATGTTTGCGTTTACTTATTATGACAGGCTTGATGAATAGATACTCATTTCAACCCTGCCCAAGATGAAGCCTCTTTGCCGGTTGCCATCTCGGGCCATTGCAGAGAAACAAAGACAAGCTCAGCAATCGTGTGAAGTAACCCAGTGTGTTGACAGCTTTAGATTAAAGCAAAATCTATCGAGAGCAAAGAGTGTCATCATGATCATATCCCAGTCTGAGCATTTAGGCTTTCTACATTGCAACTCATTTCCAGGCTAAAACTGTTACTCCGTCAATCTTTTCACAAGTGTGGCGATTAAATGAGGGAATAGGAACAGGATGTCACAAGAAATGCAATCTTTAAGAACATGGTTAAAAAAAAAAACACTCAATTACGAAACAGAAAGCCACATTTCTTACTGTTTATCATTTACTCACCCTTGTGTCAGTGCAAACCCATATGACTTTCTTTCTTCAGAACACAAAGCGATAAAACTTTGACTGTACTGAAACCACCCAATAAGATACTTATTAAGTTATCAGCTGGTTGGAACAACACTAGGGTGATTCAATTATAACCCAGCTGACCTTTCGCCAAGAGTTTGATTGGCAAGTGACCTGAGCAGTCAAAACACATACATAATGTCTCACTGTTGATTTTGCTAATCAAGAGTTAAACCCCTGCACACATAACAACATCTCTAGACGTCTAGATGTTTTCTCTAAGAAAAAAAATCCCATACCATCACAGCCCTAAAACGCGAATCATCTCCCCTGCTCGAAACAATCTCTCTTTACTTTTTAGTCATTGTGTATGGCAGGTGGGAAAAGATTGCAGCGATTAGCAAATAGCAACATGGCCCAACTTCCAATGATCCAATCAATTCTTGATGGATGAATCCATACCTTTTTTCATTTCAGAAGCCGTTTCACTTAGATCGGGTGTAGGCAAGTTCGGTCCTACAGAGCCGCAGTCCTGCAGAGTTTAGTTCCAACCCTAATCAAACACACCTGAACAAGCTAATCAATGTCTTTAGGATTTAGACAGCAGGTTAGATTATCAGTGCTTAGGCTTAAATATGCAGGACTGCGGCTCTCTAGGACCGAACTTGCCTACCCCTGACTTAGATAGACGTCATAAGGGGGAAATAAGACAATCGCTACTCATTGTGACTTCAAATGTTCATCTGTGATTGTTGCTTGTAATTAGACTGTACGAAAATGACTCCAGCTAAAAGCCATCTCACAGTGTGGTATCTCAGTTGTTAAGACTGTACAATACAGACTTCAAAAGTCTGTAAAAAAGTCGCACAATATTTTCTCAATCCAACAGAATTTAATCTGATTGCAGTGCATTTACATGATTAAAATGTTCGTTTGCATGTACAAATATAATTTGAAAATAAAAACATTTGGATAAGCGCACAGCTAGGGTTGCCAGATTTGAGTATCAAAACCAGCCCAATGGACATTCAAAACTAGCCCAAAAGCATCACAATGACTACTCACAGCCCAAATACTAATAATTATTTAAGTAAATTATTTCATCTTTAACCCATAGTAAAAAATCAACTCGCTGAAACAGTTTAGAAGTAGCCCAAATCTGAAGTCTGAAAAAAGCAGAGGACTTGGCAACGCAGCGCACAGCACCTCTCGTTGAGTTCATGCTTTATCTCTGCATAAATGTACAAAGACAAATGTGAGTTGGAGAAAGTTGTTCTAAAGAAGTTTTTAGATTTAGTCAAAGAAAACACACTTTTCGAAAGAATGTAATGTTATGAAAGACATAAATGCTGCAGAATGTATAGCGCACATTCCCTTAACTCTTTCACCGCCAGCATTTAAAAAAAAGTTGCCAGCCAGCGCCAGCGTTTTTCATGATTTTCACAAAAGTTTAATGCCTTCCAGAAAATGTTCTTTTTTAAATATATAAACATACATTATATCAAATGAAAGAATAGACTTTCAAACAAAAAACTGTTTCATCCTACCTTCAGTAGTTCTTTTGTAATCAGCTTTCGAATATGGGTAGGTTTCTGCAAAAACACCACATTTTGAGCAAAAAGCAGAGATAATTCCCATTCAGAGCGATCTTTAAAACAGACACGGACATGCAGCAGCTTGCCATAGGGCAATACTTCCGGGTTTAAAAAGTTGCGGAAGGGCGCCACCTAGTGGATAATAGCGGTATTGCGGAAAGACGGAAAAACTCGTCTTTGGCGGGGAAGTGTTTTCTCTTGATTGACGAGATATCTCGTCAATGGCGGGGAAAGAGTTAATATGCATCTTGCCATTGCGTTGCTATTGCACGTTTTTGTGACATGAATCATGTGAAAGGTAAATAAGAGGTATATAAGACGTGAACTTCGGCAGCAAATAGGTGGCTATAAATTGTAAAACATAACCCGCCAAACTGATTAGTGATTTGGCATCATTACCACAACAGCTGGACATGATTTTCATAATTTCATTCACTGTGACCCTGTCACAGACCCCCCTCACCCCCCATTTTCATAAACTCATCGAATCTAGACGAATCACAAGAATTACCTTTTTTGGATCCAAAACGGCAAATTTCGCAGAAAGGTAACAAGCTTTAACACAGTCTCACCCCATTTCGTCAATATTTGACGACACTTGACCATTCGTCATATGTTGACGTGAAGGGTATACCTTTCGCGTCATTTTTTGACGAACTGGGGACTTCAATACTATTACGTCCGTTGCATTCTCTTTCCTATTTTATTACCATTTGCGCGTCGGTTTAGGGTTAGATTACGCAAAATTAAACAGTGTACGCAAAATTAAACAGTGTACGCGAAATTAAACAGTTGTCACCTGGCGTTGGGGTTAGAAACAGTTGTCACCTGGCGTTGGGGTTAGAGTTAGGTTTGGGTAGGGATGTCATTATGTAAATCTAACGCTAAACCGACGCGCAAATGGTAATAAAATAGGAAAGAGAATGCAACGGACGTAATAGTATTGAAGTCCCCAGTTCGTCAAAAAATGACGCGAAAGGTATACCCTTCACGTCAACATATGACGAATGGTCAAGTGTCGTCAAATATTGACGAAATGGGGTGAGACTGTGTTAATTAAACACAAGTTTTACGTCTTTTCTGACTTCTGGCGTGAACACACGGTGAACAGCGCTATTTTAAGCCTTTCATTGATAAATCTAAAGCGGCTGATCTCCGTAGTTTCATTTGGCAAGCGTGTGAAAGTTGCGCAATCCTATTTCATCAATTGCGCTGAAAATTCAGAGAAACTCTAACATATACACGTACAAAACTCTGTGTAGCATGTTTACTTGCTTAACAAGCAGCTTACTCCGACATAATATTAGTTCGCGTCCATATAAACTCATCATTACTCCCGCTCGCGTTTGAATGACAGCAGAGAGACTCTAACGCTAAACCGACGCGCAAATGGTAATAAAATAGGAAAGAGAATGCAACGGACGTAATAGTATTGAAGTCCCCAGTTCGTCAAAAAATGACGCGAAAGGTATACCCTTCACGTCAACATATGACGAATGGTCAAGTGTCGTCAAATATTGACGAAATGGGGTGAGACTGGGTTGCAAGCTTGCACCCTTGAGTTTTACCTCCTCCGTAGTTTTGCATTATAGCCACAATGCAGGACTGCATCCAAAACTTCTAACACTGACAGGATTTTATCAGGGGCAAAATGTGATCATAATGGTCAAAATCAGAGTTTGACCCTATCCCTTAACCTGGCAAAAACCAGTTCGGACATAGCAAACAGGAGCAGGCCATTGGGAAATACAACTGAGAAAAGAATGTTATCTGCACACCTTTTGGTCCTTCCAACACAAATATAATTTTTAACACGTATCCCAGTCCGAGCAGATCAGCAGTCCAGCCAAAATGAGTTATCTGGCCTTCTGCAGTTCAATTCTGACTAAATTGCTTCTTCTGTTCAGTATTCCGAGCAGTTTTTAATCAGGTATTGCAGCTTTGAAGGCCTGTCAGATGTGAGCGAGCTTTTCAGATGAAGTTGAGATGCACCAGCCGGCAAAAGACTGTAATCCAGCAACCAAACTCAATTTACATCCACGGACAGCCTCGTAAGAGTCATTACATACTGATTTGCCTGACCGCACAAATGGATGTGTTTTAGAAAGATTCTTGGGGGAGAGAAAGCTTCTCTCCTCCACACTCGCTCATCAAAACCTTTCTGCTAACCCCCCCACAACAACTCTCGAGTGAGACACAAAGGGAAAAAGTCCATGCACAAAACAGATAGAGACGTTACTTACATTAAGGCTAAATTAAAACTCCGAATTAGAGTATGGAAAGGAGAAAGTGCCTCATTTGGCAAGATGGAACGGAGTGTTTGTACGAGAGCGAGGGAACAAGAGGAAAGTAGAATAAAGGGTTGAGGAGGAGAAAAAGAAATTATATAAAACCTCTTAGAGGGGACTTCTCTGCCATGTTATTGGTTTTTCCCTGGCTCATTATATTGTAACAGGACAAAAGAGAAAGCTAATGACACAGACTGTTACCCTTAGTCCAGTCAGCCCACCTCGGAAGCCATTAAATGACAGAACCGATCCAGTAACAACCTTTAGAATTCACATGCGGAAAGTTATCTTCTGTACTACCTGGCCTTTAAAGGTGCAGTGTGTAGATTTAATCGGCATCAAGGAGTGAGACTGTTCACTGAAACGCATAAGGAAGCTACAGTAGCCGCCACAGGACAAACATGTTGTATACAGACAAAATACAGTAAGAGCGGTTTGTCCGTTTAGGGCTACTGTAGAAACATGGCGGAACAAAATGGCGACTTCCATGTAAGGGGACCCGCAGTGTATGTAGAAGAAAACACCTCATTTTATGGTAATTAATACATAACAGCTCATTATGTAGGGTCTTTATACACCACTGATAATATAGTTGTGTATATATAATATTGCATTTCTGTCAAGAGATCCTTCTAAAGGTTACACACTGCACCTTTAAAGAAAATCTGTCACCCACCTGTATCAATTTCTTTGTTCTGCTGCACACAAATGAAGATATTTGCACCATTAACTTCATAGTAGGAAAATAAAATATTTTGGAAGTCCCATACTGTTTAGTTACAAACATTGCTCAAAATATATTCCTTTGTGTTCAGCAAAACAAAAACATTTCTGCAGGTTTGGAACAACTTGAGGGTGAGTCCAATAAATGACTTTCATTTTTGAGTGAAATGTCCCTTTAAGTAAAATCATGCCGTGTATAAGTTTGTAACATTTGAGTTGCGTAACAAAATCGTGATTTATTCTGCAGCGCTGTGTCTCTATATGATCCTTATTATACTGAGCCTGTTTGAAAATGCTCATGGGAACCAAATGTCCTCCCAATGTCATTAGTAGGAAAGTATGATCTACATTTGCTTACATTGTGGGGTTTGTATGTCCATACTAACAAGAAAACCAGCCAACTGTCTCTCTCTATAAGGAAAATTATATATAAAAAAAAACATTAAAAAAAACTTGTTAGGAATGTCTTTTTAATGTGGATAGAAAATAGTTTAGGCTCAGTGCAAAAACAATAGAAGTCAATGTGAAGTTCCTAAGTCTGCCCTATCAAATCAATGTATGTGTGTGTGTGTGTGTGTGTGTGTGTGTGTGTACCTGGTAATTATCACGTTGTGGGGACCAATTGTCCCCATAAAGATAGGAATACCTATCTTTTTTTTTTGTGTGTGTTTGTTTTTGTGACCTTATGGGGACATTTTGATGTCCCCATGAGGAAACAAGCTTATAAATCAAACAAAATGATGTATCTTGAAAATGTGAAGTAGTAGAAGAGTTTCTATGATGGTTGGGGTTAGGGAATGGGGTAGGTAAGGGGAATAGAATATACAGTTTGTACAGTATAAAATGCATTACGTCTATGGAATGTCCCCACAAAACATGGAAACCAGAATGTGTGTGTGTGTGTGTGTGTGTACTGTGGTTCTGGTTTACTGTATGTAAATGCAGTGCATGGACAGTATACTAGATCAGTGGTTCCCAAACTGTTTCAGCGTGCGCCCCCCCTTGTGTACAGTGCATTTTTTTGCGGCCCCCCGAAAGAAAATTTATGACAAAAACAGTTTTAAAATGTAATATTTTAATTAAACAAAACATTTATAATTATACAATTATACCCAGTAGTGCTGTTGGTTAGTTGGCTTATTATTTTTTAGGTTTAATTATACAGAATTCATGATAAATGAATGTATTTTATAAAATGTCATAAAACTGGGCCCCCCATGGCACCATCTCGCGGCCCCCAGTTTGAAAACCACTGTACTAGATGAGTGACAGATGTACCCCTCCTTACTGAATTTATTAATGTAAAATCTTGAAATGTAATCGTGTATATTTTACAATTTTGTACAATGTCTACCGCCTCTCATCTATGATCTGTTGTAGGAATAATTGTTTGCTTTAGTGCTTCATTCATTTTCTCTCTAAACATCCTGCATCTCTCTCTCTCTCTCTCTCTCTCTCTCTCTCTCTCTCTCTCTCTCTCTCTCTCTCCTTTTCTGCTTCTGGGAGCTGCTGACGCTGCAGGTATGTGTTGTATATTTGATCTGCTGTAGGAGACAAGGAGATCAGATCAATGGCTGCCGCATGATCCAGACAGCCGCTCTGCGGCATTCAAATGAGAAGAGCAAGAGACAAAGTGCGGGGGAAACAGAGAGAAAAAAGCGGGGGAACAGATACAATGTGTAGAAAGTACAAATTCAGCTAAAAGTTTACTAACTTTATGGATCCGTTCTAAATCCTAGCGACCCTGCTGTCTACCACCTACATAGGCAGCTGCTTTCTTTTTATGGCAACATGCAAACTAAAATTGAACCACTATCAGTTTGGGATGTTATAGGCCACAGGCTTCTTAAAAACGAACTAGTTGTAGGTCAGATTAGTTCTAGTTCGTGTGATCATACAAGGTTACATTAAACAACAAGGGGTCGAAGTTTGGCAGGGAATGAACGGCAAGTAGCCAGCAAAGCAATTGACATTGTGATGAATCAGATTATTAATGGATGGCTCTCTACAAGTATAATACATTTCTCAAATTAAAAAATCTGGTAGATGCACCAGCACCTCAGAAACAACTCATGCTCATTTTTTTAGCATTTTATGTTTTAGATTTGGTGCCATGCAGCGCCTGAATGCCGAACTGTATAAGGGAACATCCTTATACACTTTTTTAATGGGTTTCACGCATGTGACTTTTTTTGTTGTGCCACCATCTTTTGGCCTTTGAAATGCTGCTTTAGGCAAAATGCAGTCATGCCGACACAACACACACAAATAAATAAAATATTTAAGATGCATAAAAACTGGATATTTAGTTTTTTATAACTTTGCACTAAAATAAACATGAAAGCATGTTTTATATTTTTTCTTTTGCATTGTAAAAATTGGCATGCGGCCATACTACAGTTGCAAATGCAGGGTTTCCCCAGAGGCGGCCTTAGCTATGTTTCAACCGTTTCAATTGAAACGGGCCCCGCCCTCCAAGGAGGGCCCCAGGCAGCCTGGCGCAAGAATGTTTGAACGGGGGGCTATGATTCCAGCACGGGGGGGGGGAGCTCGGCTGTTTACACTTGGCATTAACATGCGTTTAATTAAACACAAGTTTTACGTCTTTTTTTTAACTTCTGGCGTAAACATACGGTGAACAGCGCTATTTTTAGCCTTTCATTGATACAACTAAAGCGGCTGATCTCCGTAGTTTCGTTTTGAAAGCGTGTGAAAGTTGCGCGATCCTATTTCATCAATTGCGCTGAAAATTCAGAGAAAGCTCCAACATATAAACGTACAAAACACTATGCAGCATGTATACTTGCTAAACAAGCAGTGGACTCCGACATAATATAGTTTGCGTCCATATAAACTCATAATTACTCCCGCTCGGGTTTGAATGACAGCAGAGAGACTCGCCCACCGTCTCACAGACCGTCCCCTCACAGTATTCAGGACAGATGCGGTCGAAAGTGGACAAAAGAGACGGATTTAAATACCAGGTGTAAACGTTATGTGTCTCTCTCGTCCACTTGTGATCCGATCGATGAAAACGCATGTTAATGCCAAGTGTAAACAGACAGGGTTAGAACAACTTTTTGTTATATAAAAATGACATCCTAACCCAAACCCCAACTCTAACCCCAACTCCAAGCGACCATGGCTTAAATATGGATAAAAACTTAGAGAAACCTGTATATTAAATAACCTGCTTAAACAAATGTGAAATCTAACCCTAAACCCAAGCGAAAATGGTTTAAAAAACAGAAAACAAATGAGAAAACAATAAATAAAACGTCACGAAACGATTCGCCATATAAGTGAATGGGAAGGACTGGCGTATCATATGCACGCAAAATCGGAATTTGGCGTATCTATTGCACGATAATCACACTGCGTGTCATTTGTACGCATCTTGGTGAGAACGGGTAGCTGTGCCAGTGGATGTTAAGCAATCACATATCTTTCATTTTAAATCAATTAATTTCTGCTCTTTGTTTTCTCTCGGACGTTCATACGTGCTTTAGCCTGCGATAGAAATCGGATTATTAATATGAAATGAATGTATTTTATTTAGTCTACAATAAAACTGTAGAACTGCATTAATATTTATTATATGTCATTTAAATTATTTTTTAAAGTAAATTCTTTCATTTTTATAAATCAATGTAGAACGTTTACAGCAGCATCACAGTGCTTCATAAAAACTATCAGAAAACGTGCACATGTGGATAATTTTAGAGGTTTAATTATTCTTTAGCATCTGGATCACTAGACGAGAGCTTAATAGCCTTATTTTTGTGAAAACCGACATTTCTTAAATGTGTTCGTAGTTAGCCCGTGCGCATTCATTCCGACAAATTTTCCGTCACAAATGGAGAGAATTCCAATTGGAAGTACTCATCCCTATGCCCTTTTTATTCCCTTAGAAGATCAGCTGTGCAGAGAGTTGCGCAATTGTGTCTCATTGCGTGACTGTGACCGTTAAAATACATTTGGAGAATAGAGCAATGAAAGCAACGTCATTTTCATTTTATCTGGAGTGAGTTTAAGCGGCGTTCCCTTACCGAAGTGCCCTTCAAGGGCGCAAAAACGCAGTTTTGAATTCGACCATGCTCTCTCTCATCAGGCTTGTCTGTGCAAGTGCGATTCCAGGTTTTTAATAATACATTGTTTTATGGGCTGATTTCAATGGTGTTTTTTTTTAAATAATATGATTGGATTTATACTAACCTTAATGCAGTATTTAATTGTATTAAAATATGCGTATAACATCTGTGTGCATTTACTGACTGCCTTTAATATATTTTGTACATGACTGCATTTTCCTCTAACGCAACATCCACACAACGTTCCATTAAATGAACATAATGACCAAGAACTTTAGATAAACGAGGTTGATTTTTTTACTGTGGCTTGGAAATCTTCTATTTTTTTGCTCCCGCATCACAGTATGTAAACTGTTTTTATAATAGCCTATTGAACATATGCCGTCAGCTCTTGTTCAGATTTCAACTGAGCGCGAGGTGACAAATTCGCTGGACAAAGATTAACTTATCAGGGCATTCTTAACATTCAAACACAGAAGGGTGGATTTCTAAAAAGGGTTCAGGTGAAATCTACGCCCGCCGCCAGGTGAGCTGTCTATGGTGCTGAAAAAACGCGGAGCCCATCGTTATTTATAAGTTCGGTTCAGTGTCAGTCAGACACCTTTTCTTCTTTGCTTTTGTTAAATAATTCAAGTTGAGGGAATGTTTGAGATGTTTTTTTTTAAGTCAGCCCAGACAGCTGAAAATATACTGCGCAAATCAATTAAGCAGAGAAGTTAGCGTCCATGAAGGGTAAGGGCGAGGCTTATTCCAAATATAATTGTATAGTTAATTAAATAAGGTTGGAAAATTTCTGTTGAGCTGCCTGTTCGTGAAGCTGAAAGTGCACGTAATAAAATAATATACCATTGATGCAAACCAACAGGAATCCTTGCTTTTTGCTCTATTATGCTTATGTTTAGGGCCCCGTATTAGTTATTGAAACGGGCCACCAGATGCTTAAGGCCGGCTCTGGGTTTCCCGCAGCACTTTGCAGTTCGGGCGGCCCACCTAAGCTGGGAAACCCTACCACTTTAACTAGGTTGTCCAAAAAATAATAATTTCGCAGCATAAAAGGCCATCAAGTCATCTCGGAGAATAGCACAGACACGCTTCACACCGCGAGCGGGCACGCGCGCCACACGGCCTAAATGTTCTACAACATCTGCTTCAGTTTGTGTTTATTAACCCTTTAGTTTCACTTCATCACGCAGCTATTTTCGTTTGAGGTATCTTTTAAAAACATTTAATTTATTAATAATCTAGTATGTGTTCATTTTCTGTCATAGTTTATTCAAAAATAAGTTTTATTTGAATATTTTCATCATGACGCGTACGCCCCACACCTTTGATTGTCACGCCCCCCGGCACCACCCACCGCCCAACTCTACCACCTTAACTAACAAATTTTCTGCGGGAAACCCTGCAAATGCATATAACATAATTAATATATACGAACTACCTTATTGTGATTAAACTCATGAACTTGCAAGTATTTTATGATCAATGTCTAATAAATTGTATTTGTTTTCCTTTTTTCTACACTGTCTTCTCTTATGTCTCTACTTTTTTTTCTCAAATGTAAAAAGATGTCTACAAATGCTAGTACTTTGTATTATAAGTCACATCAGGAAACATTTATGCAATGGGAAGTAGATTAAAATACTAATGCTAAACTGAAGCCACATAACTAAGGTAACTAATGTAAATACAGCCAGCTATATATCCTTTGATAGTTGCAACAAATGGTGCCTGCACCACTGTGTGACATCACATGAAACCTATAGAGTACATAAAGCTAGAGTACATAAATACAGGCAGTGCATATGTAATGTCTCCTGTCCTTTCCATTTCTGCTACACTGACATCCTGCGCTATTAATCAAAAACTGAGAGATGTTTCACTCCTCTCTCATCGCTCCATGGGTCACCTGGCCAGGGCGACAGGTCATCATAACCTGTCACGGTCAAGGAGATACGCTAAGCTTGTTAAAGTCCAGGCTTCGTATAAAAAACATGCACTGCGCTTAAGGGGCTCACCTCAGAGCAGAGTACTCAATGTCAACCCGAGAGCCGGATAGTCTTTCCAAAAGCAACCAATTAAAATGTGCCGCGAGTCTCTTACCCATAAATCATCATACGAGATATTGACTGAGCGCACTGGAGACGATCTAAAACCTCACTCACCGTGGCCAGTGGTTCCCATAAACCTAGATGATGCATAGCGCCTCGGGACAATCTGAAGTTACATCAGTATCAGAGTAAACACAAAATAAGATCACCGGCTATATTTTAACATTCACTGGTAGGCTTAGTGGTTAGCTAAGGTGTTTCAGACACATTGGGTGAATTCAAAATGGTTGTTTGTGCCCTTGAAGAGCACTGGAGGGAGGTGCTGCTAAGCAAATAAGCAGCTAAATGACACACTGCAATGCTTTAAGCTGGTTATCAGGGTAACTATTTATTTAGAAGGTAGTCTATCTGAGATTTACACATAGTGTATTAATTGTAGCTGTGCTCCTGTAACTTATTTGGTAGGGGATTGTGCACTGGTGGCAACGCAAAGGACACTAGTTTGATCCTCAGGAAATGCATTAACAAAAATAATATAAAAGTCTGCCAAATTCGTAAATGTTACTTGCTATTATGCACACCTAAATTAATTAATTTACATGTATGCATTTGGCAGATGCCTTTATCTAAAGCAGCTAACAACACATTTTGTTAAAGGTAGGCATTTTTAATCAGCATTTAAAGAGTTCAGATGCAAAACCATCTACAAACACTATGTTCACACTGTCAGTTTAAATCAGATTGTTGTGCATAATCGATTTAAATGACACAACTGTTCAAGTCCGATTTTTGTGTCCTGTAGCACTTTTTTCATTTTCCGAATAGCTTCATTGGTTTATAGTAATGGCGTTGTGTGGAGGTGTCTGAAATAGGCGTGCTTGAGTTCATGCATTTTGTGTGGACTGATCGGCGTGTGCCATCAAAGTGCTTTCGAATCACTCTTACTGTACTTTGATGCCATATGACTCTCTGTCTGCGCAGTGCCACATGAATTCAAACACTTAATGTTGTCTTACAATATGATATTGTGTAGCTATGCTCTACCAACAAAGCATATTGGGTCAATGACGTGAAGTTAATTATTTTGTGTCCATATGGTTCGATTAAATGTAAAAGGATTAAAATTTCAAAATAAATTTGCAGATTACTTGCATACATTCCCCTTTTTGAGGACCAAGTCTAAAATTTCTGGTTTTAATTCATTTTGAAAGAAAATTTGGGGATAATTGCAAAAATGTCAATGTGGTGCAACCGGTCTGTGTCAAACTAGTATTTTTAAAAATGAAAATATAATAATATTCATCAAAATATGGATACAATATGATTACCTAGTTTAGTGTAATATGATTTTTTTACATACATTTTTACATCATTTGTCAAAGATAGAGAAGAGCTGTTTTCAGCATATGTCAGGACAAATATGACTAATGAATATGAAATAACAAATAAAATCATATTATATTTTTTTATGATTATGCCTACATGCCATCAAATGGATACAATATTTTATATTTCTCATCGACATTTTCAGGTCCATTCAGTCTTAACTTTCATAAAAATGGTTGCATAAAATTAACGTGCATTGAAATAAACCTGATGCTTGATGAAGTTTTTTAAAATGATTTTTGAATTTCTCATCTTGTCTATTTTTCCAATATTTTGATAACTTATTTTATTTACTTGGTGTTTTTCCATCATTCAAATTTGTTTGGGTGGTTAGTAATAGGGATGCACCGATCCGATATCTGGATCGGGTATCGGTGTGATCCGAGCCCTTTTTGCTGGATCGGATATCGGACTAACAGGACCGATCCAATATCCGATACTATGCGTTACCCGTAGTTGTTACTAACAAGTGATTAAAAGGACAAAGTATTATAAAAGCAAGCACCATAAACGTTTTCATGCACTATATTTAAAGTCTTCTTAATACACTCTATAACTTCATGTGAAGGAACAAATGCACATTTAAAGATATTTAAGTTCACTCACACTGGTGAAGCGGACGGATGAAACGCGTCATTCATAAATGCACACACATGATAACCGTAGGCTATTTTAAAAATCTGATTTTATAAAGTCTCAGTAAGCCTTTGGATGGCTGCAATTCACTGTGTGCTGAACACAGGGCGAATTTATTCTCTTTGTTATGAACTATCCATTGCGATCGAGTGCAGATTCCCACGGAGTATGCTTCAAGAGCAACAATTCTGCGCCCAGGAAGGCATAATACCAGCGTACAGAATGATTTAGGTTAATCAAGTCTGCGCCCGGGATGTGCATAAAAGTTCCGGTCAAACGCATAATAACCTAAATAACCATCTGCACACTTAAAGGGGACAGAGAATGAAAAACCATTTTTACCTTGTCTTTGTTGAATAATGGTAGTCTACCCGCATTCACAAACATACAAAAAGTGCTAAACATACTTAACATCTCAGTCTCATAAAAATACCTCTTTTAGAAATGTCTGCCAGAAAACGGCCCAATCTGAAAAACTGATGCTTATGACATCACAGGCATCTCACTGCCCCTCCACTTTAATTGGCTACATTTTATGAGTGGCAGCAAAGTCAGCCAAACAGTAATGAGATTGCAAGTTAAGCCAGTAGGGGGAGCCAAATAGGTGAAAAACCACTTGTTTAAAATCCCCCACCCTAATAGAGCTATCTAAGAGAGGTTTTTAGGAAGCTTATAAGGCATTACAGACCCAAACAAATAAATTTTTGTCTACGTCACATCACAGAACAAGGATAAATACTCCGTTCAATCAATCTATGTCACCTTTAAGTTTTTTTTTTTACTGTGACAGTTTTGCAGAATTAAGGAAAATATATTTAGCATATTTTTTTGATCAAACGTGCCTATTTTATGTTCTACTAAACACTGCCATTTGATTAATAATTAATGTTCTTGTAACTTGTAAATCATTTAAAATTATTGTTTTTTTAATGTAAAATTATACTAGATGTAGCAGAAAGCACTCTACACATTTAACAATTTTATTATTAATTCAACAATCGGATCGGTATCGGTTATCGACAGATATACAAAGCCCAGGCATCGGGATCGGTATCGGGACTGAAAAAGTCGGATCGGTGCATCCCTAGTTATTAACACATTTTTCTGTTGTATAACAAACTTACTATCTGACTTTAAAAAGACTTTAAAGTCCTTCTCACTCAAGATCAAGTGCATTGCTATGAGTCTTTTGAATAGTTCTCCATACCATTGCCCCTAACCTACCCATTATTTCCTGTTGCAGTTTAAAAAGTGTAAAATGCCCCCACACCAAAAATCTTTTTTAGAACTGTTCTTCTCAATGTTTCTCTTCAGTCTCAGATGTTCCCTCCAACTGTGTTAAAGGCAGAAAGAAACTTGTCAACCCTCGTCTGCCTTCTTCTGACAGCACTATAATCCTTCTGCCGTCGCTCGCAGGTCTGGGAATCAAAGGCTTTTGATGGTAATATTTTCCATCCTCTTCAAGATTTGCATGCTGTTGTGGACTGACAGATGTTTGTTCACTTAGTCTGACAGGAAAGAGGGTCAAACAATCCCATGTATTCCTTTGTAAAACTGTGTGCACATGTAAAATCTTGCTTTTATTTCAAACCAGCATGTAAAATAACTCCTCTGGAGTCCTCCCAACCATAAACCGACGTGAGACAGAATATTAAAGCTGGATTTCTTTGAAATGAGGCAGTCCCAACCGGGTCATTAGTCACAAACGGAAAGTAAAACTGCATTAAATATCTTTGTTTTGATTTCAATCCGTGTGCAAGTGCATATAATGTAAATGACACAAATCAGAAGTTATCCAGAGATAGTGGGATAAAGTTTTGTGTGTGTTGCTTGCTTGTGACGCGCTCCACCCACGGTACTCCTCCAGGAGCTCAGGCTTATTGATAAATAAATGGTGCATATATGAAGGATGTAATACTACTCTATAGATACTCAAGATTGGCATGAGAAAAATGTAATGTTCAATGTCCTTCATCGGTTGCTAAAGGTAACTGAAGGAGAAACCTGAGGTGAGCGGAAAAAGGAACTTGTCAGGAAAAAGATGCATGAAAGTGCAAAGAATGAAAATCAGCTTGGAGCCACAGCAAGACGTCAATGTGAACTCTACATTATCAAAAAGGTTTCTTTGACATTCACTCCAGTTCATCACTCCTGATTGGCCGATATACAGCTGAGGGGAGCGGCAGGTTATGTCTGTTCCGACTGTGCGCAGTGAGAGGAAGAGCTGCGGGTTTGACTGGAGAACACGCTCATCTTTCACCGGCTTCTTGTGTGTGTGTGACATCCATACCTATTTTCAATGAGTCACTGTGAGGTTGAATAACCCGAACAGCACCTCCACTTCAGGCTTAATTAAATCTCTTTGACTCAGATAGGGAGCTTGCTGAGGCAAGATGTAGAAAGACACGAGGACTTGCATCAAGTCGAGCCAATTTAGCCTATCTTTATAAAATTACACATTAGAAAACTAAAGAATGAAACAGACTTACTAAACATCACGAAGAAATTAAGAGATTTCGGAGAATGATGGCTTGTTCGCAGATGTGGAGGTAGTACACGGAAACACACATGATTATGGTTTTCAAAACTATCAAGTTTTTACCAAGTATAAACTAGCATTGGGATTTAATAACAAAACAGCAGTGTGCAAAAAGTAAAACTGTGCTATATGCATGTGCGAGTGAATACATGATTGACATTTAAAGCTACCAATCACAGTCAGATTCCTGTATGTTGTAGGCAAATGTACTGAAATCTGCATAAAAATAATACCAAAAAAGATACATTTAACGTTTAATGTGGCTTAATTGCTTCAAACTGTAATTTATGTTGATTTTACTGTCCTTAATGTTGTAAAAATGCAGTATGTTGGTATTTGATGATTTCTGATGGTAAATAACAATAATGCCAACTGGGGAAAAAATTGAACTTTTTATTGTCCACACAAACACACATATCGTCGCTGTCCAATGAAAATCACGTATGTTCATTTTGCCGATTTTGAGATTTTTCGACAGATTGAATGTCCAGGTTCATTTCCGTATACAGTATGAGTCACATACCTAAATGGCCAATGAAAACTTGTGAAATCATGTCATCTGAATTTCACATATACCCATTTGGTGTCAAAGCTGTCAATCACGCCGCATATCTTCCACCTGTAAAGCATCTCGCCGGTCTCGTAAAGTTTCATCGAAGCTCAGCACTGGATATAGCCGAATAAACATGACAATTACTTTCCTTCATCGAGGTAAACGTTTTCCCCGGACGCCAGACAAACATCTAGGAGTGATTTAATTACGGTAGGACTGTGCAAACAAAGTATCTGTCTAGCATTGGTGTTATTTACGCTGGGGATGTCCCCACCACTTTTTGAAAGCATTTGGTTAAAATGTTCTGAAAAATCAAGCAATGCTTAAGACTTTTGTGGTCTAGTGTCACATATGTTGCGTTGTATGCTTATGGTGTGTTTTCTTGTACATATGTAATGAAATTCATTGTAATCATTGACTAAAAGCACTGCTGTTTTCTACGGTATGGTGCTTTGGCACTGTTCGGTTGAGCTGGTGTTGCAGGGACTGTTACATGTGTGCAGTCAACATTGTTGAGGGTTTTATGCTGAGTATTTTCTTGTTGTTGACTAGCCTACGCTATGCCCATTTTTGATGCGCCGTTATTCAATATTTTTCCTGTCCTGCAGTAATGTTTTTATCTGATCTTTTGTCCCCACCACTTTTCAACACAAACTGACGCCCCTGCTGTGTAGCATTACCATGTCAGTGTATTGATTCATTGTCCCTTCATAGTTTGCAAGAGACATTTAATAAATGTATAATTAATATTAAATAAAGTAAGCGTATTTAACTAAGACGTAGGCTATTTAATGAACTGAGCGTATTCATCTGTCAATACGAAACGCGACTTGGCCATTCTAATTAATGATTGGAAGAACGCGTATCGACCACAGTTACTGTAAAATATGCACGCATGTCCATTTAAACTCAATTTTGGTCAAATGTGGATTATATCATTACACTGGCAAGAATATGGTTACATGTAAATATGCCGTACCAAGTATGACAACGCTTCATTCAACTGCTTTTGATATACGGTGTTTTTTTCACTTTCTGAAAAGTAACCGTTTTGGACATACGTGAGTTTCAACGGGCAGCGACGATATGCTTTCCTCATTTTCAATTCCCAAAAGGGGAGGCAATGTCATCAAACCCGAGTCAGAACTTATATTGAAACAGAACGGCTTACAGTTTCAAGGTTGCCCGAGAGCCACCAGCTACGGTGATCCATCAACCGAGTGAAATGCAGGCCGACAGAAAGACAAAAAGACTGATACACAAAAAAAGATGAGACGCTGGTAACGGTTCTCCAAAGAGTAGCCGAGCTGTGACAGATGCACAGCTGACCTCTACTTAAATTTACAGAGGTGCATCAATCCATAAACGTGCAACGATCCACATGAGAGATAACAGCTTGGAGAGAATCTTGATGGGTAGTATGGCCCACCACGTTGCGAGCATCGTATCGATGCGTCCTCGCACCCGGCTTATTCACACGTACAAAGTGCTCTTCAGACGTAACGCCGCCATTGATGTTCCAGCCATCCGCAGGTGGCCGGTTAATCCGACGAGTGTTGATAATTACACCTGCCCCATAGCTCACAGCTCCCATAGGACAAAAGAGAGATTGGAGAGCAAGGACAAAACAAACACCTAATATCTCCTGCCCTCTGAACACGCTCGGGCTAAGACAACAGTGTGGCCTCTATGGGCAACAAATAAGTGAATGGAAATGGGCGTCCATTTGGTGTGCCACCTGCGAGCATTTAAATTGGATATTACTGGAGGCGAGTGTATCATGTAGCCTTGTACCGAGAATGACAGAGACAGGATAGGTTTTAATACGGCGTCCGAGGTTATTTTGTAATAACACAGCCTTTGCCTGTGGGCCATCAACAGAAATGCGACATGTGGGATCCAGAGAGTGTGTAGCCTCAGACACAAGTGTAACTTGAAAGATTGGGAATGATGGGGAAAGACTTGTGCAGCCTTCCGGGCATATAAACACTGTGATAATTAGCAATGACATTAAGAAGTTAATGCGCATTTAGAGAGATTAAATCAATTCATTTAAATACGATAGTAATAGGTTCATTTCATTCTGTGTACGTGTGTCATTTTTTTTACAAATAGCATTTGTTTTCCACACACACACAAAAAGAGAGAGAGAAAATAAAGGGGGGCAAAGAGATGATGCTAATATTTTTTCCCATTTGTAGTAAGCTCTCTCTCTTTCTCTCGCTCTCAGTTTCACGGAAAATGTCACTTGTTACTCAACAAATGTTAACTTGCGATTTTATTTTTCTGACAGAGATGGCAATAGAAAGGCAAAAGTTGCAGATTGCAGCTTTAAACAGATCTGCCGGTCGCGACACAATCTGTACTCTGTAGCTGTCTTTAAGAATCGGCTAAAAACCCATCTCTTCCGCCATTACCTCACTTCCTAATATAAGACTTACTATTTTTCCTTTTTATCTTCTCTATCTATACATTGATTCTTACAAAAAAAAAACTAACCCATGGATATGTATACTGTGTTTGACTTGATAAAACTATTTCCAGTGCACTTATGTATTGCTGTTCTTGTGTTGCTATAATTGCTTCTATTGTTTACCTTATTTGTAATTTAAATTTCAAATATAAAAAATATTAGTAAACATAAGTAAGTTTTCATAAAAGACATTTAGCCCCATTTACAAAAAAACAAAGAAATGGTATATTCAAAACAAAAGCTACTTTAATATGCACAATATGATAATGCCAAACAAGGCATAAAACAGGTTTCAGCTGTAAAACTATCAGGTTAAGTCTCACCAGGTTTGATCCCACGCACTCAGGTTGCTAACCTGAACGTTTGCATCTGCACTACCAGCAACACCTACAGTACAGACGTGCGAAAGCAGCTAAGCTGTATAGACGGTTTCATCGGACGCACGTGCGCTGACGCGATACACGTCTGGATCAGAACTTTACTTCCGGTTTTATTTTTTTTAATGGTCGGACTAGTTGCTAAACTGACCTCTTGAATAAATGCCTTGTCGAAAATAACAAATGTTTTGGTTTCCTAGGTAATCTATGTGTTGTTTTTTTGCTTGTTATATAAATAAACTACGTTTAAAGAACTTTGTTGTTATTTATTCTTAGCAGAGCTTACCGGAAGTTACCTGCGGACCACGACAGCCGCTTGTTTATGTTTTTACTGCTGAAACAGTCAAAATAAAAATAAGGAGGCTTGTGCCATCAACCACAACCACAACCATTAATTTTGAGTTGTAGAGTGAAAGAAAAGGCTGCATGCAGGGGAAACTGGATACACATTCAGAAAATGGTTTTAATTCAAAGCCAAACAGCTAAAAACATATCAGATTCCACTCTTCTCAGTTTAGCTATTGACCCTCACGCTGAGGTGCTTACACACTCACTAAAAACAGCCTGAGAAAACCAATAAACACTACTACCGCAGATGAAGCAGGGTTGAGTATAAAAACCCCACTGTTGTAATGCTTTAACGCTTGAAAGAATAATAGACACATGGCAGAATGAAAGATACAAATGAATGGATAGATCACAAAAAAATATATATTTTGAAGATGTAAATGAAAATCAAGCAATGGGTATTTTTCACACAATTTAGTTATTTGTATGCCACTGTTTTCACGGTCCTCAAAGCGGTCTGATGTCTTCCTTGTTCTATGAAGTCCCTCCTTCAGAAATACGTAACGAGTTCTGATTGTGTAGTTTGTTTAGTGTGTTGTGATTCGATAGCAGATTAGCAGCTTAGCTGGCGACTGATGTATTCTTGAAGGCGGAGTTAAGTCAAAAAACTGTTCTTCTGACTTCATTAACACTCTGGGGTCGACGGCGGCGCGGGCGCCGCAAACTCTTTATTTTTCAATCACTCCGCAAAGAGACTTAAATTACTCTGCTGATTTTTGACATACAGATATGATTTATACATCATTTAAAACGTTAAAGTGTCTAGTTTTTTCCTGTCCACTTCCAATAAAAACAGAATGTTGTGCTTTTCGCAAAATTAAGAAAATAAACATGATGCGCGTTATGTTCTCTCTCCCTCAGTGAAGTCCTTTCAAAAACGCGTCAGAAAAATAAACTGTAACTTAACGAATACTTTTCGTAGAAACAAAAGATAAATGTCTACATAATGCTTGGAATGTCTCCTTTTAAATGATATAAGTGAGATTGAAAACAGATATTGTCATTCGGTGTAAACTGTATGAAAAGGAGGAGAAGTACCGTATTTCTCTAGTTACCTCATTATCTGTAATGAGATCAGATCGCCACACCCCCGCGCCATTGAAGTGAACGAGCAGAAACATCCATATGCATGACTCGTGCCTCCTGCAGTCAATGGATATGCAATCCACAATCCAGTCACTCCATTCCTTGTATTTCAATCCGATTGCACCAAACATGACATCTAAATCCTTATTTACTTGCGTATGTGTGTCAGTATCTCCAGACGCGAGTGTTTTCTTTGTTCTTCCGTCAAACAGTTCACGCGATTGGAACACACATACACAAACACGCGAGTCAGGAAACTCGACGCGCTTTTTGGTATTCTTATAAAATACGCGATTGCAAACAGTACAATCCTTATTTAGTTGCGTCTAAGTGCATATCTCCGCACAGCAAGTTTATTAAACACAGTATCACTCGCATGTGCACACATTCACTGCTTTCATGATCAACACGTGAGGTAATGGCGGCGGCTGTAAACAAACATTGATAAGTTTACCACGCGTGTCCCTTGTTGTGTTTCTACTATAATGATTACAAAAACCCAAATAAGAGTCCAGACAACGATAGGCAGATGTTCTTTTGAGCTTTTTACTGCACAAAAGTAAACCTCTCGCTGGCCAACCAAACACTAACCCTGTGTTCATTACGATGGCCAAACAGTACCTTTACCATGATTAGGCTACTATGGTTTTTAAAAGGTAACTTATACTTGTGAAATTAATAGAAAATAATAGAAATATATATACATAATGTGTGTGTGTGTGTATTTACATTATATTGAAAAGTAAACCTTATCATGGTTTTACTACAGAGAAAGTTACATTTCTGTTGAACATCCCCACAAGGCTCATTATGTGGCTCATTATTCAATTCTTTTGTCTCTCAGCTGTCAATCACTGATTATTCAGGAGCTTTCCCGCCTCCACGCATACAGCCTTTCCCAAGCAAAAGTGTCTTAGAAATTGTAAATCAATATCTTGCTTTATGTGAATAAGAAGGCCATATGATTTTCACATCATTTTGAAGAAAAAACTCTAGACTACTAGTCCTGTTTTGAAAAGTCTTGGGAAAACATGTTTAGAATGAGTTTTGTGGACTTATATCAGTGACTTAAAAATTTTGCTTTTTTAAAAACCACACATAAACATTTTTCTCTCAAAAATACAAACATGTACATACATGTTGATTATATGATATTGTAGCCCAGTTTGTGATGAACACAGTGTTATGAGACTTTTGCCATTAATATGTTTTTAAGCAACTGAAAAAAGCACAAATGTCAGTGCATGTCAAAACTTCCCCAGGGCCCTAAAAACCCCTTAGACCCCAGAGGGTTAAAGCAGGAAGTAGAGGGCTGTAGTCCAAACCGGCCTTTTGCTGTAGGCTTTGAAATGTGAATTCTGTAAAAGAAAATATATCGCCTGGCAGTGAACTTTGAGCTTTATCATTTTTGCAGATATTATTTATGCTATTATGCCAACATTACACACTAACTAGGGTTTTAAAAATGTGACCTTTAAGTGCAAAAATTATCCAGAAATGGTTTTACGTTCCATGTACAACACTAGGATTTGACCTGAGAATGAAATGGTCTATTATTACTTTATTTGAAAGGGTCATGAATAATAATAATGAGCTCTGCTCTGATTAGCTGTTTCTCAGAGCGGCTCATTTCAGTAGCTCTGTGTTTTTGCAAACAGACCTTATGTTTGAGCCTGTATCAGGCGAGGATACAGATTTTGAGGAATAATTCATTAATATGAGTTTGGAAATGTAAGTTTGTGTTTTTTTCAGTATGGACCTGCAAAACGTAACTGTAACGTCAATGGTAGGACTTTAGCCTAAACGCATATAGCATTAACTAGCATATAACTCTAAATATGTTTTTTTAAGCATTGTAACAACATTTAATGTGTAATTTATTGTAATGTCACACATGGTGTTATGGTAGTGTAAGATTGACTCGTTTTTCAGTGGTCTTTGCATGCAAAACGTTTACATAAGAAAGAGGAAACAATAGTTTTATAGGCTTACGATATGTCATTAACTCTTTCCCTGCCATTGACGAGATATCTCGTCAATCAAGAGAAAACGCTTCCCCGCCAATGACGAGTATTTCCGTCTTTCCGCAATACCGCTATTATCCACCAGGTGGCGCCCTTCCGCAAATTTTTAAACCCGGAAGTATTGCCCTAGGGCAAACAGCTGCATGTCTGTGTCTGTTTTAAAGATCGCTCTGAATGGGATCTCTATGAAAAGTCCATCACAAAAATGGAATTATCTCTGCTTTTTGCAGAAAATGTGGTGTTTTTGCAGAAACCTACCCATATTCAAAAGCTGCTTACAAAAGAACTTCTGAAGGTAGGATGAAACAGTTTTTTTGTTTGAAAGTCTATTCTTTCATTTGATATAATGTATGTTTATATATTTAAAAAAGAACATTTTCTGGAAGGCATTAAACTTTTGTGAAAATCATGAAAAACGCTGGCGCTGGCTGGCAACTTTTTTAAAAAACGCTGGCGGGGAAAGAGTTAACATGTACAAAACTCTTATTATTTATCTACGCCTACAAAAAAGTTGTCCATTCTACATTACCTTTAAAGCGTCATGAAACCCTATTGATTCAGCTTCAGTCTACCTCACCGCCATTTTGAAAAATGCTACTCTTAAATGGGCGTGGACGCTGTGAGAAGAACGGTGATGATGGGCGGGGCAACTGATATAAGTTAAGATTTACTTAGATTAGCAGTATTACAGAAATAATTAAACGAATATAATATTTTACACATTTACTTCAGAACCGTATCCATGTGCGATTATCCTGAGCCCCAGACACCCCTCCCCTGGCTGACCTGGCCGCACGTAGCACATTCACGCGTGCACACACACAAAAGCAAAACGTCTCCGCATTGGATAAGAACACGCTATCTTATAAATATTAATGAGACACTGACGGTTATGATGCACTACAGTAATTTGCCACGTCACAGCCCGTGACGTTTACACCATATGGAGTTCCTGAAGACAAAAATATCACAAAAAAAGCTAAAAAAAAATAACTATTTTTCTACTAATGTTAAAAAATTTACAGATACTAACATTGTCTTCTATGATGTGCAACACAATTTACTTTGTTAACATCTAAAAAAAAGTGCTGGTTAGTGTTTCATGCCGCTTTAAAGTGCTAATTGTTGTTGCTTTAGTGAAGGTAACAACAACGATCCAACCAAGACAACTTAATTTCAGCTTTAATTACTACACCGAATTTGATTTTCACTTAATTTACTGAGGCTTGCTTGCCACCTGCCCCTATCTGCTGTGTTGTGCACTTGAAAATCTTTTTGTATTTTTGCATACGCATGACTACCGCATTCCATCATGGATTTTGCATCCCAATACACCAATTTTAATTATGTCGAATGAATCCGCAATGAATTAATCTGAATCTGTTGAATAATTCCATATTGAAGCAGTTCATCTGCATAGATTTCACTTTAGGCAGGCACAGGCCATAAAACACTGAGAAAAACTTGTTTTGTTATGGTGAGATGCTAAATTCTTATGCTTAATTTAATGCACTCGACATACCTGCAAACGCTCTCTCTGATGACCTATTATTTTGTTCTTTGTGCTTGAGCTAAGGGACATAACTTTTCTCTCAATAACCTTTAAAAACTACTTTAAACTGCTTCTGAAATGAAAGTGATTATATAAAAAACAGATTGTACTCTCAAGAAACATGTCATTAGGGATCAGGGAAGACATTTATATGCACCAATAAGTCACAAAGTGTACTTGAAACCATCTATTATTTGGTAACAACCTGTATCGAGAACAAGGCAAAATTTGTGAGCTCATGAGATTATAAAGTTCACAATTTAAAGTCACCTCAGTTACCTGGTTAGGGACACGTACCTACTTTTCTTCCCATGACAAACACTTTTATGTGTTGTGTCGATGGGAAAAAAATGTGCCTTAATCATCAACCACATACCTAATTGAAATGTAAATTACAGATTGTGCCTTGTTCACAAAACACACGCTACTCACCTTTTATGATGAATTTCTGACCCGTTTAATTATTTTAGCATCCAGCCCTTAAACAACCCAGACAAAACTCTAGCAATGGCCACCATGCATAGTGAATTTCACCTCTCTGTCTGTATAAATCTTTTCATCTTTATCTTGAGTAGGGGCTGTGACCTCAAATGTATGAAACGTGCCCACTCTGGCAATCAGTGATACACAACAGGGCCCTTGGGAGGTCAAGGGGTCGGAGCGGGGCGGTTTCCTCACATATCAGATCCAGCCAGCTGCCTGGACTCTATGAGTAGCAAACACTTGCTGTAATTGACTTTCTCAGAGTCTTTTCCTGTCAAACAAATAGCCTGGCCATAGCTACCCTAGAGAGATCTTCAGTGTCATAATCGATGGCACTGGCATTGCATTAGTTCATCGCTTTTCCAATCTGTCTCTTTGCTGCTGGGAATTGAACTGCAAAATTCACAGACTGAGTTTTGCAAATCTAAGAACCATTTAGGACCTCTATGTTGGTACTCAATGGACACCAAACACGAGCTAAACTAATCATATGTGACCACGCACAAACCATAAAGAATCATTTTAGACTTGCATTATGAAAACATGACGCAACATGAAATTAAGCTGTCTGTTTTGTGGTTGATGCAGCAGTGCACTATTATTTTACGGTAAAAATGTTTTTAGAGTCTGCCATAAAAACATACTTTGTTATCCTATAAAGCAGATTCACTGAATAATACTCTAACAAAAAAAACTCTTTTTAAAAGCGTCCTTCCACTGTGCCGACTTTATTGGTAACATATCCAACTCACCCTAGGCGAGCCCTCATGAATATGCACGCTTGTTCCCTAATCTCCACCTTTCTCTCCCCTGTTATGAAAAAAGACTTGGAGAGAGCTGTGTGAAGTAATTGCAGGAAACCTGGTGAAGACAGAATCTGATCCAATTAGCAGCGTGATGAAACACATGTGGCAAACGGACAGACACGTACCGTCTGCCGAATAAAAACAACAACAGCCCTGTAGATTGAAATGGCAGGGTTTCAAATGTGTGGTTCCTCCCGACGGATGCCGCTGAACGCTTGCTGCTAATTGGAGAGTTAGCCGTGTCACCACAGGTTAAGGACAGTGGGCCGGAGTGGATACGCTACATACGGATGAGGTGGCTTTGTTCGTATACGTGGGATGTGTTTAAGGCTGCAACAACAAATCAATAACGTTGATAAAATCGAACCTGTTAAATAACTGACAATAAACTGTTAAGTGTTTGTGCATTTACTTATTACAGCTATTTTATCAAAGTGTTAAGACTATAATGGAAGGATTTTTATTTCAAATCCATGCGAAATGTGAGCTTAAAAGCAAGCAAGGCTTTTAATTTGATTAAATTTTGTTTTCATCATCTTCCAATACTTTGTAGAGCATGCAATGAATGTCAATTATACAAAAGGCAGAAAAGAGAGCACAATAATTCAGATCAAAACAACATATGTTGCTAAACATCAAGGAATGCATGTTAAAAAACATCTTACCCTTACATATCTTAACATATTTCAATGTCACTGTTTTGTCTTAATATGCACACCAGTACTGTTTTTTGTAAGGTTTGTTTGTAAAAACTACTTTAATGTCCTAATATAACTAAACCTCCTGGATTAATCTAAACCATGTCTAGGAAAATGCCCCCAAATGTTTAGCTTCTTTGCCAAAGTATGTAGCATACACATCAATTTGAAAGGTGCACATTTGGAAATATATATGTGGATTATATGATTTATTTATTTATATGCCAACAACACTCACTTATCTTCCTACCTTCACAACTGTGGTAGAAACAGAGACTGCACAAAATCTAAGTTTAAAACATTATTAGGTTAACCCCTTAGGTTAAGTTTGCAGTCATCAAAATAATAAAAAAGAGAGCATTTAATATCAAAAGTATATATGCAAAATGTATACTTATGTACACATGCTGCTATCAAACCTCCACATCTGATTTCAATCTATGGTTGGGTATCCGGAAGTAGTTTAAAATACGACGGCTTTGAAAATTGAAAGCTTATCATTTAGATGGATCCTTTCTTAAAAGTAGAGGAGAGCGGGGCACAAAGTAACGCTTTTTGGCTCTATCATTCAAAAAATATTTAAGTTAGATTAATTGGTTTTATTTAGAATATCAACACACACATCTCTGCTACAAATGAACACTTAGTTTTTTTGTTGGACTAACCGTTTTTGTACAATTATACCAAAAGTGACAGGAGTGCAAACGTTACAACTTACCCCACAGATGGGGTTAATTGTAACAGATGGTTTGTTGTAACACCTGCTTGAAAATGTAGTTTAAACACAAATAATTCAATAAAGCACAATTAAATGCTCTCTAAGCGAATCTGCGAGACGTAAGTTATTGTTGACATTTGAACTGTTTTCAAACAGACGGAGCGTAGCTAACTCCTCCCCCTCCCTTCCGTGCTTTCTTGAACGCGCCCAAACCCCACCCCCAAATCTTTCTTGTCGTTTATTGGCTGGAATACTTTGTTTTGTTTTGTGGTGCTAGGTTTGGCCACTATGTTGATATTGCCGTTTGTGAAGCCTGGGCTGTCTACAGAGATCGCATTTTTTTACAGTTTGATCATCAGCGGACAGGCAGCAAGCAGATAGTGAGGAGATGTTTCCGGTATGTAACAAAAAATGTTTTATGGTCTAAAACGCGTCAATTCGCTTAGAGCGCCTTTAAGACAAAAAAATAAAAATCAGTAGTAGGGCCGAAACCGAAAATTTTGTATTCACTTGGCCCGGGCTCCCGGGCTCGGATCGATAAAGGTAGTGTGCGTGAGTGTGTGCATTTTCAGCGTTTTTTTTTTTGTTTTTTTTTTCGAAACCAATATAGCCATTTTCGGGCGGGCGAAATCTCGGTGCACCATTTATTTTCAGTTATAACCCCATATTGTATTAACAGTTGCATACCTGTCAACATTGGGATTTGAAAATAAGGGAAATTCCCGAACCCTAACACCTAAAAAAAGGTCATTTTGCTTATTAAGAAAATGCATCTTAATTTAAGAATTGTTTGATATTTGTACTAAAAACAAGACAAAAATACTAAGTAAGAAATTATTTTTTGTAGTGTATATATTGTATCATTGTTTGTATGACTCTCTTGCATCTGCAAGTGACTTGTTATTCAATTCAATTCAATTTTATTTATATTACGCTTTTCACAATTGGTAATTGTTTCAAAGCAGCTTTACATTAATACATTATACACATAGGTCGCAGGTGTTGCATTCTGAGTTAAGCTGTAAAGCACAAACAGGAGTGTTTCCCTACATGCAAAGTGTGACTTACACACCCAACAAAAAAATAAAATAATAAATAAATAAACATAAGATGAGGAAATTTACTTCCATGCTTCCAAAACAGACTTTGTTCAATAGCTTAACCAAAACACATCACAGCTTTTCACAAATTCACAGGAGATCATCTTCTGACAGAAAGACCAAAAGCACAGATTGCCTGGCCCTGTATAAATATGTAAAGTAGCTGTGTTACAATTAACCCTGTGTTAGTTTGTACACCGCTCACCTCCACATAATTTTGATGATAAAAATAATGCTGATTTAGACAGAACAAGGTACTACTTTAATAAAAGGATGTGGGTGGATCAATCCTGGAGAATAAAACAGAATACATTAAAATCTAGTCATTTTATCCAGTTTGACTTTCACACATTAATATTCCGTTCAGCCAATCCATTTCACCCATGCCTTTATAGGTACAAAGGAACTTCATGAAAACATGAAGCACTTTCACCTTCATATCCATTATATATGGAATATGATTACTTCATCCATTGAACCCAATTACAGTCCTTTCGCCCTCCATTTCGAAAGGTGCAAACATGCCCAAGGTATAGTCTGCAATGTTTGACACAGTCTATACAGGGATCTTAAAGTCCATTAGTATAAAAATCCCCCTGAGTGGTCATGATTTCGGAATTTGAACCATTCTCCAGTGGTGTTGTAAAATGCTCTGGAGCTTAACTACCATATTTTAGGGATAAAGAGGATTGTGGGTTTTACCCCTTTCCCTTTTAATTGCCAGTTATTTAAGCTTTTCTGTGGTGTAGGTTGTTCATAGTTAAACAGGCTGTATAATCCTAAGCACCAGCTTAATGTGTATATATTCCTCCAGGGACCGAGGGTGTGTTGCTGTCAACATCAGCGTGCATGGTACATACTGAGTATTTTCACAAAGGAAATTCTGAAGGATAAAGTTTTGGTCCTCTGGATCTCTGTCCGAACTTTTCACCAAGCACAGGCGGTACAAAGAGCACAAAAATAAATAAATAAAAATTGCAAATACGACGTGGATCAAGCCCAGCGGCATACAGTATATGAATAACACAGAGGTGAAACCCGTCTAAACCCGAGATCTGCTGGAGTCAGAGGCCACAAGAAAGGGGTTAGATGACAAAGAGATGTTCCCCCGAGCAGGCGCGTATGAGCGGACTGCAACGTTTATTATTCATGTGCAGATTTCAGAAGGCGAGGACAGGAGCTCAGGTGTGCTCAAGTCTTCTCCTGAGAGACTTCAAAGGGTCCGTGTGATGGGACCTGAAAAGTTATACCTTTAAAACCAAGTGACGGTTGAGAATAAGAAGATATATAAAAAACATCAACGGTCAGTGAAACAAAGCAGTACAAAGGAATAAGAAATTTTAATTTTGTTTAAAACTAAATTATGATATTGCATTTTCTCATCTGGGTGATTATCGCGAAATTAGACTTATGAGGTGTCATGAAACATTTTGATAAAAAAATAAATGCAAAGTAGGAGTATCAAAATAAAAAGCATACAGTTACAAACATCTCTTAATGTACTATTACAAATGACATCATACAAAACAATTTTGGTGTTTTTTCCACATAAAAAAAAAATCATTACCGCAATGTGTCCCTGACTGGATTTGGGTTCTTTGACATGGAAATATTTATAATTAAAAAATAAAAAAAATAAAAAGCTTCAGTGTATGTTATACTATAAACATTAACAGTAAAGAAACATGTGGTATTTGATGATCATTGGTAAATGTAGAGACAATAATAAGGAATATAAATGTGTCCAAGACCAATTTTCTCATCCTCCGCAACAATTTTCAATCATTGTTTAAGCCCTCAAGGAACTAACATTTTTAAAAAAAATTGTTGGAAGGGACATAATTGACTGTGACACTCAAGATGGCTACCAGGTAAGCAGTTCTTATTTTTTCTCTCCAGATAAAAGTTGAAATTTTGTTTGTCATAGTACTATAGACAACTTTTTAGTTCTCATTACCAAAACATGAGTTTGTAAATGCATATATTTAATGTAATATCATGTTGCAGTAATGATAATTTTAGAAAATGATAATATGAAAAATGTAAATACTTCTATAGGAAATATTTTTTAAATCCTCTAAAAATAATGGTTATAGTAAGTTCAGACATTAATCTTATATGTGCAAAAAAAACTTTTTAAAAAATCTGATGCTGGACACCTTCTAAATCTGGATTTCATGAGAATCACCCATCTGTGCAGTTCACTTCCACAAGACAATATACTATAAATAAGTCAAATTTGAGCAAATTGTCCCATCAATGGTCAGAATATTTGGCAGTCATTTATGCTCAACTTCCTTGTGACTTCCACCATTATTTCATGTTATCAATCTGAGCAGGAATAAAAACAGCTTTTTAAAAAACAATAGTGCCATGCACCTGAAGGTCTCAGTACAAGGTATTTTGAGAAGAATACGATTATGAACTACAGTAATAACCCAAAGAGAATAAGAGATACAATGGCATCGTTCTCTGAAATAATGTCTTTCTATTGCATTGTTTTAACTGTCTGTCCTCAAACCTAAAAAGATTATACTTCCCAAAAAGTACTGTGACACTTGTGGTTGTCAAACTAACATCAGGAACACATAGATAGTTAATTTATTACTCTGCACCTGTGGTTACTCTGCTGGAACACCTGTGTGAACTAAAACATTCACAAAAATCCTGTCAAAGAAGTTTCTTAAAACGCCCTTCAAAAATTGTTCTCAAAAGAGAAGTTTGTAGAAACGAACAGCTATAGCGCCAACTTTTGGCAGATGCCACTTGGTATATAATGCAATGACATTTAGAAAAGTTGCATGAAATAGAAACTCCAGCTTATTAGATGAGAAGAAATGACCTCTGCTCATTCATTCCCCATGTGGAGGCCCTGACACAACACAGCAGAGAGCCACATCAGTACCTTATCACATTTTCCTCTTTTTTTTCTAAACGGCTCATCAAGCAAAAACACTTACGCTGGCAACTGTCCGCAGAGAGTCGAGGGGAAAAAGGTCGCTCCCGCTCAGCGTGCTTTCAGAAAAACTGACACTCCTTTTTCAGCTCACCGATTCACACCGAATAAAAATTGCTATTGATTTCTACACATTAAAAATCCAATTTAACCTGGAACAAATTAAGCACACAGCTAGCATTCAAAGCTAAATGGATGAACTTTAAAATTTGTATAAAGTTCAGACTTCTGGATGTTTATCTACTGTAGAAGTGGACAAGGGGACATTGCTTGCGATGTGAAAAATATATTTATTATTTTTCTATAAGCAAATCATTGTGGTCTATAGGAGTAAACAATCATGCCATCACCCACACAATCCTCTGCTATACCTGCTGTCTGTTTCTGCATTTCCTTATGTGTGTGTGTGATATATGGCACTTGCCAGCCCAATGTCGCAGAATACCTGTGGCGATGGCCACTCAGGTTTCAATCCGCAGCCCAATTATTCACTCGCTTTTTGATTTATGAGGACTGTGCGCCAACCACGAACTCATTTCCTTAAACACCATCGGCCCATCACACTGCGTCTCATCACGTTGCAAAGTCGTATCCTCCAGAGCCTCTGCCAGATCCCGGCAGTCTGAACCACCAAAGTCCAACAGATTTATGTTCGCTAAACACGCAGCTCTCTGCTGAAAGAGCCACACGAGTCAAGCCGGCAGGCAAAGAGAAAGCATGCGGTACACGTAGCATGAAAAAACGAATTCTCTTCAGTCGTACCTACTTTTAGAAAAGAACAGGGAATAATTAGTTGAGATGTTAAAGGACATTTTTCAGGTTACTGCCATCAGTTATGCCAGCAGAGGAAACGGTGTGAGAAAAATTTGCTTTGTCTTTACCACGGATGTCAGCGAAGGTACTTATGACCTTTCTATAGGCAGCAGATGTGCCATGGCATACTAATGCAACTGTGTGTGGGAGAAACCTCTCTTTTGAAGAGAGACATCTTCCGTAGTCGCTGTGGCATTTATGCGATCTTCATCATCGCTGTCCTTGTGACTCGAGATTTAACACTGTTATATTCATGCAATAAAAGCATGAAAGATGAGAAATAATGAGACGGAGATGCGTCAGAAGAACAAGAGGCGATCAATAAGAGCTCAATCTTCAGAAGAGAAGCTTGCATTCCATCTCACTTGAATTAAACCGAAAATTGCATAATTTCTCCACATTACCAAGCACAAAGGAAGCTGAATGTATGAGAAAACAAAGTGTAATACTTTTCACAACACACATACTGTATTACAGAGAATTATTTTGTCGTCGTAAATCTTGACATTTAGGACAAGTACTGTCATTATAAAGTGCTTTAAAGATCATTCTTTATATGTATTTGGTAAATCCAGTCAACAAAGTTATATAACAAAGTTATTTAAAATCAGGATAGCATTTGATGTGCAACTATGTGGAGTAAGATTTTGGACCAATTGTCACTCACTTTGGGTGAAGCTAGCCTGTATGATGCTACAGCAATAGAAAAAGTGCAATCAATAACATGTCCTATTCAGTCACAACCAGTTTGGATAAAAATGTATCCGTTTATGTGTTACCATGTTGCATCATCTGGTAAGAACTAGATGTCAATGATCATATTTCAATTCCTAGTCCTAGAATAGTGCACATGCATTACATGAGCTGTACAGTTACAACAGCCTACAAGCATACAGAGTTGTTCTAGTGATAAACACAGCATTTAATATACTGTAGTCATAACAAAATATCCCATTCAGGATCTGAATGTTTTATACATATAAATCCAGCATGTATGTTGAGATTAGATTCACACAAATTAAGATGCAACACCAGTGCTGGCTATACACACTGATAGCTAATCATAAATGAATTATCCAATCATGAAGGTGTATGATTGCAGAGTTTGGGTTCATCCTGTCCTGAGGTTTCACCGATGCTGCTCTGCATACTGAATTCATCTGCTTCGACCTCAACACGACGATCTAGTCTCTCTGAAGAGCGCTGTGAGCTCCAGCTGTCAAACTCACTCTCTTCTCTCTGCTCTTCCCTGGATGATGGCACAAGGTACTGTTCACCTTCAAATTTTCTCACTTTTAATAGGACTGTTGTAAAACAGCTTTTTATGACCGAGTGTTACTTTTACCTAAGCTTCACTCAACATGCAATGTCTAAATACCTATTGATTTTGGATAGCTGAAATTCTCTTTGACTTTGTAACGTCAAACCTTTAGGGTGAGGAAAGTTCACATTTAAAAAAGTACTGAACCTTTTAAATACGTTTGTATAAATGCAAGAAAAACATATGCACAACCTCTATAACAGAATAATGTGGCATTTACACCAGATGCGGCAAAGGCGGCAAGCGCAAGTGATTTACATGTTAAGTCGATGCAAAGACGCGAGTAGGCATCCTGCGCCGCGAGTGGCGCGAATGACACAAAGAGCGCGCCGCGAATTGAGCGTTGCCGCTGGAGACGCGGGTTAAAAAATCTGAACTTTGGCAGATATACCGCAACACGGTAACCAATCAGAAGCTTGCTTGCAGGAGCGAGCAGAGTTGCAGAAGCCCCTCCCATCACGCACATTTCCACGTGAATGTCTCGAATGACTAGAATTTTATGCGCAAATGAAGCAAGTAAACTCAAAATGTTTAAGTGCAAACTACGCGCAAATGTGCGTTTTTGCCACCTTTAGCATGGCTGGTGTGAACACCACATAACATTTCTTTTTATTCTTTTACTTTTTAACTCTTTCCCCGCCATTGACTAGTTATCTCATCAATTAAAAGAAAACATTTGCATAAAATAAACGTGTTCCTGATGAATTTTTATGTTAATCTGCAATACCGTGAATATCCACTAGATGGCCACTTACCCAGTTTATGAAAACACTGAAGCCAAAATGTTATTTACTCATTTTAAATTACGTGTATGTTTTGATAATTGTTATGAATTTGACTTTTTAACAAAATGCAATTATTTCAGCTTTTTGCTAAAAAAATATTTTCAAAGAAATATACTTTTATAGAAATAAATTTTATAAGCAGAGAAAAAATATAGATGGATGAAACATTTTCTTTCCCCCATTCTGTTTGTTTGTTTATTGTTTGTTTGTTTAAACGCAGATGGTCTGGTCTTTCATTTGATATATTTGTATGTTCATATATTTTTAAAAGAATTTTCAGGGAAGGCATTTTGTGAAACTTGTGAAAATCACAAAAAAATGCTGGCGGGCAGCTTTTCAAATAATGGCTGGCGGGGGAATGAGTCAACTGGGAGAACATTGCACATATGTGTAAATCCATTTGACACACACATAAAATGTAAAGCTTATACGGTAATTTACTGTAAGTTGTTTTCGATAAATGTTTTCACCAAATGCATGCAAATACAGTGTATTCAAAAAGTATTCAGACCTCATTCACCTTTTCAGGTTTTGCTATGTTGTAGCCTGATACTAAATTAGTTTAAGTTTATTTATTTGTCTCACTTTTCTACTCTCAGTACCCCTAATGACAATTTTAGTATTCAGGGCAATAATGAAAACTAGTTTTTTATCAGGTTGCAACAGAGGTTAATAAAAATAAAAATAAAATATTTTTGTTTGTTCACTACCTCTATTACGCGAAAATAGAAAATAGGCCATAACCTATGTGAAAAAATAAAAATGAAAAAGCCCCACACTGTAATAAAACTAGTCTTCATAAATGTATAATCCTCTGCTATCTTTTCCATCTATATTAAGGTTAAAAATGCATTCGGAAACTAATGGCTCAGTGGTCCGACATACGTTTCTTTCATGTCCACAGAGAAAAGATTTTGATAAGTACACTCAAAAAAGCCACTGAATCATAAAAAATACAGATGAGTGCTGTAAAAACTGTCATATCTATCAAAAAAATTTACTGTTACAGGCAGAAACAGCTAATCTAATTCTATTAGCAAAAAACACCTGGTGACATGGTGCAAAAACAGTCTGACTGACTTATGTAGACAGCACTTACAAAGCCAAACAGAAAGGCCGAAATAAGCACTTGTAGATGTGTGCAAATGGCTGGGCTGGTGATATATGAAGCTGAAGAGTGACTCTCCCTGCATAAGAAAGTGCTGCTGGAGGGTGGGCCCTGACTCCCTGCTGTCCAAATGCACACCGGGAGGCAGAATTAATGCGAGGCAGCAGCACAGCAACAATGGAAACAGATTTGTCAATGTTGTGTAATTTGGCTAATCCTAATAGAATATGTTCTTGAATGCAAAACATCTGCTTTCACTTTTTGTTAAACGATGGGGGGCATTATAGTAAAGTTTCTCATGCGATTCCTACTTGATGTGCAGTTGTATCATAATCATCAATGAGATGGGTTTGATTGACAGGCACCATCTGTATTGACAGCTGACTTTTAATAGTGTGCTCCAGCATCGTAAATCAGGTGGAGCTGGTGGATCAATCCAAACCTTAAGATAATCACTGAATAATCAGTAGAGAATAGCTAATGCAAATCTCTCTCAAAGTAGTCTCAAAAGTGTCCATTATCCAAGATTTTTTATAAAGGTTAAAAGCTGTTAAGTGATATCAGCATAAAGTTCAGTTTGTGGCAAAATCCTTTTACAGTCAGTGCATGCATTATATTCCTCTGTTTTTTTTACTGCGTGTGCTTTTTTGTTTGGGTTTCCAATAATGCTTGTGTGTGAACTTAAAGTCTGAGGCACGTTGTGTTTGACTGTTAATCATTAAAGTGCCCCTATGATGGATTTTTGAAAATTACCTTTCATGCAGTGTGTAAGTGAATGTAAACAGTCTGTTTTAAAGTTGTAAAGCTGAATGTGCACCGTAAATAAAGTTATTATTTCACAAAAGAAATAGTCGACTCAAGAGTCGCAAATCATTTGCATCCCATTTCCATAAAGTTTCTACATCACGACTGGCAACATTCTACGAAGTCTACCACGAATACATGAACAGTGTGGATAAGAGGTCTTCTCGGGTCCAAAGAAATGTACCTGACCTGAAATAAATACGTTTTTATTTTTTAAGAAAGAACGACCCGAGACAAACCCGAGAAAATTAGACCCAAGTCCGACCCAAACCAGTGGCAATTTATTTTTAACCCGACTGGACCCGAACGTAAACGGCACCGACATGTGTGCATTCTGCAGCCCCGCACGCAGAAGTCAGACAGAAAGAAATCCTGCTGGTCTCGCAACCAATTTGGCGAGCTTCTCCATTTATTTTACTTTGTTATCTGATGACGACACCAATGTAACCGCAAAAATGTACATTTAAAATTGACTGACATGTCTGTCTCAATCGGTCCGGACCTTTTTTGCTGGATCGGGTATCGGAAAAACGGGGCCGATCCAAATCCGATACTGTGCGTTACTTGTGGTTGTTACTGTCATGGTACAGAAAAGTCAAACTATTATAAAAGCACCATAAATGTTATCATACACTATATTCAAAATCTTCCTAATATATTCAACAGCCTTATGCGAAAAACAAATGCATATATGAAGATATTTAAGGTCACAAAAACTGAATGGTTTGGTGCTCGCCGAGTTAATACACTGGAGTAGCGTGAATTAAATATGTCATACACACACACACACACACACACACACACACACACACACACACACACACAAAAGCCGTATTTTAAACATCTGATTAAAAACTATTTCATGTTGTGACACTTTGCGCAATTAAGTTAAAATGTACTTGAACTATTTATTTGCTCAGTCGTGTCCACTCAAAAACAATTAATATATATTTAAGAACACTTACATTCTTTTAACTTGTATCTCATTTAAAAAAATTCACTTGACATGATATTCTCCTGATTTTGTGCAACATGTTTTGTGTGTATATGTGTGCGTACGTATATATATTTATACACACACAATTCTAAATGGATCAAGAAAAATACTAGTATTGGATCGGGATCGGTCGATACTCAGAATACAGGTATCGAAATCGTATCGGTAATAGAAAAAGTGGATCGGACCAGCCCTAGTCGAGAAGACGCTGTGCTGGTGAATTTAGTTAATTCTGTGAAAAATCTGATCAGATCAGACCAGATTGCTCCTCTGTAGTTTTGTTGTGTACACTCAAGCTAAACGGCTCAGCGTCATGTTCAGCGGCTATCTCAAATTTATAATCCTGCTAATCTTCTGCCGGCCCGCTACTGTCTACAAATGTGCTGAATATTACTTGGAGACGCGATAAAGGATGGAGCAATGCCTTGATTTTCTACAAACCACAGTGGCTGTACCATTTCTATTGTAAAGACGTGGAGAAATATTAAAGATTAAGTGGATGTAAAGGTCGTTTGGCCAAAAGTAAGAGTATTCTCAGTGTAAAATGAAAGTAAATTAACAATCGTCAGTCCTTTCCGCCCTCTGCAGGCATTTGTTATTATACATGATGTTGGATTTTATAATATATATATTAAAGGTAGGGTAACAGATTTGATCCTGAAACATTTTTAGTTATGCTGGTTAAAAGTCTCCTCACATCCTGATAGCAATCACTGTGTTAAGTTGTTTAAATGTGTTTGTAGAAATGCATGTCATCTGTGAAAGGCGTAGGACCAAAAAATGTTCAACAAATCATAGATTTCGGTCCGAACGGACGTTTCCTTTTATGTCCCTCATACGTAAGCGTAATTTGAATTCCCACCGCTCAGCGAGTCCACGCAGATACCATACGTCATCGGCGCGTTCACGTGCGCTCTGTCTGTAAACAGCGAGAATGGCAAACTTTTCTGCTGAATTGACAACCTACACAGGAGCCACAAAACTAAAGACATCTTTTATAACAACAACAGCAAAAGCTGCCTGGATCAGCAAGAGCAAAAACTCAAATTAACATCGGTAAATTTACTGCTTTACCACGAGATGAAAACAGCTACAGGAGGCAAAGGGTTTTGAAAGGGTCGTTGCACTGTTTATTCTGGTAAGGTAGGTACGCGATATGTTTGTATTGAGATGGATTCAGATATTCTACTTTGATGAAACATTGTGTTGCTTATGAAATTTGTGTTCGTTTACGGATTAGCATAACGATATAGTTACTACGTCTACACAACCGAATGTATGCTTAAACTAATTCTGATGTAAACCAGTTGTTTATGTTGGTTATTTTGGAAGTGTTATTCACTTTGTACTGCAAAGTTTTCTTACTGCTGAATGAGACATGAGATGTGACCGTCTGATCTGTGCGTGTTCATGTGTTATGAAAGAGGCGTGACTTTGGATGGCGATTTGACTTGAGGGTGGGATCGGGATTTTATTGCTAGGCGGCTACCGTTAGCATTTTTCAAAATGTGTTACCCTACCTTTAATGTTTTTTGTTGTTGTTGAATAAAAACATTTGTTTACTTGGTTTTGATAATTTATTCGATACTTTATTATTATAAGCTCATAATTTATATATATGACCATTTTTAAAGTTATTGCTCACTTGGGTCTATTTTGGGTCAATCAAATTACATCAATTAACAAAATAATTGTTAGTGACAGTCCCAGATTAGTTAAAACATTAATTATTAGCCATGAAACATTAACATTTGGTCAAATTACTGATCATGAAGATTTCAAAATTATGTGATTTTAGTTGAATAAAGGATTATTTTCCATTTATATATATTATATATTATATATATTATCATTGAGGATTTCTTAAAAAGTACAAAAATCACGTTCTCGTGAACCCAATATTGCGTAATGTCTAGTGGAGGGTCCCATCACACCCCTAGTCACACCTCTTTGAAGGTCCTATAATTAATCTAAAAAGACATCAGAATTAGCCACTGTGCTGTATATTGTCTGTAAGGTTTTCAAGACATTATCACAATAATCAAACTTGCATCTGACCCAAGGAAAACAATTTTTTTATTTATCACTGGCCACTGAAATCTAGACAATTCATTTAATGGATTTATTGGGGCTGTTTACACCGCTTTAGTTAAGGCTAAAAATAGCGCTGTTCACCGTGTGTTGGCGCCAGAAGTCAGAAAAGATGTAAAAGTTGTGTTTAGTACCTCAGAGGCTGTTTACACTTGGCATTTACATGTGTTTTCATTAATCGGATCACAAGTGGACGACGTTAATGCCAGGTGTAAACGGTGTTCAAAACGTTTTGAGCTCGTCCACTTTCAACCACATTCAGAGGTAGTCGAAACCACTTTCGATCGGATTGCTTTTGTAGTGTAAACGCACATGTGGTTAAAAGTGTTCGAACAGCAACCGCCTTCTCTCCGCCCATTTATCTAATCTGAGGTATTAAACACAAGTTTTACGTCTTTTCTGACTTCTGGAGTGAACACACGGTGAACAGCGCTTTTTTAAGCCTTTCATTGATAAATCTAAAGCGGCTGATCTCCGTAGTTTCATTTGGCAAGCGTGTGAAAGTTGCGCAATCCTATTTCATCAATTGCGCTGAAAATTCAGAGAAACTCTAACATATACACGTACAAAACTCTGTGTAGCATGTTTACTTGCTTAACAAGCAGCTTACTCTGACATAATATTAGTTCGCGTCCATATAAACTCATCATTACTCCCGCTCGCGTTTGAATGACAGCAGAGAGACTCGCCCACCGTCTTACATCTCAACTCTTTCAATTCACCAAATTGGTTTGATAGTGTTGTTAAGACTTCAGTCAGTTTTACTTGTATGGTAAATACTCACTTTTGAAGTTTCTCTGTATGCCTGGAAAAGTTGTGCAGAAATCACTGAGAAATATTTTGTAACCAGACTCCACCTTAATTTGTGCTATTTTTCATAGCCAATGTTTAACTTGCCTGACTCGAGCTGGTGATAAATCTTTTATCAGCCACCATAGAACAGTAAACACTATTAAATGGCTACAATTCAAAAGTTTAATTAAGACTAGCTATGAATTAATTAACCCAGGTAGGTCATGAGCTGAAATAATTCCTCCCTTGAGAGACCCTCGAAAGAGAGAAGAGCGGCGGAGGGATGGATTTCCACGGCAACCGTGACCCAATGATGCGGGCGATCAAATCCAAACAGTTCGGTGTAAGTCGCCGATGTGAATTTCACTTCAAAGAGATTGTGATTGATAGTGGGTAAACAGGTGTGTGAAGGGCTACAATGGTTGTTTAGTTGCTCGCTGGATGCCTGGTCCCCATGGGAACCGGCAGCGGAGGCTCACAGCTGGCATGCTAACATTTTAAACAGCAGCTGGAAGTGGCTCAAGAGAGGCCAGGCATATTAAACAAGAAGCTGGTCTTTAATTATGAGTGGCTTCTCTGGCTGCCCATCCAAGTGTAAAGAGCAATCAAAGACTCCAGAGTAAAGACAAAGTCTGGCGATATACTGTCTTTATACTGTGGGGGCATTAGTTAGGGATATGTTTTGCTTTTGCTGCTGTGGCATACTAATAATGTGCCATAAAAAGGATGGCTGAGGGCGAAGCAGCCTCGCTGGGGCCATGCGGGTCATGGCACCAACCTAAAAATCAACAAATGTAGTCCACTATCTTGGACATAAAGCAGATCTTAATAAGCCTTGTGGCTATCTGGCTTCTGGTCCACATTGGTCTCGTTCTCTGGGACCCACTGTTTGACCATGTACCCAAAAGGGATCTAGGCTCCATTTCAAGTTTCCATCTGATCTACGGCCTCTCAGTCTCCAATGTGGGTCTGACGTTGTAGTACTGAAAATGGCACTTCAACAACTTTAAATATGTCAGATTTGCATAAGTTTATGCCATTGGTTGTCTGTTTTAGACCCTGAGCCCCACACGCGGTCTGTGCAGGACCTGACAGGAGGGCACCATTTTCCTATCAGCCTGTCAACTCCAGCACTCTCTTATTCTCAAGTCACTGAGCAAAATGGCTGATATGGATCAGTGAACAAGTGAGAGGTTTCTCAGTAAATTCCATATTTCCACCTGGGCTTCCATCTAGACACAACTGTAGATCATTTATTGATTACTTACTTTAAAAGATGAAAGCGAGTGATGTGCTAGCAAGTTTTATTTACAGTTATAGGCAAACTTTCTCAGTCGCCATTCTTATTAAAATGCTTCTTCCATTTCTTGCTAGGTTAAAGGTCTAGTCGACTTGACAAACTGTGACTTGCCACTGATTGTTGTTTTGGGGGTAGTCATGTGGCCACATGTCTGTCACTTCTCAATTCCTAATGGGTGAGTGTGCAGAAACAGTTGGTAGTTTGAGCAAAAACAGTTGGCAGATGTGACATCCTTTACCAAAATTCAACTCTTTACACCAGTCTCACATACTGTAATTGGTCAAGTGAATGCTGAGCCATATCTAGAGCCATTTTAGATGAGCGCATCTGCCCGGCACCTTTTCTTAGATGCCTGTTCCCCTTTAAACAAATCAAAGCCTCCATTTGAATGGCACCTTCAGAAAACAGAACTGTTATAGATGAATGGAGCAGTGAGGGAATTGGCCTGCCAACCAGTCTCAAGCATTCATCAATCTTATCCACAGAGGAAATCAAACAGATGAGACATGATATTAGGCATCAGAAACCCCAGCTCTCAAAGCAGCACATTCCTGCTTTTCAAACAGAAGGCCCATTGTAAATGGATTCATTAACCGCACATAACACCACCTGACACAATGTTAACTAATATGACAATGATGTAGAGCAGGAAGTCTCCCTAAATGTTTTGTACTTACGGTGCTTTATTTCCTACTCCAGATGTGGCATATGCGGATGAAATATGATTGGGCAAACATGAAATTAGACATCATACATGCTGCCAATTTTCGTTGTATCCTTTTACCAGACTGATCTCACGGAAAGTCATGTTGTAGTAACAAAAAATTTGATTAATTTATTCGTGTCCATGGCACGAAATTCAGCTTTTTATCGTGCCTTGACCATGAAAATCTTTTTCATGTCACTCCCAAGAATTTCTATAAATAGTTTTTCATGTCCATGGCACGACTTTCTTTTTCGTGTCATTTTATGTATTGTTTTCGGATTGTTTTTTCCTATTATTTTTTTAACGAAAAACAAAGTCGTGCCATGGACACAAAAAACTATTTATAGAATTCCGTGCCATCTACACAAATTAATCAAATTTTTTGTGACTATAACAGGACTTGCCGTGAGATCATGTTGCCTTTTGACAATATGTAGTTGGTATCTAGGCTTTTAGTAATCAATACCAAAAAATACCAATTATCCTGTCACTCAGATATATAGCAAAGCAAAATTAGTGTGTAAGTCTTGATTTTCCTCAGATATCTAAAACCATGTGTCCAGTGTCAAACATTAACTTTTCCTCAACATTGAAAAGTTATCTCGTCAATTAGGAGAAAAAAATTGCATTAAAAAATTGTTCCTGATTAATTTTTATGTTAAAGCTGCCTTTGGCAACTCTGGAGGATTGAGCGGTTTCCAAATGTTTACAATTTCATGTCCCTCCCCCACAACCAACGGGCAACCTCCCTTCTCGAGCTCGTTAGTGCGTGTGCACCAGTATTATTGTGAACGCATACTTAGCAAGAATACTTAGATTACTTACATAACACTCCGAAATACAATCAATGGTTGATAAAGCACAACAATTACCTGTCGAGAAGAAATGTGACAAGCTCTGCATCCAGCTTGAACCCTTTAAAATCTCGTAGATTCCTCCACCTTTCAAATGTTGGTCCGATATTGATCCTAGTTTATTACGGTCACGGTCGCTTTCTATCTTTGTTTCCTTCTTTTCATTGGTTGTTTTCCTAGCTCTAGTTGTTAACCGAGGAATCGGAAGTTTGTTAGTGAATGTTCTCTCCGCCATCACGCGGCGTTAAAACCAAAACACCTCTGAAATTCAGGCGGATGCACGTGATATTGTAATGCGGGGAAGGGGGATCTGTGGCGCGTGCAGGTACTGTGATTGACAGGCAGATTTTACACAGCCCTGCGCTGATTGGACCGAGTGAACCGGGAGCGGTGGATTTTTGCAAAACACATAACAGGCTCTAGGTGGAGCTAGAAGCGCAGGGGTTTTTCTTAAACACAGGGGCGGAGCCAGGGAGGGCCAGGGGGGCACGGGCCACCCCCACAATTTGATTGGCCACCCCAAGTGCCCCCCTCCCACACCATCAGTCTCGTCAGTATTAATTATGTACTAGTGGTTTTGCTTTTCTTAAAATAAAACTTCATATTTTACAGGGCTTTGATTTATTTATATTACATTTTTTTATTAGCTTAAAATATTAAAATATAAATTTTTGTGGAGGCTCCGCCTATGAAAAATTGTCTAGACCCGAGGAACCACTCTACCGTGACATGTTGTTATGGGAGTCAATTAGTAGGCGCACACTTATAGTAACGAACGGTGGTGGCACCAAGAAAAAGCAAGAAAAAACACAGAGGACGGAGAAAGGAGTTTTATGCAGATAGTGAAAAAATACAACAAAGTCATAGGTGAGTGAGCTGAGTTTTGATATGTTTCCTTAAGGCGGGCGTACACGGTGCGATTTTTGCTGTCGTAGGGGCTCGCATGCGATTTTTTTTTCCTCGGGAGAAAATCGTTCATGCTCGTATGGTCGCGGCTCGCACCGTGTGAGAGGAATTACGAGCCGAGCCGAGCAGGTTACGAGCACCTTACGACCTCCCGATAATTTTTAAACATGTCAAAAAAGTTCGGGAGCTGTCGGTATAAATTCGTAGTGTTGGTGCGGGTGTACGAGACGATCTGGCAAAGCACTTGAAGTTGACCAATCAGAATGTACAAAACGCAGAAGAAGAAAGACAAATGTAGCACTGATGACTACTCTATAGCTGGCTATGTTTCGCGCACATACACACTCCGGTGACCGGACATCATGACAAATATGTACAGGTCCTTTCAGTGACGACCTCTTGATCAGCTTATTTGCCTGAAAAAAACCTGTCATATGTGTTTTTGTGATGTCGGGTCACAGCTTTGGATGTGTGTGGAAACAGGAGAGAGTGTAGTTGTTTTAGGCTATACCGCTGTTCTGATAAGTGCTACCACAATGCATTAAACGAGGCTTTTTGATATTAAAACTTTTTTGTTTTACTTGTTGATTTTGCTTTACTTGTTAATATGTTTTATCATTATTTACAATGTAAACATAAAATAAGCCAACTAAATTATGTAATAAATACATTTAAAAATTTTAAGACTCCGTGCAGAGACCACTGGTTTAAATAGTATAGGATGTACAAAGAATGTCGCAATTTTTGTGTAATCCAAGCTGTGCCAAAGTTGCTGTAGTTTCATAAATGATTGGATATTAAAAGGGCTGTCGCGACAGAAAAAAGCAACGGAATGTCCATGTTTAATAGGCTAAGATATGCATTTATTGAGAGAGAGTACATAAACATGATGATCATATGCGGAGACGATGTTTCCCATCTTATTATGGAGCTTCTGCTTTAACAACTGAGCTTGTTCGGTATTTTTACCCACATATATATTCTTTTACATATTTTCGACCAAAGGAACAAAAGATATAGCCCAGTGTAAGTTATATGGTAGCCTTAGCTTGTTTTGAAATGATGAGAACATTTAAATGACTAAAAATGTAGGCTATCTCTGAAACTTTATTTAAATAATGATTAATTTGTTTTCATACTATATTTGTATTGCTATGTATTAATTTACATATAGGCCTACTGTGAAAATGCACTATATTAATATGCAATGCCTTCTGTATGGCATTTATTTTGTGCAGTTACAGCATAAATGCTGCGGTCTCACTTTTACTTCAAGACACCGCATTGACCGAACATTTGCACATAACAAGCCTAGACAATGTGCTTTATATTCAATTAAATTATTTTCGTTTTACAAATTAATATTTGGCTATAGATGTGTTGTCTTAATAATTTAATTATAAAGGGAAAGACGTGTAACGTTAGCTTGCGTTTTACCTCATTGCTCCTCATTCTGCATTTACAAATAAATAAATAGGCCCACTGAATGTGTTTTTTGAACGGTCATATTTATAAAAAAGCAACAATATATGTAACATTAATAATAGCATATTTACTTGGCACTACAAACATGATGTATTAAGACGGTAAAACCGCATATGTGCTAGCACGAACAATCACTGCCAGAGAAATTCCTTCACCGCCACAGAACTAGACCTATATTGCAATTTCGGAATGCATAAATAGAAATACAAAAGAACAGAAATTCCAGGCTGTTTTATATACTAAGCCAATATCTTAACCCTATACTTTTTGTTTTATTTTTTTGTACATTCTGCCACAACGAAAGGAACCCCCTTTCATCCTCATAGGTGTGAAAATGCTTACGTCAGAATTCGTCAAGTCGTACAGTAAAATCTTGTCGTGTGTGACTGCGTCCGAATTATTTTCGTATAAACTCACTCGTGTCGTGTGCGAGAGCTCACGACGTTCCGACCGTCAGAATTCGCACCGTGTCTGCGATTAGTAGAGCTAGCTCCTCTCTGTTACTGTCGAGAATGCTCATTACTAAAGTTGAAGACAACCTAACGGTCAGTACGTTAAAAGAATATATAAAGTCACGTTTGCCTTTGCGTTTGTAATAAATAGTGGTGTGTTAGATCGCAGTTTATCCATACGGATCAGAACCCACGTTTCGACCCGCATGCGATTCGATCGCGGATTAAACAGGGATAGTTTATAATTTACACGTGTTTTAAAAGCTTGCAAATCTTAACCTTCAAGTGCTTTTAAGCAATTTAACAATAAAAAGGCACTAAGTGAGTAGATGTATGCAAAGACAGGTTGAATGTGTCCGGTCCTGTTCCAATCAGACGTAATCCTCCCTATATCCTTCAAATATTGATGTGTAAACTTTAGGGAGAGTTGCGCTATTGTATCTCATAGTGTATGGAATAGATCAATGAAAAACAACGTAACGTTTTTATGTGGAGTGACTGTTTAAGCTGCGCCGTCTGTGTGTGCATGGGTTTATTTAAGACGACAAGTGCCCTCAATAGTCGACACACGGAGAGAGCTTTGCGTTGATTCGGCGCATGCAAAAACATTAACATGTCATACGACTATGAATAAACGTTTACAATTTCCTCAGACCCTAAACTTTCATTGCTATTAACTGTTTTCCTTTTGTTAAGTACATTTTCTGTTGCATGAAGCAGGTTTCACTTTCAGGTGCACAGGCTTTGCAAACTCTAGATAAAACACAAAGTTTAAACCAAGCATTGTCCAACATCTGATCCTGATCTAAACCAGTTTGGATTTATCTGGATTTGTCGACTCCAAACTTACTCTGAATTCTGAAAATTAAGAGTTTGTTGTTCAAATAGCTTCATGCAACAGACCACAGCCTCAGAAACATATTTAAAGAAAACAACATAAACATTATTTTTTTCTATACATTAACTCACTGGGGCACTGTGCAATATGCCATTTAATACAACCAAATGTAATATCTTTATTAAGATGATATGCGGACAACATTCAACTTTAGGAAATAAATTATTTTATGACTTGACAAAGTAACTGAGAAAAATGCATTATTATTTCTTTAGGGACAGACAGACAGTCAGATACAGGCAATAGGGCCAATGAAAAGGTCTCAAAAAATTCAGAATTTCTTCATTTTGAAAAAAAAAGAGAGATAGAAGCAGAAAGGCATGAGGAGAGGGATGAGAGGTAGACACAGCAGTAGTCCACTGACTTTTCTGCAAACTAAGGTATGTGTATTACATGCAGAGACCAGAGGGAGGTTAAAACAAAAACACATCAGGAGGTTTAAATGTACTGAATGTATCAGGATACAGTATTATTACCTTCAATGTACGGCAAGTTACACTAATTCACTGTTTATATGTATTTAAATGTGCCACCCCTCTCTAAGTCTGTGCCCCAGTCCGGCCCCCCCATGAAAAATTGTCTAGACCCGCGCCTGCTTAAACATCTATAACAAAATTCCTTCACAAAAGCTTTTTGCTAAAAAAAAATATTTTCAAAGAAAAATACCCATACTTAAGAATTTATAAGCAGAGAAAAAAATATAGGATGAAAAAATTTTTCCCGTTTTGTTTGTTTGTTTGTTTATAGTTTGTTTGACAGCAAATGGTCTGATTTGCATTTTATATATTTGTATCTTTATACATTTTTTAGGGGAATGAGTTAAAATATATATATATATACAAATTAGTGTAAATAAGAGCTTAATTCTCAAATTTATAAGTGGCTTTGGATAAAAGCGTCTTCATAAATGCCTGAAAAGAAATTTAAATGTAAATTATATCAATGTATGGCACTGCTTTTAGATACCTTAGGGAAATCTGTAAAATATTCATAGAGTATATAAGAAAAAACTGATGACGGGCCATTGAACTATTCGATAATACTGCACACCCAAGGTGGTAATGTGGCACGACTCCATGGGTGTGCATTATTTTCAAATAATTCAAATGACCAGAGTCATTTATTCCTCTTATACCACTGTTGAATGCTTTATTCTGATTGGCTGAGTTGGCATGTTCCATGGGTGTTGATTATTTTTCGGTAAACAGCACACCTTACATGTAAAATGTCTTAAAAAGAGGCATAAATGAAATTATTGACGACAGGCCGTTGAATTATTTAAAACTAATGCACACTTGCTTTGCGCCGCATAACCACCTTAGGTGTGCATTATTTTCGTATAATTCAACGGCCTATCGTCAATTATTCCATACTTATACCACGGTTACCACAAACATTGCTCTGGTGGTTTTTCAATGGAGTCAGTACTACTATATACTATAGATTAACTGGTATTGTTGAATTATTTTGATTCCAGTATCAACTTGGCATCAAATTACCAGTAATCTTGCCATACCGATGTAGAAACTACATAGATCACCTTTATTAAAGTTTACATTGGAAACAGCTTTAACTTGATCTCTCAATGACCTCAGGCTAAGCATGTCTGCCCAAGATGAAAGACTCTGCTTCAAAGATGAAAAGGATTTTGGGACTGATGGTGTGCAACAAACTGTTGCAGCTCGACACTACGGCAGTCTGCTTAGCAGGTTGTCCAGGCAATCTGTAGCTGCTAAATGGAGTATCAGCCATTTAATTTAATCTTATCAGCTTAACAGGGGTGATATCTTAAGAGTCAGGCCAACACACATTCTATAGAGGATAAAGTAGACACTGACTCTATATGGATGTGCTGTAAAACAAATGTTAAGAATTGCATACATTGCATTCGAATGAATGCAATTGAGTGAACAAATGCAAATAGGATGGGTATGTGGTCTACTGGCTCAATGACTTCCGTAATGACTGCCATGAAACGAGCATGGATCCGACTTATCTGTCATGCTTTACGGTGTTACAGATCCCCCTCTTGAGAGCATAAGGATAAATCTGATTTGGTTCACAAACCACCATCTAATAGCCCTTTCTGCTCTTTCTCTCATTCTTGAAGTCTCTTATTCCTGTCATGGTATTAAGCTACTTCCAGATAAAAGCCTGCCGAAGAGCAGATCAATACCTATATTCTTTATGTTTGCTTTGAAAATCTGACACTCTCAGACAGTTTTCATCAGTCTCTGAGGTGTTAGCCATGCAAATCTGCTGTGAAAAAGTACCTTTAATCAATAAGCAGCAGGCTTCTACTGTTCATAAGCAAGCACTGTATATCAAGGAAAAAAGAGTGACTCAAAAGCAATTCAATGTCTAATGAAACAGAACAAATGATGCAAATTTGAACTTCAGTATTGTTTTTTTTTTCAATGTGTACGCCACATTCTATTACATAAATCTATATACATTTTAGACTTAGATGTTATTTCCCCAGAGACTTAGTTAAATAGGAGTATTACAGTTAGGGTCAGTATAAATAGCCTTAGTAAATAAATGACTTTAATCAACATGCCGAGCCATCGTAGCATTATACAAACCTGCAGACCCCTGAATTTTAAAGCATTATGTAGAAGTAAATAACTGAATAATAATGTCAACGTTGTTTATGGTTTCATTTAAATGCTATTACTACGAAGTAAAATTACAAATGTATGGTAATTATACTCATAACAATACAGTTTAGACTACAGCAGCTAACATTGCGCTGCAGATTAAAGATAAATGTTTGTCATTTTTATATTCATTTTGCCATTTGACAAGTGTTAATTTTGGACCTTGTTGATTTGCATTTAAATGCACTGCTGCAAATGTATGATCTAATCAGAGTTCTCTTCATGCGTTGTTTTTAATCTTAATCATTTGGAATGTACATTCAAACATGAGATAATCAATGTATCCAAGTACCTGAGGCCGGAGCATCCATACAGCCTTCTTCCTGCAATGTAGTTTGTCTAAAAATATTAGAGCTGTCAATCAATTAAAATATTTAGTCTAGATTAATCACATGATTGTCATGAGTTAACTCACGATTACTCGCATTTTTATCTGTTCTAAATTTACCTTAATTTCAAGTTTTAATACTCTAATTAACATGGGTATGGACAAATATAGATGCTTTATGCAAATGTACTATGTTTACACCTGTTTACATTTTTGACAGAACCATCAGCCATTGTTTTGTCTATGAATTTTCCTTTTAGAAGACCCTTTCTTTCTCTATTTTTGTTTGCTGTTGCATCATTTGTGACCCAAGCTGGCAAATTGAGTCAGAATAAGCAAACATTCGCGAAAAAGTTATATATATTTTGCCTCAAAACTAGTGATGCACCGATGTATCGGCCGCCGATATTTATCGGCCGATTTTTGATGAATTTGAAACCATCGGCATATCGGCAATAGCACGAGAAAAGCCGATACCGATTGTTTATTAATTAACTGCATAAAGAAATCCATTATATGTAAAAAAATAAGTTAATGTCGTTAATAAAATAAATGCTGAATAGCAAAAACCACCTTTTAAGGTTGTCATGTTGTCTTATTATATTTGTTTTAGCTTAATTTGTGCCTCTCTTATTATGTTGGTCAGTTGAATGTTAATTAGATCCAATCCGTGTTCAGGTAAAAATAATTTGATGCAGAAATAAACAAGCTAATAGACCAACTGTATAGTATTGTATACAAGTGTTTAATATCGGTATCGCCATTGGTATCGGCCAGAAGTTGTCTGTTTAAATCGGTATCGGTATCGGCCCAAAAAAATCCTATCGGTGCATCCCTACTCAAAACAATGCCATGATTGTTGGAGTCTGACAAAACATCACCGAACTATACTTGTTTGAAGCTGAAGTTAATTTTAAGAAAAAGAATTGCCACAAAAATTCCCACATACCTTAAAATCACTGGTTAAACTAATAGATTTGGCACACAAAAAGTCAAAAACAATATCAATTAGGGGTGTGACGAGACACTTAATCCACGAGACGAGACGAGACGAGACGAGACGAGACGAGACACGAGATTTTTACAATTTTTAAAAAATCCTCAATGATAAAATTTATGAATGGGAAACTGAAATCATAATATTTTTTTATGTTTTAACTAATCTAGGACTCTTCATTATTTAGCTAATTGATAATGAAGTAATTTGATGTTTTTTGGGAATAAAAACAGACCCATTTGAGCAACCTTTAAACTTACATAATAATGACAATGCAATATTAATTCGTTCAAATAAAGTATCAAAACCAAGTTAAATTAAACAACATTAAAACACATTACATTAATATGTAATAAAAAGCATTATGTATTATAACAAATGCCTGCAGGGGGCGCCAGTGGACTCGTCTCGCGAATGTCATCTTCACTTTATTACTCGAAAATTGATGGAGAAACGCTTATTTTTAGCCAAACAACGTTTAAATCCAGTTCAATCTTTAATATTTGTCCAATTCTTTACATTAGAAATGATACAGACACTGTTATTCTTGAACAAGAACATGCAAACATTAAATCATATAAACGCACAGTAGCCTAAGGGTTTAATCTGCTGAGACACTTCACATCTGACACTAACAGACCAACACAACGCATCTCAGACTTTATTCGAGTTTCCAAATTAACATTATTGGAAACCCAAACAAAAAAAGCACTCGCCGTAAAAGACAGAATATAATGCATGCACTGTAAAAGATTCAAACGGAAAGCTGCATCCATAGATCTGCATAAATTATTGTCAAAACAGATATTTTTAAAACTGTAATTCTGTGTATGTGTGTAAACGCTATAGATCTGCCAGTCAGCCCGAGGAAGATTGTTTTTAAGTCTTGTTACTCTTTACTCTTTCACTGCCATTGACAAGTTATCTCGTCAATTAAGAGAAAGCATTTGCATAAAAAAAAGGTTCCAGATGAAATTTTATGTTAATCTGCAATACTGCAGTTTTCCACAAGATTTATAAAAAAAACTAAGCCAAACGTTTCTAATTTTAAACTCTGTGTATGTTTTGATAATAGTTCTGAATCTGATTTCTAACTTACATTATTAAATTTTAATTAAAATGAAATAAATAAAAAATTTAATCAAATTTTAATGAAAAATACCCATAAAATATAAATAGGATGATACGTTTTTTTTTTCCCGTTTGTTTGTTTGAAAGCATAGGGTCTGTTCTTTCATTTGATATATTTGTATGTTTATATATTTTTAGAAGAAAATTGTCCTCCACAAGTTAATAAAATTAGTGAATTTTTTTAATGATTTTTTTTTATAAATACAAATAGTTCAACACAATACTCTCTCTCCTCTGGATTTAGCTGTGCTTTGTGTGACTCCAATTCCCAGCTTTAAATAACATTTTCTGCACAGCTGAGCAAGACAGATATCCATCCTGACATATCGCAAAGGTGTCATCCTGAACTAATTTCAACAGCAGAATGTATAATGTTTTAATGAGATTTTGTTAGATATTACTTGAAAATTGATGTTGTGGGCTGGGGTCTAATTCACACAGCACTTTGTGCCATCTTTCTTTGTAGTATAGAGGATTATCCTGTTTCTTGGATAGGGTTCATTTGGCTAAATGGTGGCACATGTCAAAAAGTTTGTTTGAATGTCAACACACAATACCTCCAAGTGATGAAAGCCATCAGATGGCTTTAGCCTTGCGTGGTACAGGAGCTCATAGAATCTGACTCTACATTATGGTATATAAAACAAAGTAATTTAATGACTTTCATATTAAAAAGCAATTTAATGTGATGGTGCAATGAATGATTTTTTGACCACTACTACTATGTTGATACAGTAACCTGCCCATTACTTCAATACACCAGCTCTTCCTTAATCTAGATGGACTCTCGTGTCCAACAGTGCAGAAATCATAATGGAGAAAATAATACACAATAGACCTGAGGGGTTGTGGCCAAACATGCCCCTTGTTGTCCTTCTAATGGGCTCTAAAGTGGTCAGCATCCTATTTGTGCAGTTCTTGGTGCCATTAGGAGGTATCTAAGTCACAGCCCAAAAGCCTGAGCCAAAATACTTAAGTATAACCAAGACAGCAGTTATAGAGGCTAGAAGCAGTGCAACGTGGGATACAGCAGCAGAACTCTGCAGTGCATAAAGCTGTGCAAGTCTTTTGTTGTTTACGGCTGATATTCGTCCAGTAAGAAAATGGAAGACTGCCCTCTAAAAATGCTGGGATATTTTAATGGATTGGGATGGATTTGCCGCTTTATGACCCAACGCGAGTTTACTATTAGTCTAAAACGTGGAAAAAATAAAGAACAAGTAAGTGACCTATAAACCTTTGACTGGTGGACATTTTAACATCCTCATTTACACGCAAAACTGAAGTCATATTACCCAAACTCAAGTGAAGCAATGTTTGGCCTGGATAAACAGTCAGTGTCTAGAGTCTAGGAGCAAACAGAAATGCGTGGACCGCTCATTTTTCTCAGAAACCTGCTTTTGGGACTTAATATTGCACATGGACTAATACAAACATTTGTGACAGAATATCTCTTGCTCACTTGCACGTCCGGCAGCGCCTTGTGTTCTTATTTACTGCCAGCAGTCACACTGCAGGAACCCCAAAATTGACTGTCAGGACAAAAGGATAGATGAAGATCTGTTGCAAAACAATTAAACGGTTGTCTGCAACCATGTACAGTACTGAGTGATCCATGACTGTGATTTTGTCCTTGAATCAAAATAATTTATGATGCCTCAAATTGGTTTAAGGTGGCCAAAGTGGCAAAACTGCAGATTGTGGTAGTTAAAGGTGCCAAAGAGTGCATTGAAATAATATGTAAAAATGGTTCTTTGATATCTACACAGAAGGTATGTAACTTTATTAAGTGCAAAAATTATACAGAAACGTCTTTACATGTCAATTTGCAACCCTAGGATTTGTCCTTTGAATTAAATGGTCTATGTTTGCCCTATTTGGAAGGGTCATGAATAATAATGTTGAGCTCTGCTCTGCTCTAAGGCTCATGTCAGTAAGTAAGCTACATTAGTACACAGACCTTTTGGGCCCTATTTTAACGATCTGAAACGCAAGTGCGAAGCGCAATGCGCAAGTGACTTTGTGGGCGGATCTTGGGCGCTGTTGCTATTTTCCCGGCAAGAGAAATAACTCTTGCTCCAGGCGCAAATAAATAAGGGGTTGGGGTCAGAACGCTATCCAACATTCCCTTTAAACACAAGTGCGCAAGTTCCATGGCGGGTTGCTATTATTATGACGGATTTACCAGGCGCACGCCAGGAGCGGTTCACAGCCGATGAGACTGACATTCTTGTAAGAGCAGTCAAATACAGAGAAGTTGTTTTGTATGGGGATAGGAGAAACCCGCCCAAATCAGCGTAGGTTAAACAGGCGTAAGAGGAAATAGCCACAATTGTCTCATCAGCTGGCATCCCCATCGTTGCGCCAATGTCAGGAGACGGGGGAATCCCAAGCTTGCCAGCATAAATCGGGCATGCCGTGTAACGGGAGGTGGATCTGCCTCTACACAGATCTGCGTCCACTCTCACCGCTGAAAGGGTTTGGGGGCTTTGAAATCGGACCCAAGAAACGCATGCAAGGTCCAACCCCAAAGAACACTTACAAATCAAGTTCATATACATTAACATTTTAATTATTATTTACATAAAATAAACGTAATACAGCCACAAAACAAACTTATGAAAATATTTTAATCGTTATTTGCATGAGAATTTTTTAACGCAGCCACACAATAAATAAAAACTATCACCACAATGCTCACCAATATGATTCCCCTTATCTCATGTGTTAATATTTTTTATTGTAACAATTTATGATTTGCAAAAATAACTGTTGCATCTGTGTAGATTAGATAAGAAAAGTGTGTGCGCGATGTGCGCGCTATACATTATGGTCAAGCATGCGCCCTTAAAATAGCATAATGAACCACGAGCAACGCGCCACTGACTTTAGACTAGTTTTTTTTTTGGTCAGTGGCGCAATTGTTTTTTGAAACTGCAAAATAGCATCAGGGATGGTTTGCGCCGGAACACGCCTCCTTTTTTGCGCTGAACTGCCCAGGGAGCGCAAGTTCATTCCCTAGTTTGCCGACGTGCGTCTGTGGAGGGAAAAACCCGCTGTGCCCCGGTGCAAAATATGAATGATACATGCGTCACTGACAAAGTCAATTGCGCTGGGTGCAAGATGGGGCCATATATGTTTGAGCCTGGATCAGGAACAACTATTTGTTTGGAGATTGTTATGGACGTGGGTTTTTTTTCGTATGGACCTGCAAAACGTAACTGTAAAGTCAATAGTAGAACTTCAGCCTAAACGCTAGCATATAGCATTAACTAGCATATAGCAGAAGTCTCAACTTTGTTGTTAGCATTTATTAATTTAATGTGTTACTTATTGGGGGAATACATTTTGACCTGACGTCACAGTTATGTTGAGATTGGCCTGTTTTCCAGCAGTCTTTTGCATACATGAGGAAAGTAATGTGTTTGAGGCTCACGATATGTCATTACCATGTACGGAGCTCTTATTATTCATCTATGCCTAGGTAAATACAGGTTTTTATCCTATGGCACTAGAATTTGAAATACTTTCATATGCAAATGAAGACTAAAAGCCCAAGACTCTGCATAGCTGACGTTTCCTCTGCTTATAAAAGCATTATAATGAAAATTACTGGACAGCATGAGGTGTCTTATTTATTTATTTATTTGGAGTCTAGACATAAATCCAGACATGAAATAAGTTGTCTGCAAATCCTGTTAAATCAAAGCTAATGCAATAAAAGCGGACAGCAAGGCAAGCCTGACAGGCGGCAGTGCAGAATTGCATAAAATCAACTGGGAGAGCTTTTTTGCACCACAATAAGACTTGATCATTGAGACGACAGCCAAGGGCAAGCTCTTCCAGCAATGTACGTTTCCTGCAGCAGCATCAGAAACAGAATTAAAGTTGAGATTCTCAGAACATGAAACAATCCCCAATTAAGAGCCTGATCATTTATGGCACGGGTCCGAAGGCAATTTGCTTGAGCTCGTACAAAGTGTACTGTTGTTTTGCCCAAGGGCGGACAAAGAACTGCAGGTTATACAACAAAACACATCCCACCCTTTTATATTGTGACCCAGTATGCGAAAGCACAGATAAAGTCATTATTTTTATTATTTATGGTTTTTCAAATCATCCTACATAATGTAAAGACTATTTTGGAAAAATATAACCTGGATATCATTGATATTGACTGAGTAAGGCCATGTCACTGATTGAAATCAATGTGAAATCAATTATTGAGAATTTGATATTCCTAATCTCATAATTAGATTGAGACTGTATTTCACAGACAGTGTCACGTTACAACACACTTGTACACTCACATAAGGGCCGATTCAGATACAGTAATGACACTTTTAAGATATGTTGTGAGTCACAGTGTGTAATGAGCCACAGATTCACAGAGCACTTGACCTGAACATTACCGCTACCATGTGTTTGATCTACAGTGTAGCAATATGGGCGTCTCCACATTCAGGCACCCAAATCAGTCCGAAGTTAAATGTTGGTATTTTGCAGTTGACACTGCATAAGGCAACTACTGGTGCGCCACAAACTGCATTTTATGCTACATTTACTCATCATGAAATATTCTAGTTATTGGCTCAGACTGATTAAATATGATCAGCAAATCTTTCCATTTATCCATTATTCGGTCTAAATACTAGTGTGACAGAGAACAAGAAAATGTTTCTTACTAGTTTTAAACCCCAGCGGGCACTACAACCTCTCTTTTGAGATTACCGTATGTAATTGTTTCACCCGCAATTGTAATCCCGATTCGTTTTCCGATTAATTGTGCAGCCCAAACTTGAACTCCAGTAAACTTCTTTAAAACTGCTTGTTGTATGGATTTAAACTTAAAGAGGTCCATTGATGTAAAAAGACTTGTCAAATCATGCTTTATGATATTTCTTTGCTTTTGAGACCTTTCTGGGCTGCAGTCAGTCAATGACATAGCACAAATAGCAAAACTTGATGTCTTCAATTCAATAAAGCCTGACCAATCCCAGACACCATATTAATAAACCAATGTGTCTTGTCCCTATCAGGGCTAAACCATTTTTGGGCTGCCAAGAATCTATTGCATCACATACATTTGCTGCTTGATCACAGGGGAGCCAGACTCCGATAGGGAATATGTATTACAGCAATTTCGACATAGTGCCTCAAATACATCTAGCACAAAGGACTCTTCTCTTTTTTCTGGGAGCAATAAATGTTATCTTTATTTACACATTCTTAAAATTCTAGTCATGTAAATTTGCCAAGAAGTCCATCAATCAGCCACAGCAGACAGGAGAGGACAATGGCTGTCATGCGTAACAGCTTTGGGAAATTTCTTTGTTTATTTGGCCTAATGCTAGAGGCTATAATTAGTCAAGCCGCAGATGAGCTTAAGAATAGGCAGAAGCTCTGAAGAAGCGGGCGCTTTTTATGTGTAAAGTAATTTCACTCCTTATAATAATGTATGCCACAGACACATGAAAATGAACTGACAATGTTAAAAGCTGACATCTTGACACCAATACTTTTCTTAAACTATGGAAATACTGTATTAAGATACATTGTCTACTAATTTTTAAAGTCACTGGGGTGGTACCTTTTCAAAACATACACTTTTGTACCTATAAGGTGCATATTGGTATCTCAAAGGTACTTATCTGTAATCTGTAAATCTGTAACTTACCTTAATGGTTCATATTAGGACCTTTTTACAGTGCCATTGACCACTATTGTACCTTTTATTCTGAGAGTGTACAGTAAAGCAGCATATCAGAATACATGTATATTTAAATATTATATACTAGATATGTATATAGACCATTTTTACTTAACACTTTGTGTAGTTAAATCCTTTAGTAAACAAATCAAAGCTCTTAGTAAAGAATCAGTGGGTGTTGAAGATGGTCAGAAGTTACAAGATCTTATATGTGCAGATGTCCAGACTCTCAGTATGACATAAAGCCATTTGAGCTATAAAAGACGGCTGATTTCTTACATCTTACATTCATCTGAAGAGCAAGATGCTGGCTGAGGAATAAAGTGAGAGTAAGAAATGGAGTATTGTTAAAGACAAAAGCAAGGAAGCTTATAAATCAAATGTTTCCTTTGGGATCACAGTGCATGGACCGTCGTTTCACTAAAGCGACGTGATTTAATCCACAAACGTCACACTTGAACTTTGGAAAGGAACAGAAAAGAAAACACATAGTCTTATCTGACTCGTTGTTCATTGAACATCCACCTCCCCTGAGAAACCTTTGAGGCAGGAGCCTCCAAAAGCCATTATGCAGTCGGGATATAGCTAGATGAAAACAGGGCTTACCGTGCCAGGCTTTTGACTGCAACACAAAGCATGAAAATGTTTATATTAGAGTTTTTAGTAGATGTTTCTAGGAAGGAACTACATTTGACTGTTTCACAATTCTAAGATGTTGAAAGTATATATTGAGTTTGGTTCCAAAACGCAATAAATCCATTTTGACTAATTTTGGTAAAAAAAAAAAAATTCTATACCAAGAAAGTGACAAGACGAAAACCACTATTTCTGTTACAACCGTTTACATAGCATCTTTAGGTTATAATTAGAGCCCGACCGATTTATCGTTTTGCCGATTTTATCGGCCGATATGAGCATGTCGCAGATATATCTGTATCGGCGTATAAGCCGCAGATATGCGCCGATATGAACGTTTGTTACAGAACACATTAAATGCATTTGAAAGATGTAAGTACTTGTTGTTAGTTAACATGCTCATTTCAGAGCAATTGATTTAATAAGCTCGCGCAACTCTACACCCTTGCTAAATAAAAGAGGCGGTGCGAAGACGCTTTAGTTTTATAAAAGTCTAAAGTTTGCACGGAACCCTGGGTTTGTGTTATAAAAACGTTGTGCACAACATTAAACATAGCGTACATTACTATGTGCTCCGTCAAGCATTGTCTTCGTAACGGTGAGTGGCTAACAAATTTGTGAAGTACACAACTTACTGTAAAGCTAATAATCAATGACTTCATAAGTTTCTCTTTATAACGTTATTCTTGTCAAAACTGCAAAAGTTTTATGTATTTTGTTCTCTTTGTGTTTTAAAGTTATTTATAATAAGTCAAGTTTACCGTTTAGTGCACTGATATCCGACTAATTTTTGATAATAAAGTTTATTGTTAACTTCTTGCCTATAGTACATATCTTTGTCACATCAATATAAGTGTTGGATCACCACATTTGTGAGTGATCACCACATTTTTGAGTGGTCATTGCATTGCATTGTATTTATTCATATACAGTATATTATGTTAAAGTATATAGTGTATTCTATGTACAGTACTGTAGTATATTATACTGTAGTATATGTGTACTAAACTATAATATACACATAAAGAATATCGGCCGATATATCGTTATCGGTCTTTTTTTACTCCCTAATATCTGTATCGGAATCGGCCCAAAAAAAACGCATATCGGTCGGCCTCTAGTTATAATAACATAAAAAATTCAAATCAAATTCACCAGAATCAAGGACTTTGCTGCTGTAACATGGCTGCAGCAGGCGTAGTGATATTACGCACTGCTCGAAAAAAGTCCACTGCCATTAAAAGTTACTAAGAGGACTATTTTCAGCTGCTGCATAATATCATTGCGCTTCCTGCAGCCATGTTACGGCAGCAAAATCCTTAATTATTACACCAGAATGAAAGTATAGTTCCTAGCCATTTAGGCCTAGAAAATCGCAACTTTTAATTTTCCATCGGTCTTAGAACACGATGTACCTACAGAAGAGTCAAGTTTTAAATAGGAAAAATTTCCAAACTCTTTGGTTATTTTTTTGTGCGATGCTAATGGTCTATTCAGATTCAATTGATTATGCTAAACTATGCTAAAAGTGGTACCGCCAGACCCAGAGATCAGCTGAATGGATTCCAAAAAGGTAAAAATCAAATGTTTAATATGGAATAAATTTCCCGCCTAATGTATTGAGGTCACGGATCAAAAAATAATATGCGTGAATGAAAAAATAATACGCGCAAATTTGATCTTTAAACAGAATTAAAATTAAAATGCACAAAACTGAAAAACGAATGCAAAGTTATCCAAATTGCATACAAAATGGCATTTTCTTTGTTTATATTACTCCTTTATTTCTTCTCTCTAATATTTTCTGCTCATATTTATTTGTTTTGTATGCTTGTGCTGTTTTTTCTCTCGCTGTTATTTTCACACTCTGCGCTTGCTTTTCCAAAAGTTGCCGTTAGAGTTTCATGCAAATCAGGGCGGACTTAAGCGTCACCATTGGTCCGCTAGTTGCAGATTGACAGCTCCTTTAGCCAATCAGTTGAAGAGGAAGTTGACGTCACTCCAGTGCGACTCCCGGCTGCATAGTCGTGCAGGAGAGGATGGATAACCGTCAGCTGGCAAATATTAGACAATTAAATATCATTAAACAAAATATTGTTAGTGTTTGACAGAAATACACTTATGTCTGTTGTGAGTACTCTTTGTCAGTTCTTTAAGATAATGTGTCATCCAAGTAAATGAAAGTCCGTTAACACGAATACTTTTAGCTAGTTTAGGTTTAGGCGGTGGAGTGAGTCTTTGCAGTTTAAGGCTAAAATGAATTACATACATTGGCTTTACACATTCTATGCTCAGTACACTATAATGATAAAGTGATAATAGTTAAGTTATGTGCAAACGTATACAGTATAAAACTAAAAATATTACGATATCATAGGCATTCAGACCTTTCATAGATGGCTGTCTGCTTTTTAGGACAAATATGAAATTACCATTGGTAGACTTCAGCCAAGTTGTACATCTGAACGATCTTGACAAAAAAAATAATAATAGCAAACGGCCTGAATATCAGTGTGGTGCTTCAGGTTTTTATTTTGAATAAATGCACAGTAGTTATAACATGTTATAAAAGAAAGCTTTGTGTTTACTGTAGGGGATTTCCCAATATTGATAAGAAATAAAGCATTTTCAAACCAATTGCTTTTGTTTTATTTTCAGACCCATTGTGTTTACTCGGGCATTACATTATTTGTATTAATACAAATAAATAATAAATATTACAACTCAACAATACAGAAAAAGCTTTGTTTATTATCTGTGCTAGCTATAGATGAACTGCATAACCGAGTTAAATGACACAAGTTAAAATAACTGTATGCTAAATTTACATAAATTATAAACTGGTGCTTTAAGCTCCAAAGTATCCAGCAAGCTGCACAAAATGAAACTAAATATATCTGCCAACAATCTCTGAATTGTGAATTTCCATTAATAGTCCTTTATTGAGCCAATATTCATATTCTGAAAGCATACAATGCAAATAAGTTTAAAAACACTGCATTACTTTCTTGCATATGACGTGTGTGAATACATAGATACACATAATATACTTTAAATATTAGACATATATAAATATTGGACATAAGGAGATTGGTTTAAAGATGTTTAAAATCTCCAGCATGTCTCTTGGTCAGAGCCAGAACACAGAAATGGATCAAAGTAGCCAGATTTAGTGCAAAGGTTTATTTATCTCCACATATATTAAGATCATTAAGGCGACAGGCAGGGTTGTAGAAAGGCTACATGTGTTTCAAACTGTACACGGGAAGGCACGTGTACAGTGTACAGTTTTATAGGACCTGTTGCAATAAGACCACGTTATATTGTGCCAAAAAGTTTGCAATATAAATGTAAAAACAAATATATAAACATGCATTTAAATCCAGCACAAAAATGCCACTGTGAGTGTATAATGAGCACATTAAAAGCAAAAGTATTCATATAACGGCATTTAATGTCTCGTATTACAATAAATATATCTCTCATGACTTCACATAACAGCATAAACTCATAAATAAACATATAAAGAAGCAGGATTGATATGCAAACTGTACTACTTAAATAAAGGTAATATTACTGAAGTAAACTTTGAGGTAAATACGCTAACCGCTAAGTTTAAATAAGCTCAAAACGGACTCTATAAATGCCAATAATTATATTTAAAGAAACTGTACATGCATACTTCACTACCTGTGAATATACAAAAAGTTATCTGAAATTATCAAAGCCCATCTGACGATTATCCATCTTCACCTGCACGAATCACGATCGCCTGCTGTGAGTCGCACCGAAGTGACGTCAACACCGTCTCTTCGACTGATTGGCTAGAGGAGGAGCTGTCAATCTAAAACTAGCGGACCAATGGGGACACTTAAAGTCTGCCCTGATTTGCATGAAACTCTAACTGCAACTTTTGGAAATGCAAGCGCAGAGTGTGGAAATAAGAGCAAGGGAAAAACAGCACAAGCATACAAAACAAATAAATATGAGCAGAATATATTAGAGAGAAGAAAAAAATAAAAAATATAAACAAATAAAACGTCATTTTGTATGCAATTTGGATAACTTTGCATTCGTTTTTCAGTTTTGTGCAATATAACCTTAAATCTGTTTAAAGTTCTGATTTGCGCTTATTATTATTTTATTCATGCATATTATTTTTTAATCCATGACCTCAATACATTAGGCGGGAAATTCATTCCATAGTTTAACTCTAGGGGATCTGGAAAATAAGCATATTTTCAAAAAAAAGTTGAGTGTCCATTTAATACTGATCTGATACAGTACTGATTTTGGTGGTAACTTTTTTTAATGGCATTTATCACATTTTGGAACCAAACTCTTTATATGATTTCCATTGTGTTTTTTTATAACTAGCTCTCATTTATCAGAATGCAAATGCAACACACGATTAATTTCACTACCATCACAATTGCATGAGCAGCACCGTATACATAATATATGCTGCAGAAATTAATATAAGTCAAATGATACTATGCTACTCACAATAGCTTCAGAAATTCATTTTAAAATACCACAATATGATGCTTGCAACTTCTAAGCCAGTGGATCATTTCGACCAAATGCTGCACAAGCTGAAATGGCATGATGAGGACATGTCACTTTTAATTCCAGGCCAGAAAATCCCCACTTTCACCTTTCAACACTTTGCATTCATTTTGTTTTAAATAAGAGCCTCATGGCACTGTAACCTAGATATTTTATCACTATAGCTTGTTGACAACTTCATGTCATAATAGTGTAAATCCTGAACTGAGTTGAACAGACAGTAAAAGGATGATGTGGCAACCTTCAGGTGTCTAAAGACCTTTTAAGGTTAATTAATTTAGTTGCAAGACAATTATTATTTATATATTTACTTGCCAAAGATCAACATAAGAATATAACCAAAATCTTAAATGACTACACTACGCTATAAGCGGCAGCTTCCCCAGCATGGCTTAAGCCTAGTCCCAGACTAAAATATATGTGTCAATGAAAACATCTCGCACTAACCAACCTTCAAATATATTATACCAGTGCCATAGTTTTGTCATATTTTGGCACAGATAGTGTTACAATATTGCAGGGCTATTCAATTCCAATCCTGTAGGGCCGGTGTCCCACAGAGTTTAGGTTAAACCTTAATCAAACAAACCTGCCTGTAATTTTCAAATAATCCTGTGTGGACTTCCTTTAGCTTCTTCAGGTGCGTTGATTTAGGTTTGGAGTTAAACTCTGTGGAACACCGGCCCTCCGGGACCAGAACTGAATAGCCCTGCAATATTGTACCACCATATTATCCAATCACCTGCTGACTACCACCTCTATTTCATACAGTACATTACTGTAGATATTAGATATACTCTAGTATATAACAGTCTACTACCCTATTAATCAGCTAATGTATAATAATGGCAAGAAAGGAGAGGTCTGACAGATGAACTAAGCTTCGAGCAGTGTTTTTCAAGCGTGCGTGTGCCTGTAAATTAATAAGAAGAGTTTTCAAATCCTAATAAGCAAGCAAATGTGTCACAATATAGCAAGAGAAAATACAATTCTGTTCTGAAAACCCTCAGGAAAAACACAGCCCGGGCAGAGGTCGAAACCGATTTAATGAAGCTAACTCGAGGGGCAGATTAAATTAAACTCACGATTCGAATTCACCCGCACAATTATTTTTTGTTTTTATGCACAGAATTTAAAACAGAACGCACAACAACCTGACTTCCATCACACAAAGCAGGCCTAATCGAAAATTGGCTTTGAGGTTTTTTTTCATTAACCTCCTAAGACCTAGTGGTGTGTCCACATAAGTGGACGTCACATTTTTTGTTGTTTGCACCATGTGTAAGTGGAACCTGTTGTACACAACCGTGGACAATTACATTGCTTCATGTTCAAAGAAAATATATTTAGAGGTTCTTCCTAACCCCAAATAGCTGAAATAAATCTAAAATTCAAGCCAAACCAAAGCTCAGGTCTTAACATAATAATACATAAAAATAAAAAAGGCAGAGGTTGCATTAATCAGCCCAGTCTCACGAAATTTCGTTATATAGTCACGTATTTTTTTGATTCTTTTTTCGTGCTATTATCACGAAATTTCGTGTTTTTTCATGATCGTATAACGAATTCCTGTTTTCGTGTGATTTTTTTTTACGTATTGGTTACTCAACTGTTTTGTCCTATTTTCTTACCATTATCGCTTCGGTTTAGGGTTAGATTTAAATAAAATGACATCCCTAACCAAACCCAACTCTAACCCTAACGCCAGGCGACATATAAAAAAATAAATCAGAAAAAATAGTATAAACCAATATATAAAGTGACATTCTAATGCAAGCACCAAATCTAACCCTAAACCGAAGCGACAATGGTTTAAAAATAGGAAAAAGCAGTTGAGTAACCAATACGTGATAATCACACGAAAACAGGAATTCGTTATACGATCACGAAAAAACATGAAATTTCGTGATAATAGCACGAAAAAAGAATCAAAAAAATACGTGACTATATCACGAAACTTTGTGAGACTGGGTAGCATTAATAGAGTTGGCAGATGCTTTTATCTAAGGCTTTAAAGTGATGCTGTACGGCATTGCATGTACACAATGTGTTATTAGCTATAATTTTACATTTCGAAGCCTCAATGTAAGTTTGTTGAGGCCTCTATGTGGGCCCCCTGATTAAGGATTAATGCTGTACCTGCATACACACCATTTATTCGGAAACAACGGAATTGCTAAGCTTTAGTGGTCTCGTTTTTAAACAGACAGATTAATAAACTGTTTTGGACGTGCAATTAATACATGTGCCACAGGGGAGAGCGAAGAATTTTTCCCCATTACATCACATATATTAATAAAACGTGCCATATAATCATAGAGTCTCCAGCGTGCTGTTACCAGTGATGTTGCAACATAAAATCCATCTCTACATCAGCACTGCGTGCAACCTTTACCGAATTGATATTTTATAATCTCCGAGGAAGTTGATCTATGCAAAGCAAACAACCGAAATCTCTCCCTTTTCGCCAATACATTCCATCTTCTATAATTAAAAGGGCAAATTCAATATATCATTAAATTAAATGCAATAAAATGAAAAGATTTCACATGGGGAAAATGGTTAGAAAAGTGAGATTACCTTTGATGGATCTACTCATCCCAATCAATCAATCTAATGCTTTTGGACTTGATGTACAGTCAAATCTATGCCTGGCCACAGCAGCTAGTGCCCTAAGTGACCGTGCCGCAGAAATAGATCCGTCATCGACTGATTACACCTCTTCAAAGCTCAAACCCTGATACTTGCCTTGATGTATCGGGCTCAATTTCCCAGCTAGATGATCCGATCATCGGCACAGTTGCCGTGGAGGAAATAAAGAGAGGTGAAAAGAAAAAAAGACATTGATTTGGTCTAAAACGTAGTAGGGGTGTCTGAACAGTGTGTCTGAATTTATTGACTATGTCAAGGTTTGAGCAGAAGCCAGAAGTGTTGGAGATGATAAAACAAAATATGCTCCTGCTGGAAGATGTATGATGAGGTCAACATGTTGGCAATGCTTACACAATTAAGCTACACAAAAACAAAATTAATACCTAGGATAATAAACTAGAAAGGAGGCAATTGAGTAAATTGTAGCCACCTAAAGTACTTGTAAAGTTCATTGGAGGCATGAAGAAGTTTAGAAATGTGGATTATAGCCCTTTAATGTTCATCTTGACCAACTCATGCAGTGGCATCAAAAATTTATTTAATAATGATATTGCTTCATATTCTACAGTAGTCTTGTAATAATCAAACTTTAATGCAGCGCTCTTAATGATCAATTGTCCTTATCCTGTTCATGTGAGTCTTGTACATTATGGATTGCGACAGTGAGCATAACTATATATGTTGAAAGTCAGCAAGGATCATTAGCACTGAAGTCTTTCCACATACAATAATAGATCTTCCCAAAAGAGGTTTCACAGAGGGATCCATCTTATCCAAAAAAGGCACACGATACGAGTGTGCCGAGACCACCACCAACAATCCAGTATTTGATTTAATTCACTAAACTTACAGACAGTATTGTTTGAGTTAGCTCGTGTTGCTAGTCTGTAACCACATTAGCGTAATTGCCACAGGGCCTCCAAGATCCAATATGGTTATTGCGAGCTAAATGCTATTCACTTAGTACAAGACCTTTGCATTTTTAAGGGCATAATGATGATGATATTGCCTCGGCAATACAAATGAACTTTCACACTTGACAGACCGCATCAGATTTCTACTGGGAACTCCATGCACCAACACATGCCAGACATTTACTGCCAGTAGCCTGAGCTATGCAGCATTCTGCGTACATTTAATTACTGAGAGTGGTTGCTGTGAAAATGCTTTACAGGACAAACAGTTTATCAAAGCATCATTTACTGAATTGGGTTGACTCCAAGGGGCATGTTCATGCGTGTACGCAGGATTCACTCCTGATGGATTTTAATAAACTGCCACTAATCTCTACATGCCAACGCTGGAGCTAGATAAATGTTTTGGGAACTGCTGAGACTAACCAAAAATACTGAAGCAGAAAGATGCTATTCAGAGCCACTCGGAGAAGATGAAGTAGCCGGATGTGTACGGTGGAATAAAGAGAACCATTCATTTAGAAAATAGCATGTAGCTCATTTGTTAAAGCATCGCGTTAGCTGTGCAAAGCTTGTGGGTTCAAACCCCAAACCCCTGTAAGGTGGTTTGGATAAAAGCATGTGCCAAATGCATAAATGTAAATGTACAAAAGGTCCTTATTAAAACATTTCAAAAAGACATGTAAGGGTGATTCTGGCGAAATCAGACCTACAGTATGAGGTGTCATGAAACATTTTGATAAAAAAAGTAAATGCTATCAAAAACAGAAGCATACAGTTACAAACATCTCTTCATGTACTATTTTGCACATGATTTCAAATGACATCATACAAACCAATTTTTTTTTTTTTCCACATTTAAGAGGAAAATTTTCATTACCGCAACATGTCCATGACTGGATTTGGGTTCTTTGACATGGAAATATTTATAATTAAAAAATCAAAAAAATAAAAAGCTTCAGTGCATGTTATACTATAAACATTTACAGTAAAGAAACATGTGATATTTAGTGATCATTGGTAAATGTAAAGACAATAATAAGGAATATAAATGTGTCCAAGACCAATATTCTCATCCTCCGCAACTATTTTCAATCATTGTTTACCCCATCAAGGAACTAACATTTTCAAAAAAAAAAAAAAAATGTTGGAAGGGGCATAATTGACTGTGACACTCAAGATGGCTACCAGGTAAGCAGTTCTTATTTTTCTCACCAGATAAAAGTTGAAATTTTGTTTGTCGTAGTACCTAGACAACTTTTTATTTCTCATTACCGAAACATGAGTTTGTAAATGCATATATTTAATGTAATATCATGTTGTGGTAATGATGATTTTTGATAATGATTTTCAAAAATATTGAAATAATTCTACAGGAAATATTTTTTAAATTCTCTAAAAATAATGGTTATAGTAAGTTCAGACCTTAATCTTATATGTGCAAAAAATATTGGCTTCAAGGGCTTTTTAAAAATTCTGATACTGGACACTTTCTAAATCTGGATTTCGTGAGAATCACCCTTATACCCCTCTGGAGAGGATGTAATAAGCAAGCTATAAAATAAAAAGAGTTGCTTGTTAACTAGAAAATGGCAAGAAAGCTAAACCAGAATCTCTTTACAAACAGTGCAGAGTCTTAAGCAATGCAAAGTCAACAAGTGTGAACAAATCAGATAGTCTAAATATTAGCTAAAGACAAGCTCCTAACATCAAAGGAATCCATGTAATCCTCTATTTATAGTGTATATAGCATTGCTAAGGAGCATGAATGGCAATTAACACAATTTACTAAGCTGTTGTCAGAGGCTGAACTTCATGCTGCAGTATTTACACAAACAATACAATTACTAGTGGTGTGTCGTTCATGAACGATTCGTTCATTTTGAACGAATCTTTAATATGACTCGGGACTACCGAGTTGTCTCAGAGAGTAATTCGTTTATTTTGTGTTGACCACGCATGCGCATTGCGCAACATATGGGCTCTGAATCTGAAACAGAAATGATTAGTTCATCGTTCTCTTGAGTCTCGAGTTCGGGACAGTTTCGAGTCTTTTGTTCTTCCTGTCAGTCCTATAGAGGCTACACTACCAGTACCGGAAAGAGAAATGATTAGTTCACCTTTCGAGTTCGGTCGGGTCCAAGTCTTTCGTTCTTCAATAAGATGGAACTTTTATTTTTCAAATAATGTTTTTGCACATATTTTGTATTTAATTTACTAAATATAAAACAATATAGGATACATTCAGACGCAATCAATAATACGAATCTAATGTTGTATTTAATGTGATATACCAGCGGTCACGTGACATAAGGACTCGGACCCGGCCGAACCCGATCTCGAGACTTGAATGAACTAATCATTTATCTTTCCGGTACATACAGCATAGCCTCTATGAGGCTGACAGGAAGAACGAAAGACTCGAACTCGTCCCGAACTCGAGAGAATGATGAACTAATAATTTCTCTTTCCGGTCCTGTGCTGTATATCATACGGCACAGCCTGGCCGAACACAGAGAGTCAGTAAGACAGTGACGAGTTGATAACTAACATCTGTAAGTTAGACACGAGAGGAGGCGTACAAATGTGATAAATATGGAGTTCCGTTTCTTATATTTTGGCTTTGGCTGCATTACCATGACTTGTTACACGAGGACTGACTTGGAGTAAGCTAATAATTTCTATCTCTTGTATGTTTCAGAGCTTGTGTCAAGAAATAATGAAATAAGGATTTTTATTTCTCATAACTTGTTAGAAATGTCATATTTGTTTGCATAAGTGGTTATTTTGGGGTAATTTGTGAAATTATAGGTAATCATATTTTAAATGAACGAAAAGAACGAAATGACTCAAAAAAAGATTCGTTCATTTTGATGAACGAGATTCAAAGATCCGAATCAGAAAAATGATCCGAACTTCCCATCACTAACAATTAATATCCATGTCCAATGCTATAAATTACTGTCACATGACCCCTTAAACACACTATGCGAGTCGAAGCCTTCAGCACATGATGAATCTAAATGTTTATTTCCTTATTAATGGCATTAATGTCAACTGTAATGTATCCGGATCAACAACTGTATGACAAAATACACCTCTTACAAAAGTACAAAAATACATCTTGCTATATTCATACAGCTTGAATTTTAATGGCACAGTGATTCTGTTTATGTCTTAATTACAGATTTGCTCATTCTGCTGATTTGTTTTGAACAACAGCTGTCTCATTTGAAACTATATTGGTGCACGATTGCACCAATTCTTTTTTTGTCTGTATTATTTCTTTAACATCTCATTTAATACAGCGCAAAGTCAGTTATGATTGTTAATAAAAGACATCTTTTTTTTTTTTTTTTGCATTTTCAGTCAAATGTTCCAACTGCTTGAGCCGTAAAAGACAAAAGGTCTAACAAACCAACAAAAAAATGAATGAATGACTGAGCATCCCAAATGACAAATACCAATGACAAAGCAGCCCTATGATAGCATTCCATAAACCGGTCAGGAAGTGAAATTCAGAGCTTGGAGTCAAACACAAAATGAGAGATTGAGTTTGACCGTAAAAATACAGCAAGGGGAAAAAAGCCATCAAGACTGTGTGTCGCTTTAAAGTCTCAGGGGTTCTCCTGTACAACGGCACAGAGGCTTAGAGACAAAGAATCAATACAATCTGTGAGGTTTTAACTTTCTCTCTTGGCTGAACATAATGGAAAAAAACATTACATAAAAGCAAATATTGCTGCTGGGCAGTGTGCTGAAACCAGAGTGCGCTGTTACAAGTCCTGGAGCCATCAGACGACCAAGAAGTAAAATGACAGCTCCAAATGGTTGACTAGGGGACAACAGGAATAGACACTTGCATTGGTCGATAAAAGCCCCTTAGATCAACATATCACTTTGTTTTCATACATTTACAAATGGTTTTATCAAAGGCCACTGCACTTTTATCAAGGGAAATCCTTTACTATCCATTCCCTCTTATTTCTTTATAAAACAGCAATTATTTGGTTACAGTCAAGCAATTAGTGTCATTTTCATCTGGCCTAATCCGCCTGGGTCCAGATCCCAGCACACAAAATGGACCACCGCAAATATTGACTCATGAAGATAGGTAGGAGCCAGAGAAACCCTGTTGATCATAGCATCTGCGCCTGGAAACTCCTGGCAGTGCACGGCAAAATGAACAATGGAATTCAAACTAGATTTGGCTTTCCTGAATGAATGCATTTTTTTTTGGAGACAAGGGCAAAGCGCTGATAAAAGATAAGGCTGGTGCGCTGGAGGACGACTGACACAAAAGCCTGCTAAAGCCAAGACGAGGGGCTAAAGCGCATTTGTCAGGCTGTATTACTCATCGGGGTTTTCCAGCAAGTGAATGCAAGCTGACAGTTTTGCAAAAATTAAAATATCACACCTTATCTTTCTGCCTGAACCTGATATATCATATTGTCAGCGGGGTGCCTCACACACATGTACTACCGGGGCTGGCGTACGGTCCAAAGCGGAACTGGAGGAGGATCTTGGGAGGGTATTTTTCTGAACAATAGGATGGCCAGGGACCACTCAACCAGGCAAGACCAAGCTGTTGCCTGGCTCATGGTCCATATGCACTTCTCTACGCCCCATCACGTGCAGGGGCATCAATTTTGCTTACATGGTTGTGTAAATCGTGCACAGACAGTAATCCTTTCTGTGTTTTAGAAGTGACAGATGCATAAAAAGACACACTACTGCACACCATTCACATTCATCTAATAGTGCATGAGACATACAGTAAATCAGTTTCTGTTGTTACACAGCTACAGGTTCAGTGCATTACAGTGAATTCGACTGAATTGCACGCTATACATAAATAATAGACAAAAAGTGATCAACTTGGCACGAATGCATCACTTGCTTACATCACCTTACGCCCGCAAGCCTGCAGCAGACTGGTTTAATTTCTCATGAATTAGCCAAGCTTAATGCACTTGCCATCCGTGTGCGTTTTCAATCCATTACGCACTGAAAAGCAAAGGATTACTCAATCCAGTTGACTCCTACGTCAAGAATAAATGGACGTTGGCAAAGCGCGCCAAGTCTACTTTGAAATAACTGTATTCGGTAAAGGATTGCAAATGTAGATCATCCTCACAGAGTATTAGCGCAGAATATATCATCACAGGAGAAACAGCACAGAAGACGCATTCAACAGATGGACGATTGTTTTTATCGGACAAAACCAACTTTGAATAATAACCACAAAGACGAGCTATGAATCATAATTATAACGTATTTCCATAATCTTATCGTCAGTTACGGTTATCAGTTTGTTTCTTATTGCAGATTTAAGGGATTTAAGGGGTTCAATCCCAAATTACGGCGGGAAAGGCAACTACAGCGGGCGCCATATCACAGTTTATCACCTTCAAATAACATTACAGACAGTATAGATTTTAAATGTGATGTGTAGATCTCGATATGGACACAACATGGCAACGAAATAGCCTGCGGAAATTCTCAGATGTGTAAGGGCATGCGTCAAGACGCAGCTTTTAAGATCACGTTTTCCAGGACATTTTGATGGTTTTGTGTTCTGCTTAAGCTCGTCATAAATGTGGTCTCTGACATTTTGTCTGCGCAAAGTTCATTGTCGTAAAGACGCAGCAGGAACGTCTCCATAAAATACGCGGTGCACATGATTGTGAAGACTTCAAATCAGATTCACCTGTCTCCTCCCCGTGGCAGATAACACTTTCACACACTACATATTGCAACTTATATCGTAAAGTAAATGTAGTCAGAAAGCTATTGTAAATCGAAGCATTGAAATGTACAGACTGCGATGGCACGTATTGCGATTGTTAACAGGTATATTGTGTGGATATTGATAGGAATAAAACCACCGACCTACCTTGTCTCTGTCAGCAGTAGTTATTCTATATTCCCCGCTTTGATCCGTAGATGCAAATGAAATTTGCCATCCATGACACGACTCAGTTTGAGAGATCGAGTATCGTTCACCACAATCTACCCTCGCAAAGACGAACCCAGGATGAGAAAATAAAATGAAAAGGGTAGATACTTAACATTAAAACACAGAGGGGATAACAAATCTAATGAAACACAACAGCAGGAAAAAAATAGAAAAGAAAAGAATGTTACGAAAAGAAAATACGTTGCAGGAAATGGGTTGACTTCAGTTCACAAACTGAGGACTCCGGTAAATCCACGCTGCGTCTCTGTATTCCCAATGATGTGAGTGCGCTCTGCAATGAGCAATGCCGATCTCCAATCCGTTTATTCCCAATCTGCTGCGGTTTTACTTCCAGGACTTCAACTTGCAGTAGCATCACTGAGGGTCCGTGACAATACGCATTTGCCTTCTCTCCGAATCGGTTTGGCTTGGGTTTGTTTGTGTTCGTGGTTGTTTCGCCCTTTCCATGTACTGGCATCCGAGCTATCGAGAAGGAACCGCCGCACTCAGTCGGGCGTCTGGATGCCCGCATTTACTGTTGCAGCGAGGAGGATAGATGCGCGTTCACGCTCTCCTTCCTCAGGGGAGTAGGACGCGCGCACTGCTTACCTACGTCAGCCAGCTAGCGCGTGCTCCAAATAGAGACCAGAGAGAGTTTGGCGACTAAGCGACGATATTTTGCTATTCATTGCACTGTAAAAAATGCTTGTGAAATCTACAGTAATTAACTGTGTTCATGCACAGCAAATAACTGTAATAAAGTTCACAGTGGATTACAGTGCATTCAGTGTGAAATCACAGTAGTGTTTTTAAACTGTAAAAATCACAGTAAAAAGGTATGTGCTGTAGAAAATCACAGTAAATAAAATATCCTGCAAAGATTCACAGTAACCAGCAATGTACTGTAGATACTCACAGTAACCAACATTGTACTGTAGAGACTCACAGTAGGGGTGAGCAGGGGCGAAAGTACAATTTTTCAGAAAAACTTAATTTTAAAAGATAAAGTTTTAGACAGATATATTTTTGCTGTGATCAGTAACTCAAGTGTGGACTATGAATTCCAGGTGAAATTTTGGAAACAAAATGGCCTTAGACTCTGTCAGCAGGGACGAAAGTAACACATAGGTGGCTCAAAAGCAGAACAGAACAAGATAGATTTTTGTGTTACACTTGTTTTTAGTAAATAAACATGACTATGATCTTGTTTATGTGTATTTTCGGTTAAATTTTGGTTTCATCAAATGTTTCTAAAGCAACCCGACAGTACAAACTTGAATTGTTGAAAAAAAACATTTTTAACAGTTTGAACACAATAAAATTAAATCAAATAAAAAAATATACATTTTCAACATAATGCAACAGTATTGGCAGTAGGAGAAGAGTAACAAGTGTTACTTTCATCCCGACAGGAACTCCTGACATTTAAACCCGATTGACTTTTATTTTTAAAAACTCTGAGAAATCAAACTTCATGATGTGTTACAGCACATTTTACAGTAAATGTATTTAAGTCCAGTCAACAACAATTTTTGTTAGCAACATGCTGATGTCTAATCTTATTCAGGATACTCAAAATAAACTGAAGAAAATTATTTCTTCAATAATCTTTATTGGGAATTCCTTTTTAAAGTATATTTATTATATTATATTTGAGTATTATGCTAGTAATGACAAATTAGATTTATTTTCTATTTCTTTAAAGGAGAAAGTCACTATGATTATTGTTTTGTCTACAATATGGTACACACAACATTCCATTAAATATGCTACCACACTGAAATAAATTGTAGGTTACACTTAATACTTATACAACTATAAATAAGTTTTCAACTATGTGAACCAACTTTCACTAATTTGCAACTATATCTCAACTAACTGTCTAACTGTCCTTAGAGTATTAGTAGACTGTTAGGGTTAGGGAAGAGGTTAGGGTTAGTGGAATAAGTTGACATGCACCTGCAAAGATACTTATCACAATATCATCACAATAAAGTGTGAATAGATATTAAGCAGACAGTCTACTAATACGGTAAAGATTGGTAGGATAAATAGTTGCAAAGTTACTTATAATTAGTAAAATGTCTAAAGTGGACTATCGAAAAAAAGTGTTACCAAATTGTATTGGCTGACTCGTCATGTTGCTTTGAGTATAATTGGTTAATATGACTGTCATTCAGTAAACTGGCCAATGACTGCTGTGTGAGCACTGGTTTAGTTTGAACAAACTAAGGGTGCATCCCAATTCAGGGTCTGGATCCTTTTAAGGCCGCGGACTTTGAAGGCAAGGCTCAATATTTGAAGGCAGCAGCCTCTAAACGCCACGGAGTGAAATGAAATGAGACGGTCTAGCCTACGGGGGCATCACTTGCTTTTCCCGCCCACTACGCTTGTCACTGGGACACAAAAGCTGAGACCTATCAGACTTTTAAAAATAAATATGGTGGCAGATTTTTTTATTTTACTTTAGAAAATATTCAAACAAATTAGCGTCGCACACCTGAAGTCAATAGATGGGTGCGTAGGATAAGACGACAAAAAGTCTCAAAATATACAAAGAACAATTCCCGCACACTATCTGCTTGCTGAAAAAATGTATTTAATGAAAGTTGTGTTGCAACGTTTCGATCAACTGATCTTCATCAGGCAACATGAAGAGCAACATGATCTTCATCAGTTGCCTGATGAAGATCAGTTGATCGAAACGTTGCAACGCAACTTTCATTAAATACATTTTTTCAGCAAGCAGATGGTGTGCGGGAATTGTTCTTTGTATACTTTAGAAAATATAACACATTGATGCAGATTAAACTATCCAACAGTATGTAAAATTCACCAACCTTAGAAATATACAAAAGCAAAATGCAACACACAACATTGCAGCAATAATATTAATTTACATCACTAAAACATCATTTATAATAGTAAAACAGACACAAGGACCTTTAATTAGCAAAATATACAATTTTATTTAACTACAGTTTTGAATGTTTATTTCAAAATACCCAGACTTCATATTGAATTTTCGGATAGCCAAGGCTGTGAAGGATACATCTATGGATCCTCGGTAGGGCCGTAACGATTTATCGTGCAAATGCGCGTTTTCTCAATTAATGAATTTGCATGAATTACGGTGAAATGCCGCCACATCCAAAAGCCAGGGGGCGCTCTCATGCAGAAACTAACTTTGTGCCACAGAAGAAGTAGGCTAGCATTGCAAACGCTGTTCCAGGAAATGTCTACAAGAATATTTATATTGCTGTTCTTCAAATAGTTTCAGGTATTTTCATGATAATAAAGAATATTTTGAATGATTTTGAATGATTTTGTTTTATTTTGAATGATTATGATTTTTGATGCATAATCAGGCAGGTCTTTATAATAGGACAAGCTATAGCGTTACAGCCCTAACTCGGAATCAGTGGGGAAAAGGCCACAGTAAGAGGCTTTTATATGAATGAGCCTTCGAATTGTGACAGCCTTCGTCACAGCCCGGTGATGTCATTTGCCTTCAGATACGGCCTTGGAAGGCCACAGCCCCTGAATTGGGATGAACCCAGTATGTCAGTTTAAAGGGCGATTTATAGTCGTGCATAGGTCCGTAGCCTGTGCATAGCTCTGCGTAGCCTGACGCGCACCTCACAAAATTTTTAACAGCGCATCAGATCTACTGACGCGCGTCTATCTACAGCGCGTCAGATTGGTCCACCAGAACCCCTCCCGTCAGGTAAAAAAAACTGTGTCATAGGTATTTCCGTTTGTGACGGTGAAAACAAAAATGAGCCAAGTTGAGGAGTGATTTAACTCAAATTGCATCAAAAGTCGATGTTTATTTACTTCCATCATTACTGGTCTTCTCAAATTATACACAACAAGTTGCTGTTTCTTCTTCGTTTGTGGGTTAACTTGCTTAGCTTCTTCTTCTGTGACTTCTTTTGCTGCTAAAATATTTAATTTTAGAGAAAATTCACATGGTAGGCTAATAGATACTTTAAACAGTATTACACTGAAATCATCTTGGCCATATGCTGGTGAGACATGAAAACACATAAGCCCTCTGAATGGAGAGCAGTCATGTTTTACCAGTGGCTAAACCTGCACACAGGAAATAAAATTGCACAGTTTCATCAAAGTGAAGTGTGTATAAATAACTTAATAAATAACTTTGTTCACATATATGACACATAATTTATAGGAAAAGGTCCATTGTTTGGAGTCATGTTTTGGTGATTCACTTAAACATCTGATAACTAGTCCACTCAAAGCTGATATTATTTCGTACTTAAATGTCAATACAGGCACGTTTAATGTAAATTAAACAATAATGTGTTTAAACATGTTGAATAGAATTAAAACATAAATTCTAACTTTTAGTAAATCTTGTAAATATGTTTATTCATACTGTAGGATCCAGTAGATTACTAGTAATTTAAATGAAAACAGCTTTTCAATCTCTTAACATTGTCTGTTGTGGTATGGTTTCACTGACCTTTTTGGGCATATTTTAATGTTACTTATACACTGTAAAATTAGGATTCTGAATTTAGAATCATTTTTAGAATCAATGGTTGTGTTGTGCACTAGAACTATTTACTTTGGAGTGAAAATATTGTAGACATAAATTTGTATTGCATTTCAGTTATTATACTTCACAGTAATATTGTGTTTAATAAAAATTGGAGGAAACTTTAACAGTTTACTTGAAGTGTACTTTTGATTTATAATTAATGATTTTGTTTTATTTACAGATTGTACTGAATTATATTTAGATATTTTTAGATTGTAACAAAAGTTTAAGATGTTTTAAGATACATTTTTTGGGAATTCATACTTTTTCATCCAAATTAAAATGTTATTTTACAAATGTTAGCATGCATTTATTGAATGTATTTGACTGTAAAAAATTTTTTAATTTAGTACATATCTGTGAAATAGTAGCATTTTCCCTCAAATCAGAAAACGTATTGTATTGTTTTGTAATTTAGCATATTTAAATTAGATCATTAACGTTGTGACATGATCACACAAGATATATGTTTTACCACTCATTATATTGTGACTTATGTATATTTAAGTTTAAATTAGTTTTACGTGTTTTCTTAGCCATTTTATCCTTTTGCTATTTTATGTGTGTATGTCTTTTATTTTGCCTCGTCTGCCTGTCATGTGAGGGGTCACATGACATGGAACTTTGTATAAAAGGAAGGAGCAGGAGCACATGGTTAGCTGACACTATAGCTAAAACAAGCGGTTGCTGGGTTGTGGAGTTTGTGTATTTGGGCTTACCTGTCCAGTTACGTTTTATGGAATTTGGATATCACTTTCTTGGATTTTATATACACAGTGGAAACTTTGCACATTTGGACTTTTAACACGCTTGGACTTTTATATTGTTTTTGATTTGTTTTTTGTATTTCCTTCTTTTAACAGTCTTGAGTTTTTTAATATTTGTAACTCAACCTTTAAGGCTGGCCGTTACAACTTTATTTTAACATTGATGAATGTTTACAGAAAATAACTAACCAATCAAATGCTGTAGGGAAAACCACAATGAACTATATATTAAAAACATATAATCTCTGCTTAGTTACTTGTCAATGACTGCCAGTAAATTACTGTGGAAAAAAATCACAGTAGTTACCTGGCAGCCATTGACAATAGTAATTTACTGTAGAAAAGAAATCACAGTAGTTAACTGGCAGCCATTGACAAGTAACTTACTGTGGAAAAGAAATCACAGTATTTAACTGGCAGCCATTGACAAGTAACTTTCTGTACGGAAAAATCACAGTAGTTAACTGGCAGCAATTGACAAGTAACTTACTGTACGGAAAAATCACAGTAGTTAACTGGCAGCAATTGACAAGTAACTTACTGTACGGAAAAATCACAGTAGTTAACTGGCAGCAATTGACAAGTAACTTACTGTACGGAAAAATCACAGTAGTTAACTGGCAGCCATTGACAAGTAACTTACAGTACGGCAAAATCACAGTATTTAACTGGCAGCAATTGACAAGTAACTTACTATAGAAAAAAAACACAGTAGTTAACTGGCAGCAATTGACAAGTAACTTACTGTGCTTTTTCTAAAGTAAGTTACTTGTCAATTGCTGCCAGTTAATTACTGTGAATTTCACAATATGTTTTTTACAGTGTGGTTTTTGGCTTCTTCTCTGCAAGCGTTGTCTTAAAGAGACTCGAGTGAGGGAACAAACAAACTGAACACCAAGCTGTGGTAAATGTTGTTTCGTCATGGTACTACTTGTGGTCTAAATTTATCATGAGTATTTTTTGAATAATGGTACACTGGCCTTCAAAGAGATGCAATGCGATGAAGCATTAAAAACATTGAAGCAGCACTTTGCACGTTACAAAACTCAGCACTTTGATGTGGAATGATACTGCCTTTTATGTTTGTGAGCAAAGTTTGTGGTGCAAAAGTCAGCACAAAATGTTCTTTAATACTCAGTATTTTCAAACTGAAATTGTACATTGTAAGGCTTAGGCTATCCAAAGATCTGAGTAATGTCCAATTTTAATTGGGTGTTTTATTTATTTTGTTAATTTAACGATAAAAGTCGCCTACTTCCATTTTTTTTTTTTTTTCAGTTGCTTTGGAACATTTCTCAGATCAGAAATAATTTTGAAAATAATGAAACATTTTGTTCAAGCTCAACATATGCACATTTTTATTGAATGGACAAATTGCTAATGTTTTGATACAGTCATGCAGTTGATTGTGTACAATTGTCTGCTTTTTTCTACCTTTTCAATTGCTTTTGTTATTTTCATCAAATGCATTAATGGTTTCTGTGGAATAGTCTTATGATTTTATCTGATGCATGTGGACGGAATTTAACTTCCGGTCTTTCTTTGTTTAATGGTCTGATATGTGGCTAATCTGAACTCTGGAACAAAAACCTTGTCGGAAAAAAAACAAATGTTTTGTTTTCCTTAAGACGAATGGAGAGGTGATCATAGAGCAGCGCTATGTGAAGGGATGTTTGGTAGCCGATCCGTAGTTAACATTGTATACATTATATAGTACACATTCTACACTGTAATGTAAACTTAGTGTAGTTTTTAAACGATTTAGCAATGATTCAATCTAAGATAATCTACTTGGTGTTTATCTCTATAGGACTGTTGTTATTGCTTCTTTGTGGAAGATTACCGGAAGTTACGTTTGTTCTATGAAGCCAGTTTTTGTTACTGCTTAAACCATCTGTACCTCAAAACATTTAGAAATTAGTTAACATAAGTCATGACATACAGAATGGTTGAGCTTTTGTCATACAGTAATCTGTTTGTTCCATTATTTATTTTTTGTAGATTTTTGTAAATGGTGAACTGAATTGCTATTCTGATGGGACTGACATGTTCACTGACATAAACATTTACTTTTGAGAGAAGAACTAAGGATTTTGAACAAGTTACACTTCTTCTGAGAAATGCAGTTATTGGTTTGCTAATTTTAATAATGATTCGAGAAATGCTCCAAGCGGCTGAGAAAAACTGTATTGGTTGATGAGTAGGTACAGTACTTCATCTAATTTAGTACATACTTTCAAGGTATGCGATTTCGACCAACGGGATGGTGTCTTAAAGTCCCGCCTTGCCTGTTTGTTCTTACAGGGGCAGTTTTCTGGTCAGGTTTTAGATGAATCCAGGACTATGTCTTAGTTATTTTAGGCTATTTAAGTAGTTTGAGACCATACAATTGCACTTGATATATGTCAAGATACAGCATGTCAGTGCAAGATGTTTTAAAATTAAGGCAGCTAAAAAAATTATTTTAGTTTGGGACTAGGTCCTAGGATAAGCCCTGTCCGGGAAACCACCCCATATAGTTCAAAGTTTGAACATTCCTGTTTCCTTTCATTTGTTTTGCCCATGTCCAAGAGTCAGCAAGGTGTTCTTTTCTTCATATGCTTTTCATTTTTCTTCAAACATACCTTTGGTGATTGTAGCCAAAGAGTTTAATTTGTACTACATCAGGTCATAGCATTTGGCTCTAAAATGCCTCTGGCTTATCTAAAGTCTTTTGCACTCATTCTGCATAAGGATGTAAGCATACTGTAATTACTATTGCAGGCTTGTATAGTTCTTTTACACTAAGTGCATACATTCTGCCTAGCAGACCTAGCAGGCTTTCCAAAGAAAATAAAGTGATTTCTTTGTTAACACATTGAGTAATTCCTTTGATAGTGGTCATAAATTATAAAATCGTTTTTGAGAGTGGGTTATTGAAAACTTAAACTTATATACTTTCACCATGAAAAAATGATTAAATAACATTTACATGAGTAGAAGTATTACATTTACATGCAAACAATATTCACCAGCCCCCAAGGTGTTGCTTTAAACTGCTTGAATTGTCTGAACTTGAGTCAGACGATAGACAAATGTGTGAAATTCTAGCAATCGTCATATTTAAACAACAGATAAGTAGTTATGTTTCTTCATGACAGCCTGTGTTCCAATAGATTTTGTTGATTAAACCGGTTTACAGTGCACTTTCACTGTATTTCCTGCTGAGTTTAGTGCACTACAAACAGCAGAAATAGGCCTGGTGCCACCATGCTGCTAATGTCCACAGCGTGTGCTCTAACTTGTTAATATCGACACCGAAATTAATACATAAAATGTGTGAAACAGAAGTGTTGTTGAATAACTAGACTATGAATGTTGTGATGGGACTGCGGTGTACTGTTTCCTTGTGATCATCCTGTGATGTTTTTGCAAGCAATGCTGCACAGTGGACCAAAGCACCGCTGACAGCTATATCTTCCTGTGGGCCTTCCGATATGGGGGTCTTGTTTTGCCCTTCTGACAGATTTCCAAGCGGTTCTCTATTTGATTTTTCTTGGTTATCCAGAACTTTGTCAAGACAATTGCTACTATAGCAGTTGCTTTTTTAACCATCCCCTGCCTTGTAAGACTCAATTATCTCAATTATTGAGAATTATTTGCTCTGGATCTGTCAACACCTGATGTGTAAGGCCTTACAAGTTCAGAGACCTTACACTAATAACTTAAATAACTGGAAGATTGCCTTTATTAAGCAGATGTCACATTTCCTTACTTTAGTTTTGTTTTATTTTTAAATCAGAACATTACACTTATAGTAGGCTATAATACATTTAAGTTTAGGTGTTGCAGAAGTGTTTTCTTGTTGTCTGGGTAGGGATGGTCATCTTTTTGCATACAAATATAATGATGCAGGTTGCCTCAAAACATACTACCCAGTGCATGGATAAGATACAGTATTTTTGTTTTGTGTATCAGGTCTGCACCCTCAATTAATATTGAAAAACTTTGACATTTTAATAAACTATCATTATGGTGATCAGTGTTTGCTTTAGGTAAGCCTTTGACTTACATTAATTTAAATCTTTCTTTTTCAGTTTCTTTTTGTATGTGTTTAAGCAGAAACACATGTGCATTGGAAAAGAAAGAGGTGTTTCAAAGTTGAGTTGAAATTGGTTGCTTTTTATAAAGACGTCAAAATGAGATACAATTAAACTGCTTTATATGATGATGTTGATCAATTTATGAGTTATAATTGTTCTGGTTTGTAAATGCACTGTGTCAAGGTAAACAGAAAAAAAATATTGACACATGCAAACATAATTACTTATCCTACAAATCTCAACAATGGTGACAATCATCAAACTAATTCAGATAAAAAGATTAACTGCAATGCTCAACATGCACCATGAAGCTTTCTTTTGATGTTTGTCACCATTGATGAGTTTCATAGACTGATTTAGGATGTCAGAGATTGATTCAGTAATTTACCTTCCAATTGTGTTTTTATAATTCTGAAAATGACACTGCTTCAAACCAACACAAATATCATCCATTTTTTTTTACACATCATTAACATTGCGCACACACACAATAAATATTTAAAACACTTAAATTACTTGATCACATTAGATCTGAGTTTTCTTTGAAATAGCAGATGTATTTTACAACACTGCTTCAACAGCCAAAGAAAACTTCAAGGGCCCAACTAAAGCAAACTCTGATCACCATAATGGTGGTTTGTTGAAATTTCAACATTTTTTCACTACTAATGAAGGGTGCAAATGTGATATTGAATCAATGGGATTAACATAGACAAATCAATGATTTTTTTACATTGTTTCAATTGCCAATGGTGACTTGCTATCTGGGAAGGGATGAGAATTCACTTGAAGTATATCGAAGTTCTTTAGGTTTATACACTCTCAGAAAAAAAAATGTCAAAATAAGTACCCTAGCTGTGACTGGGGTTGTACCCTTTCAAAAAGTACAGATTTGTACCTAAACAGTAGTAGTACTTCGGAGGTACATATTTGTATTAAAGAGTGCATTTTTGAATCATATTGAAACCAAATGTATACATATCAGTACCTAATGGTACATTTTAATTTAGTACCTTTTTAAAGGGTACTGCCCCAGTGACAGATGGGGTATATATTTTGACAATTTTTTTATGACAGTGTAAAGAACTTTTAAAGCACTCCAAATGGATCCTATAAAGCCATATTAAAATTTCTACAGTTTCAGTTATCACATCAGATTTAAATTGTTCAAATACCCACGTAAAGTACATGGCTATGTACTGTACAACTATTTTTTGTGATAGCACTAAATCAATATTTGGCACAGAGCATCACCCAGTGTTGGCGTAACTGATATAAATCAATGTTAATGAAGTGGCACAAACTGTATTTGCTATTTTTGTTTATCAAAATCTAAACTCAGTCTATGCATTTGCAGTTGGATTTGCAGCAGATTCCAGTAACAGGTGTTCAATTCCTAAATCTTGAATCACAGCAGACCGTCCATATTTTGCTCTGGTGGTTTGAAAGATGTCATCTTAGGTTAAACAAGCATTGAATACCACAACTAAATGGCACAACTCTCCGCAAGCAGGTGTGTAAATGAGTATTTAAGCGTGTAGCTTCACCAATAGGTGTAAAACTGACATGCAGTTCACAAAACTAACACAGCTAGTGATCCAACAGCAGTGACCTCTTCTTTTGAAAGAGGCCAAATGAACAGCATGAATGAATTAAAAATAACACAATTCTTTGTGACTTTATTTGTAATTTGACTGTGACAGCAAAGATCTGTGGCATCTGTGATATTTTTGTTAATATGTAAATGACTTAAGAGATGTCTTGTTTTGGGTTCACAATAAGCACAGTTGATGTGAGCAGCCGAACCTTCTGGAGCGTGAAAAGAGAGATTTCTCCCTGGCCTTGACTATTCAGTTTGCTTGCGTTTTGTGCCAGGGAGAAGAACAGAGGCTGTGAACACAAAGCACTGATTAATTGACTGATGGAAAGAACATAAATACAGTTGTTTTCTTAATTGACAGTTTGATCATTCTCCCTTTCTCTGTTTAATTTGAAATGTCTGCCATGTGAATTTTATAAATGGCTGTATTAGTTCTTCCTTTAAAAATTCAACCCTGAACAATGGCTTCTACAGTTAAAATCAATCGAGTGAATTGAGGACATCGCTTCCCACACACAATGCTAGGCAGCAGACCTTTTAGGCATGTTTTACTCATTGCCTACTTATGTTTATGTTCTAGAGTTAAATGCATATAGTTCACTCTAAGATTACCACAGCTGGCATTATTTAAACACACCCATGTTGTTTTAAACCTTCATACTGTTATTCACAAATTTAACAAGAAACAGGAAACTGGGCACTCTTTTCGTCCATATAACAACATTTCAATGTGATGTCCATCAAGCTTTGGAAGTACAAACAAAAATCTTCCCCTCCACTGAGCTGTTAACCCAATCAGATCGGTCTGATGGGTGACAAGACTCACTGACTTGGTCCAGGAGCAATGGTTCAGTGATTTAACAGCTCACTGGAATGAACGATTATCAATAAATAATGACTGAAATTTAAATCAGTTTCTGACATAAAGCTATCATATGGATTAGGAAGATAGTATGTTAATATACCACAAATCATATGGACTGCTTCATGGTGTTTTTAGAGCTTCACAGATGTGGTCACAATAAACTACTGTATAATTATGGACAAGAGGTCGATTATTTGCACATAAACAACAACACACAGGTTTACAATGACATGTGTGTGAGCAAATGATGGCAGAATTATTATTTTTTTTGTAAACGAACTAACAATGGCCTGTGTCCTGATCAATGAGGAAGCTCACTAAGTGCGTTTACATGCACAGTCTTAAACAAGGTTATAAACAGATAAAACAAATCTGAGTGACACAGATTTCTGCCCATTACCCCGATTTCGCATTGCATGTAAACGGCTTTCTCATGGTTTTATTCATGTGCGCATGTCTCTGTATGTAAAAGATAAGGATCACAGTGACAGCAGTTGAAACTGTGAATTTCAAAACTTGTGTTACATTTACAGGTTTTGCAGACATTAGAAGAGATACAGCAGTATAGCTTCTGTCGCATTTCATGCTGGCTTTTTGAATGAAGGGGGACTATAGGCGTTGACATCAATGCCTGCGAGAGACTTGACAAATCTCCAAATCCTGTGTAAACAGAGTTTTACGCATATCCAGTTCATTGATTTGCATGCAAATGCATGATTTTTGAAAGATATACGCTTGTTTTGTGCATGTTAATGCACTCGGTGACTTCATCTGCACACCTGTGTTGGGGGAGCTATCCTTGGTCCTGAACATCTCTGGGTGGCACTGATGGTACTCTCCATGGTGCTGAAGGTGACATGCTTCCTCATGTCCCCCACAGTATTTATGTCTTTGTTATCAAGAATAAAATTGAAAAGAATAAAGACTAAAAAAAGGCAATGGTTTGATCCCAGTGAAAAAACTGTGATAAAATGTGTAACTTGAATGCACTAAAAGTCGCTTTGTAAAAGTCTTTGCCAAATGCATAAACGTATTAAACCATATTTACTTTCACTCCTCACACCTCCCCTCATACACACACATCTGCAAAGACTGTATTATTAAGCTCTTACATGATACACCAGCTTTTAGAAACAGCACAGCAACTTGAAATTATGTGACCAAGTAGTTTCATCTTACATCTGTTCCCATTTTTACTTACAATTTTACCTGCGCTTTCCTCCTTGTTTTGCTCATTTCCTGCAGCTCTTTTTTCTGACCTATAATTTGGTCCTCTTTCTTTTAATTTAAAAATGTCAGAATTTGGGGCAGGTGGTGGGTTGTGACTAAATGTGAAAATGAAAAATTGCCTCCTAGTGGAAAATCATGAGGCATTACAAAAATGCCACATTTTCACCTTGCCTTTTATCCTGCCTGTGATGCAGTGCTCTGTTCCTCTCTCATATTCTCTCTCTCTCTCTCTCTCTCTCTCTCTCTCTCTCTCTCTCTCTCTCTCTCTCTCTCTCTCTCTCTCTCTCTCTCTCTCTCTCTCTCTCCTTCCTTTGTACACTTAGGATCCATTCAGATATTTTGTTTGTGTATGAAGCCCAGCAGCCTGTGGTTTATCCCTTGTGAAATGCTGATAAAATATGACAATTACAACAAATTTTCCCTGCAATATAATTTTCATTTTATTAAAGGGGTTGAAGTGATCTTAATGGCTACCTGAGTAAATAAAGCCAGTCTAAACATGCTGACCTATTCCTCTAGGGCCATAAATCACTACTGCAATGCTCTGGTGAGCAAATATACAGAAAGAACAACAGAAACAAATGAGAGAAAGCAAGAAACTGTAAGACAGATTTAAGTTTATGTATATTTATATAAATGACCCTTACTATAATGTCTTGCCGAACACTCTAAAAATAGGGGTCCACACCCGCTTAAAAGGCATGACTACCTCATTTTGTTATAGATACTGACTTTAACAGAAAATTTAACAGAAAATTCAGTAATATGTAAGACTACAGTAAAATAGCTGGAGCCTGAAGGCCCTTTCATGTAACTTACGGGCAAAAATGGCCTAGTAGTTCATGTAACTTGGGGGCGACAGTGGCCTAGTGGTTCATGTAGGTTGTCTACAAACCGGAAGGTTGGTGGTTCAATCCCTGGCTCCACCGGACCAAGTGTCGAGGTGTCCTTGAGCAAGACACCTAACCCCAGCTGCTCCCGACGAGCTGGCTGGCGCCTTGCATGGCTGACACTGCCGTCGGTGTATGAATGTGTGAGTGAATGGGTAAATGTGAGGCTCATTGTAAAGCGCTTTGGATGGCCATAGGTCTGTTAAAAGGCATGCAGTACATTTACCTTATGGGTTTAACACACCTTTTATCATATACATCCATGTGTCATATATGGTCTGGGGCATATATACATTTTGCATTAATGTATGTATTAATTTTCCATAGAATATGTATACAATGCCAGAAAATATGGTCAAAATTGTCCCTAGCTGTTACTGGGGTGGTACCCTTTCTCAAGTTCAAAGTAATTCCCTTACATATTAAATGTATACATATCTGCACTTAAATGGTGTTCCCAATGACAGCTCATTCTCATTAGTCATGACACAGTCATACAATTTATCAAGATATGCATTAAAGTCAGTCTACCTTTTATCTCTTAAATTTAATGCAATATACAGTGTAAGTTGTTTAAAATACTATAACTAGATGCTTCGCTCCATAGAGTTCAATGAAGATATGTCACTGAAGATGAAACTACTGACAGATTTAAAAAGAAATACCTTACTGTCAGAAAACATTATAAAAGCATTGAACTGAAAATGCATCTGTTTGTAGGGATTCATCTACCCTAGAAATGACATTTTTAGGGCACTTTCCAGGCACCACTGTCTTATAATTCATGATAATGTGTCACGATTTTAAAGGTGAAGTAGATCTTAGAAATGTAAAGGGAGAAAAAAAATGACAGCAGATAATGAAGTTAGGAGGAAGACAATTATGGTTGCAGTCTGTGGGGGAGATTCTGAATAAAATTAAACAGTGCTCTTTTACTGATTTAATACAGTCTTCAGTGGTATTTACAGTATCAATTATAGAGACCATGGAAAACTTGTTCAGCTCATGTTTCAGCCTAAAATGAGGCTTATATGGAGAATATCAAATGAAAAACAGATCTATAAAAGGCAGACTTTCAGACAGTTCTCATCAATGTGGAGGCTTTTGTGCTTGTTAAATCTGGAGACACCAGATAACAGAAAAACACGTCTTTACACAGGTGCTGCACGGCCTTATTTTCCTCCCCCTAGACAAGCAAGACAAACTTCAGGCAATGCAGACCTTGGAACACAAGCAAACATGGTCTCTCTGGACACATCTTCTCCAGATCCAAGAAGATTGAGATAGGGAGGGGAGTGGACCTGTACAGACCGTCAAATTTAGCTGTCACTTCAAATAAAAGCTCCAGTCTCTATGCCTTGAAGCTTCTAGCTACTCTGCCGAGGAAAAAAGTGTACTTTAGTCTTTCAGCAATCTCAGACTGTATTCTGCCTCACAACATATTCCCTGTCACATGTCAGATTAGAGTGTAGAACAATATAGGTTCGGATCGGCCTTTCTGCCTTGAGACCACTTTCTAGCTGTTAACAAAATGGCTTTTGGTTGCGGCTATTGTTGAATAATGAAGTGACATAGACAGCATGCTCCAATAAATCCTTATAATGGAAGTATGATCCCAAGGCCGTCATACAGGTCCCTAAAAACCTTTACAGGACTATGTATGCTTTTATCATACACGCATTAGGCACAGGGCTATGCGCTATGACTGTCTTATACAGTTTTTATGAGAGTGCTAAATCTTAGGCCAGTTTTTAGCCTAGGGCAATACAAATTTGGGTGGTATTACTCGGGCCGTTGGCAGGTTAAAGGGACACTCCACTTTTTTTGAAAATATGCTTATTTTCCAGCTCCCCTAGAGTTTAACATTTGATTTTTACAGTTTTGGAATCCATTCAGCTGATCTCCGGGTCTGGCGCTACCACTTTTAGCATAGCTTAGCATAATTCATTGAATCTGATTAGACCATTTAGCAACGTGCTCAAAAATATCCAAGGAGTTTCGATATTTTTCCTATTTAAAACTTGACTCTTCTGTAGTTACATCGTGTACTAAGAGTGACAGAAAATTAAAAGTTGCGATTTTCTAGGCAGATATGGCTAGAAACTATACTCTCATACTGGCATAATAATCAAGGACTTGGCTGCAGAAGGCGTAGTATTACGCACTGCCCAAAATAGTGCCCTTGGTTACTTTCAATAGCAGGGGACTATTTTCAGGGGCTGCGTAATATCACTGCGCCTGATAAAAAAGTTTCAGAGAGAGTTTATTTAACACCAGTTTCATCTATATGTAAGATATACAAATTTTTTGTAAGGGTGCGCGGGGCAAAAAACTAACGCGAGGTTAGTTGTAACTCGGACTGTTTACATTGATGTACAAGGTTGAGCATTTTGTTTTTCTGTATTTTTTCATGCTGCCAAAAGACGATCTCCTGCAAATTATTGGAAATGTATAATGTTTTTCCAGAGAGTTATTGATGAACGAGTATTTTGGTGGCATGTAAGTACATTTTTTTCATCATATGTTTTTTTCCGTTTCTAAGTTGGGTGTGTAAGATACCAAATCCAATGCTATGTCATATTAATCAGTGTCTTGTTGACTAAAATAAAGCATCGTTTTGAACTATGTCTGCATCTCTTAGCAACTTTTTGACCCAGTGGGGTTAATTGTAAAGAAACATAATTGTAACGTAATTGTAATGAAAACTACTAACGTTAATTAACCTTAAATGTTCATTTGTAGCAGAGATGTGTGTGTTGTTTGTGTAAAAATATAATTAATCAAATTCAAAAAAATTTTAGCTCTCCCCTACTGCTAAACTAAAATTGTTTATTATTTGCCTTAATAAAGTGTGTAAATAAAACATACAGTGGTTAAATGAAAATTTTTTCTACTTGTCATTTTTTTTAAAAAGCTTAATAAAATGTATCAATAATTATCGTTACCAAATGATATAACACACTAAATTGATGATAAACATTTTAGCTCTATCATCTTTGTCAATCCTGCTTCCTTGTCTGTTTATTCATGTCATTATATTAAGTTATGTGAGAATATGTATTGTCATATGAGATGTTCATTGCGTATAAATGCAAATTATATACATAGAAAATGTATCATGTGGTATCCTGCAAAACACAATTATACAACCCTGCCTGTCCTGTCGCCTACATTTTCTTTTCAGCAACTTATCCTGCTAATATATATTTATGAAATATGTGGAGATAAATAAACCTTTGCAAATCTGCTGATTTAATATGCTGATCATTAATCCATACTTCTTTTCTAGTCTGTCCTATAATATCTCAACTATTTTATTTTGTGAAAAAAATACAGTAGGATATGTTATATTGTTTGTGGAGGAGGCGCTTTTCAGCAGAAAGTGTCAATCACATGATCATTTCATACGCAGAAGCAGCAGGTCAGAAAAGCACTGCAAACGGTATACGAGTATGTGTAAAAGCACAATGGGTGCTTGACGGTTCCTACCGGATACATACTGCAATATCATACCGCAAACGCACTGCACATGGAGTGTGTGATCAACAGGATTTCGTATTAATCCTTACAACCACATTTATACAATTTGGTACGATTTGCCTTGACCCTAGTGACGTTGGGGTTAGATGTATTTTATGATAATCGTACATTTTTGCATGATTCATTTCGAATTCATATGAATTAGTAAACTTGTACGAATTCACTCTCAAAATATTGCTTAAATATGTTGCAATACTGCCTTTAATTACAAAGCCTATTTTGGTGACATTGGCTAAATGAAATTGTATTGTTTGATGTTGCATTGCACCAGGTAAAAAAATACCCGGTGCACTTTTGTATCTCCGGCCAGATAGACAGGTAATGGTATTGGTGTCGTACGGATCAGAATAAAACACGTGTTTGACTTGGAACAGAATCAAATCACCCAGGCTACTTATCACATTACCGGCCTCTATCTTGTCCTTGGAGCCATGCATTTGCACTCCATCAAAAAGCTCATACAAAATGAGTTTGCCTTTATAAAGAGTGAAACACACCCACAGCTCCTTTTCTCCTATCCCCTGCCTCATCCTCCCCGGTCATCTCATATAGTTCCTTCTTCCATCTGCACTCCTCACCACACTCTCCTTTCTTTTAGCGCTCGGACAGGTCATTTGCAATGCTAAGCATCAGTTGGCAGTCATGTTAGAGAGGGTAAGAGGAAATGGGCAGAGCCTTCCCAACATCAGCCTAATCGTTTTATCTCTGCTTTTCATTGCTGCATAATAAGTGTTTTACGGGGGATTAGTGAAATAATGTATACATTAGCTGTTGTTTTTGTATCTCTAGACCCCATACGCTTGCATTCCGCCACTGTTCCACCAGCTTATGTAATTTAGTTAACAAAAGGGGTCGGGCAGAGAGAAGGATGAGGTGGAGAATATCAATGAGGCATCTAACCGCACAGTCATGGTAAAGCGTTCCTTCATCCTCACACAAGGATTGAATGAGATCTGCTGTTGGAAATCAAGGCATCTGCACGGTCACTGTTATTTAAACGTATTTAAACAAGAAACATTCAAAGCACAAACCCTGTTTTTTTCATGCATATATTTTAGTTTATTGTTTCTATGCCAAAGAAAAGCCTTTCCAAATATTTATTGTCCATAGAAAAGAATTGATTGTCATGATTGAGAATTAGCAGCTTAATAGATTCATCTGTTGTATTGACATGAGTCAATTAACTATTGATGCATGCGTGACTAGAGAGAAAGGGCTGTATTGATCCAAACCATGACTGATCAAAAAACCTGTGGATTTTACCCTAGGCATCTGACATGACAACAGGTGAGATTACTGTGTCGATTGTGTATAGAACAGGCACCCAGCACGTCTCAGCACAGGAAAGCTATTGTTCAAAGCAACCTAAATACATTTATGGGCTTTCTTTATCTATTTATTATAGTAAGTAACAGTGAATAATTAGTTGTAATCATCATTGTAGGTTCATGCAAACAGAATCAGGCGCTGCTCATACATCACAGGTCCTGGAATCCAGAGTCAGGCATAAACTCAGAAAATAACCTTTCTTTATTCTTATTTGTTGGAGCCGTGTGCAACAAATGTATCTAAACAGACTTAATAAAAAAGTGCAATTAATCAAACTGTGATAACGGTGACCAAAGCGGGTGATTTATAGCATCACTTATAAACAACAGATCATTGGAGTCAATATTTCCCAAGTGGCATGACTATGAGCTGCTGTTTGTTGTTTTTTTTACAAAGGATTTCATAGTGCAAATTTACTGTGTAAATGCTTTTGTTTATATAGAGTGATGCTATATGAAGGTGCCTCATCACATTTAGTTTGCTATAGTTGTGCATGATGTAAGATGAATAAGATGTTCTGCTTGATGGCAATGTTAATGCTGGACGAGATGTCCTAATAAAATCTACCTTTCATGAGGCCTTGACTCATTACCAGGTCTCATCTGAGGGATATAAGGTTGGATTGATTCTGTGACATCACTGATTAAAATCAATGTACCATTCGCCGTGTCCCTGACTGGCTCTCGTGCACTATGGTAAACCTACAAAGCAGGAAATCGAACTGATCTCACACTTTTGCCTGGGTTTGAACTTTTGTTAGGACTTCTTTACACGAGATTTAATAGAGGGATAGTTTACCTAAAAATTCAAATGTGTCAAGTTTTTACAAACCTGTATAAATTTTTTGTTTTGCTGAACACAAAGGAAGATATTTGTAATCAAGCAGGAAGCAGGACCACTATTGACTTATAAATTCTGTCCAAAACTCTTTGCTTACAAGTATTGCTCCAAATATCTTCATTTTTTTATTAATTATAAAATATATAAAACGTGTATAAAAGACTATTTTACATATACAGGTGTAAAGCATTTTACAAAAAAAAATTGATAATATTTTGAAAATTGCCATTGCAAGGTCTATATAAGTCTATGGGCCCTATCTTGCACCCAGCGCAATTGACTTTGTCAGTGACGCATGTATCATTCGTATTTTGCACCGGCACACAGCGGGTTTTTCCCTCCACAGGCGCACTTCGGCAAACTAGGGAATGAACTTGAACTTCCTGGGCGGTTCAGCGCAAAAAAGGGGGCGTGTTCCGGCGCAAACCATCCCTGATGCTATTTTGCAGTTTCAAAAAACAATTGCGCCACTGACCAGGAAAAACTAGTCTAAAGTCAGTGGCGCACACACTTTGCTTATCTAATCTACACAGATGCAACAGTTATTTTTGCAAATCATAAATTGTTACAATAAAATATATTAACACATGAGATAAGGGAAATCATTATGGTGATAGTTTTTAATTGTGGCAGGCTATTTCCTCCCACGCCTGTTTAACCGACGCTGATTTGGGTGGATTTCTCCCATCCCCATACAAAACAACATCTCTGTCTTTGACTGCTCTTACAAGAACGTCGGTCTCCTCGGCTGTGAACCGCTCCTGGAGTGCGCCTGGTAAATCCGTCATAATTAGGGATGCTCACATTGACCGTTTAACCGTTAACCGAAGGTAAGAATTTATGACCGGTTAACATTATCAGTTAAAATAAAAAAATATTTGTTAATACATGGTGCGTGTAGTCATGAGCCGACAGACATTTAGCCACTTTTCTATCTGTAATTTGTGAATGTCCTGTAAATGACACAAATGATTGCTGCCCTGACGGTCTGATAAAGTAATCATTTGTATGAGAAATCATTTGTATGCGTGTTTGGAAGCTGAACGGAGACGCGCGCGTGTCCGCGCAAGATGACGCGTTCCGTCTCGCGCACATCCGGACAGACGTTCAGTGATGGCCTCTGACCCTGAACATAAACATGTCTCTTTTTGCACAAACGGAGAAAGACGACGCAAAAGCAAAACTTTCTGAAAAGCATCCTGCTTTAGAAATGACCACTGTGGTAGAAGAAACGGAGACAATCTGCCCTTTTTGGATATTAATCCTCTGGACCGATCGCGTGCTTTTTAATAAGGTAATGTTGCGTGAATATCTGATAATGTATGAATCCTGGTTCTGTTGTTGATCTGTCACTGCTGTTTGCACGTTCAAATTAAATCTTTTGTTTTTACTAGTTCACAGACAACCGTCAACTGTATTTTTACTCAATGACAATTTCATATTAAAATCTTATAAGTTAACGGTTAATGTTCGGTTTAGAAGCTACGGTTGTCGGTCGGGAAAATTAACTGATATGAGCATCCCTAGTCATAATAATAGCAACCCGCCAAGGACTTGCGCACTTGCGTTTAAAGGGAATGTTGGATGACGTTCTGATTGGTTTATTTGACGTTACGCCCAAACCACACCTATGAATAATGAACCTACTTCAGACCAACCCCTTATTGATTTGCGCCCGTTGAGAAAATAGCAACAGCGCCCAAGATCCGCCCACAAAGTCACTTGCGCTTTGCACTTGCGTTTCAGATCGTTAAAATAGGGCCCTACGGCTATGAGTGTAGCCAAGAATCTGTTACACAAACCAAATTTCGTTATATAGTCACGTAAATGTTGTATTCTTTTTTTGTAATATTATCACGAATTTCCGTGTTTTTTCGTGATCGTATAATGAATTTCTGTTTTCGTGTGATTATCACGTATTGGTTATTCAATCGTTTTTTTCCTATTTTTTTTTTACCATTGTCGCTTCGGTTTAGGGTTAGATTTACATAAAATGACACACCCAACTCTAACCCTAACGCCAGGTGACATATAAAAAAATAAATCAGAAAAATAGTGTAAACCAATACACAAAGTGACAGTCTAATGCAAACACCAAATCTAACCCTAAATCGAAGCAACAATGGTTTGAAAATATGAAAAAGCAGTTGAGTAACCAATACGTGATAATCACACGAAAACAGAAATTCATTATACCATCACGAAAAAACGCGAACATTCGTGGTAATATCATGAAAAAAAGCATAAAAAATGTATGTGACTATAACACAAACCTAAGTGAGACTGATAATATGACATTACATACATATATCTTAAAGGGACTTAAAACCCTACTTACTGTCCCTTTAAAGATAACTATTATAGACTGACCCCGCTATGGGTTGTTTCAATGATTATGGCAGTGATCATGTGTAGGAAATATCATATTCTCAATCTTATCAAGGTACTTCATAAATTATGTTGTGAATGTAAATGTAAGAATTAAAAGAAATGATTGACAGAATGTGCCTATCCAGGTGTAACAAATTAGTTTTTGCTTTAATATTATCCTGCCTGAAATGAATGTGTGTGTGCTCACTTGTGGGTTCATGATTGGTTTATGTGAGTGCCCTTTGTTACAGTTTATTATTTCCAAAACATTATCAGGTTGTGTTTTATGGAGATAATGTGTGTGCCGATTTAACAGTTGTTTGGGGACAAATTGGTCCTCGCTTATAAGCTAAATCTGAGAAAAATGTACAAAATAATCACATTTTGCAGTTAATATGTAGAAATTAGAATAAGATGTATTTTTTTTTAAAGTCTGTGACGTCCTGTCCACAGGTCTGTGTGTGTAAAGCCATGCAGTGATAAAAGCCAGCAGCCGGGCTCCTCTTCAGTGATAGGATCTGCCAGAGAAACATGAGGGAAAAGCGATCCATTTTCAAACATGTACTTTATGGCTTTGAAAGTGATGCAGGTCAGAAGGCACAAGCAAATGGCATGCTAATCAAGTAACAAGAGGAAAGAGGTTTTATCAGCGGCTCAGACACTGCTGGATGGATGTAGCTTTATCTGGGTCACCTAAAGCCAATGTTAAATCCACTTTGGCTTACCCTCTGCCTAAGAGTAAGTCTGAATAGGAAGAGAAAGCAGTGTGCTCACAGATGTTAAACATTGAAAAAGTCACTGGTGGACACAGTTTGCTCATCCTACTTTACATTTTGTCTGTAGTAAGGTGGGTAATATAATATTTTTTAGTGGTGTAATCACACTACAGTTTATTGTTAGATAATCCAGGAAATTAAAACTTAACTGAAATTTAATATATTGTTTCATCTTATTTATTTTCTCTTGATGGACAGAAAATAAAGAGGAAATTATTCTTAACAAACAAACTCTGGCATTAACGCAAAAAACCTGCTTTATACGTATTATATATTATGTACCATGTCAGTTAAACACTTAAAACTTAAAGCAGTAAACATCTTTACCTTGAATGAACAATTACAAAATATGACATATGGATGGACCCATGCGACCATATGACAATCGAATTCTATATTAATCCATCAAGTTGTGATGTTGCTTGGCAACCGTCACATTGTTTTAATGCAAATTTTCCCCACTCTGTTTTATTTTTGCAATACTGCAGATTGTCACTCCCACATTTAAATGCCATAAAGCAGTCCTGTTCACTTATATCAACACAAATATAGAGTTTGGTTCCAAAACGAGATAACTTAAAACATGTTTATTAATATGTTATCATGTTTTAATTGAGTTTTATTTTGCTACTTAGCTTACTTTTAGTTATGAAGGCTTAAATCAAAACAAACCAAATGCATTAATTGGAATGCACGATTAAAAATGAGAATTTGAAAAATTAAAAAAATCTTTATCTTGTTTTGAAACCAACCTCTTCATATATACTGTAGTACAAAGGACAACTTTTTAACCTATCTTTCTAGTGTGAGAAGTATTGCAAAAAGCAAAGAGCAAGTTAGAGATTCCTTGTTAATGTAATAGAAAGCATTAGGTCATTCAATATTACTTATGGATGTTGAAAATGATATTCAAAAAATATGAATCATTTATATTATATACTATTAATTTGTTCTTGGCATGATTAAAATTGTAAACCCAATACAACGGAAAGTGGAATTAAAGCAATAAACTTTAACACACAGATAGTGCTGTAAATAAAATTCAAGGGCACAAAGCAACAGAAAGATACGTATGTTGTAAATGATCATATTCCTGCCTCCACAAGATTAATGTTTAATTCAAATAATAATTCTGCCTATAAAGTTCTTCTAGTGTGACAAATAGAATAGTTCACCAAAATATTTTATTTCACAGCCTCATTCCATCCCAAATGTATAAGACTTACTTTCTTCAAATGAATTATAATTTTTTATTAAAATGTCTTGTTATCTTATTATATTAGGGTCAACATGGTGAAGGTCCCAAAAGCACATACATTAATGGCGGCCAGTGACTTCTTTTTTCAAGGGTGCACAATTAATGCAAAGTTCATCACAACATGTATGTAACCTGTCATGTGTGTAGTTCGTAATTTCAAAATATGTGTTCGGCGTGTCAAGTTAACCTTTGTATTTTAAGTGTCTTGTCAAAATAAGTGCATCTGCAGACACGTCTAAAGGGTTTATGATAAAAGAGACGTTCGCGTTTGCAAAGATACTCGCATAATCTCATGCATAATCAGAGTTTACTGTTAAGGAAGTGTGTTGCGTGTATTTTGTGAACGTGAGCGTCTCTTTTATCATAAACGGTTTTGACGTGTGTGCAGCAGGCACTTATTTTGGCAAAACACGTGATGCACATGGTTCACATGACCCAACAAACACATATTTTGAAAACACGAGCAACACACATGACACTCCGAACACTAATTTTGAATTTGCGCCCCTCGGAAGAGCAGTCACGAGCCACCACTGACATACATGTGTTAAACTAATCCAACTCCAGTGGTTTCTTTCGTGTCTCATATATTTTTATAACGTGATTACGAATGTGAGTACAAAGAAGTACTGTAATGCAAATCAGTGAGATTGAAAATGAGTAATTGCCAATTAGGTAAATGTTTATGTAAGTGGTAAGTCAACAAATTGCTTGAAGTTTTTAAACCAAATCTGTATTTAATGCACATAAATGTGTTAATTTTTCACCAAGCTTTCACCATGTTAATATATTTACATTGTTCTTCCTCAGAGTAGCACAGTATACTAATATCATTTTGTATGAGCATAACAAAATATTTATTATAATTCAGACAGGATTTGCTGAAGTGCACATGTGGGAAAGCGGATGTGAGAGGGGGTCAGGCTCTGGTAGGAAAGTCTTAATGTGGGTATTACAACACGGAGTAAGCATACTTATATCAGCAGTATGATTATAGTAGAGGTATCTGTTCTTTTGGTGGCTCTCTATACAGGGCTCCAGAGACTTGTGATGCACAGTTTCTGCTTCTTTACTATAAAAACATTGATAAGTACAACTGAACAAAGACTGAGCTCATGCATTATGTTATATACTCCCCTCCACCCCTATTCTGTTTCACAACCATCTGTTCTTTAATCTTGCTTAACCATTATGTATTTCATGTTGTTGTGTAAGCTGCCGAGTAAAAGAGACCTACTGTATAAATGCAACAAGATTAATTCACTTGTGTAATCTTGCGTTATTAGGTCATCTGTCCTTTTCAGATTGAAATGTTAAAATAAGATTTAGCAAATCTTCTGAGATTGAATAGCACCTGCTGAAAAAGATACACTATAGTGCGATTCATTTAAGACAAATCACTGTATTGTTTTCTTCACTTCGGTATAAGTCCCTTTGGATAAAAGTACAATGAAAATGTACATTTGCGACTGCTTTGTAAGGTTTTAACACCCATTTTATCATTTCAATTGCCTTTTGCCGGTTAGTCCTGAGGGTTGGACCGCACACGTGACAACCACAATCTCGCATGCATTACCAGGACTGTACAACAAAGCTCCACTACTGTGATCCAGCACCTAAACTGTTCTGGGAATTCACCACAAAATCTTGATCAGTCAAACAACTCCATCCACAAAAGAAGGCACACAGTGCATAGAGGCCAAAAAGCCACATGAAAACTGGCTACAAGAGGAACCAGCTGGGACACTCCAGTCTCGTACTGCACGGTAGTTGCCACAATTATGGACAAAAGAAATAAATTAAACAAAATCAAGGGCATAAAGAAGGTGCTTCATTACGGGTCCGTTAGGAAGGGAGAAACAGATGGAGTCGAGGTAGCAGCAAGCATGAGGGAATCATGAACAGGAGTGAACTGGAGCATGTTAAGATGAGAGGAGCTTTAAACAAAGTCCCATAACGTGTAAAGGAACAATGGTATGTGAAGAAAGCCAGAGGGGAATCCTGCATGATGTGTATGTGCCCAAATTCGAAGGGGGTAGAAGGTTGAAGCTGAAAATCACTTGAGAATTCTTCAATCCGGTGCATGGACAACAGCATGCTTTTATCCATCTGAAACACCTGGAAGTCAGCGCAAAAGAGTCCCAATCAGGTCCTCTCCATGCAGCCGTGCAGACGCGAATAACATCTATCAAACATAACAGAGCACCTTCATACTACAAATGAAGGGCACTATCTAAAAGAGCTTCCTTTCAAGCAGAGCTCTTTTTTTAAATCCTACAGTTGAACGTTTGGTGCTGGCCATCGCTGAGGAAATAGAAAATCCATCACCTGCTGGTCTTATGGCTTAGTGAAGCTCAGTGGAAACCAGATGAGTCAAAAATAGCAATGAAGAGGACATCATGTTGGCAGCACTCTGTTTATGTGTGTTACCGAAGTTTGTGCTTCTTAACCACAGTTTACTTTGTAAAAAATAAATTAATATTTAATGTTGTGTTGTATTAATAAGTTACACTTTGAAAAAAAACATGGGTATTTATGTGCATAGTTTGGTAAAATATGGACAAACCCAACAGTTGGATTTACTGCAAATTAATCTATGGTGGGTTGTTTATATGGTTGGGTCAAATATTCAGATATTATATTTAAACCAGTGGTTAGGTCTGTCTATATTTTACCCAATCATGGGTTGAAAAACAATCTAGTATTTTAAGAGTTTACACTTTAGGGCCAGATTTACTAAATGGGGTAGATTTGCGTGAGATAGTGCAATTCCAAAGAAAAACGCAGATGAGAGTGGTAATATCTGCAGGCTATTTTACAAAAAATAAACGCAAATTAAATAACACGGACGCAACAGCTGATTTCCATAATGACCAATGCAATCTATTAAGAGCAGCGCAAATTAGTTCAGGGTCGCAAATAAGCAGAGCTGATGAGGTGCGCTTGAGTCCAGCACCATGGACATCGCTGCAGAAAATTTGGGGTGTGTAATCCCAACTAACAAAGCCATAGTACACTGAAAAGAAGTGGTGCATACCTGTCAACCCTCCCGTTTTTCCTGGAATTCTCCAATATTTTACCATTCTTTCCCACCATCATCCTCTTTAAATTATTTCTTGTATTTTTAGTCGTTCTATAAAATTCCAACTTGCGGCATTTGATGTTTGCTACATTCACCTCCGGTAAAGCAGGCGGCATAACATATCACCCGCCAATGAAACAAGAAGAAGAAAAGCTTCCTGAGGATGGGTGGAGGATCATAGATATGTACACTAGATGTCACCTGTGCTACGGCATCTCATTGGACCGAATGCGTCAAATAGAGCCGCCATCTTGAAACAGGGGAGCGTTGTTGTACGCAATGGTGTAACAGAAATAAAATTACCATAAATCGTCATGAATGCGATTCGTGTTTCTTTTGGTTCGTTTCAACAGTCAGACGTATATTTAGCATTGAGTCCTGGAATTTTTTTTTGTTTTGATATTTTGAAAATCTACTTTTTCTAACTATAATGCATAGTGCTAACATCCATAGGCAGCACAAAAGTCCGGAATCATCCATGAATTGGAAGGACAGGCTGAGATAGCAGCTTTACACTGCAAAAAATTATATAAAAGAAAAAAAATCTTAATATTTTCATCTTGTATTTAGTAAAAATGTCTAAAAATTCTTAAATTAAGATGCTTTTTCTTGATGAGCAAAACGATCCAAGAAAATAAGTCTAGTTTTTAGACCAAAAATATCAAATTTAAGTGATTTTGTGCATAAAACAAGCAAAAAAATCTGCCTTCTGAATCTGAATTCTTCCTGAATTTAGTGTTTAAGAAAAACGTTCAAGATTTTTTTGCTTACCCCATTGGCAGAATTTTATGCACAAAATCACTTAATTTTTATTTTTGGTCTAAAAACTAGACTTATTTTCTTGCATCGTTTTGCTCATTAAGAAAAGCATCTTAATTTAAGATTTTTTAGATATTTTTACTGAAAACAAGACAAAAATACAAAAAAAACTTTTTCTTGAAAATATTTTTTTTATTGCAGTGTATCTAGCTACTTCCTATGACAAGACCCCTGTTCCAAGATGGCGGCGGTTTTGACGCATACTTAGAACCCAAAGGCAACATCTAGTGCAGGGGTGTCAAACTCATTTTAGGCTGAGGGCCGGATGGTAAATAATGGCATGATGTGCGGGCCGGATGATTTTTTTAAACCTTAGTGTGCTGATAATTGTGTTAATATTAACTAAACAAACCAATTAATTAGTTTGTTCAGCAAGAAAACTAGAGAAACACAGCTCTGTGAAAACTACATTTTATAAGGTCACACTCATACTGTACACATACTATACACACAATTTACATCTGTACAAAATCCACTGGCCTTAGGTTGAAAAGCCTTAATTTAACTTATTTTGCATTATTCCTTAATGCCAAAATTATTTATAAACCATTCACTTTTCTTTGGAATATATTTGTAATGAGAAAAGTCATTTAGAAAATGAAAATGCTAGATTGGGCAGTGGCCCAAACCAAAAAGGGCACTAAGGGGGGTGATACTATTATTATGGTTTTATTAAATATTATAAATATGATGTGTTATATTACTAGCATCAACTTAGACAAGTGATTATAATGGGAAATATAATAACAAGAATAAAAGTGTGACAATCTGCTAAATATTCAATATGATTTACCTGCTGGCTTGATGGAGCTTTGAATCCATGTTTGCAATGTTGAACTGCCTTTAGGAGCCTCCCTTTCCGTTCTATGTCTTTATTTTGTCAAGGCATTGGTGTTTTTGTCTAAAAAGTGTGCCAACAACAGCAAATTTAGTGTTTATATTAATTAAGATCTGATCGGGAAGATTAAATCGATTAGACAAGTATTATAACGTTAATACTAAAAATGAGGCTATTTTGTATGGAAGGTTTTTTTGGTCTTTTTTAAATTAATTAATTAAATTATAAAATAATTAATTAAATTATAAAATAAAAAATAAAATCGCAAAATATGTCCCAAATTTGAAAATTAAATGCTAAAATAAAAATTAAAACATTATATTAAATTATTTCATTTTCATTTTTAACGTGATGAAGCATCATTCTGGCCAAATTAAAAAAGAAAATTAAATTGATGATTTGACATTTCATTTTCAATATAATCTTGAGTCAAGACTGACAATATTAAAATAAAAAGTCAAGCTTGAAAAGGAATCTGTAAATACATTTTTAAAAGGGTTTTTATTCATACCCAAGCAATAATAGGGACAAAATTAAAATGTAAAGTTCAGTTTTAATTTTATGTTCTCTTTAAATTATTTGTTTTCATTTTCTTTTTCTTTTTCGTTTTCATTTTCTTTTTCGTTTTCATTTTCATTTTCATTTTCAACTTGTATGCAAATTCAATGTTAATCAATGGGTGGCGTTTACTTGCTAAAAAAATTGGCTGAAGCAGTGTTGCCAACTCAGCGACTGTGTTGCTAAAATAGCGACACATCTAGCGACTTTTAGGCCCATTTAGACAAACTTAGCGAATGTTTGGATGAATCTTAGCTTCACATCTGTACAGATAGTACTGTGTCGCTTGTACTGGCCCACGAGTGCCGGGTGGCGCTGTCCCGGTGAAATGTGCGTCTGGTGTCTCTGTGCATGGAGCTGGGCAGTGTAGGAGCTGACGCGTGGATGAGATTCGCGTACATTGTTTACATTTCAAAGGAGGAACAAACAATAAAAAGTGGCTGGTCCGCTGTTATATATGTGCGTATTTTTACACATCTGATCCAGTGAGGCGTCAGCCATTCTCATGAAATGCATACACATAGCACAGTGTGATTATCGTGCAATGCATAATTATGCCAAAATCCGTGAAGGACTGGAGTATCATATGCTCGCAAAATTTGCGTATATATAGCACTATAATCACACTGCGTGTTATTTGTATGCATTTCATGAAAATGGACATACACCGTGACCAGTCACTTACTTTTGCAGCGGGCACACTGGCAGAGCAGACCTTCAGCCTTTGTGGCATAAGTGGTCCTCATTTGTAACGCTGATTTGTGAGTAGGGCTGTGACCGTACGGGATTGTATTTTACCGTGGTGAAGAAGCAACAGAATCACGCGGTTAGACTGTTAGCACAACAACCCACCCCATATTATTAAAACAACAAATTATATTAGCAATAACAATGTGAAATAATATGTATTTCTATATGTTAACTTTTGTTTTTTATATCTTTTGAATATACTATGATTTATAGACCTTTTATGTCATCGTTTATAACCCATTTTATACAATACATTTCATAGAATAACAACCTGAAAACCTGCAGAAAGAACATGCAGAGTTTAAGATTGTTTCTGATGAGTTGTGCAAAACCTGATTCCTATTTCTTTAGACATTCATTTTCGGTAAACTCTCCGTGAATAGAAACACACTTCTCCAAACATGTTGAAACTCTTAATAATTTATTGTACAAAAAATGGGTTACAAACAATGACAAAAACTGTTCCATAATTGATATTAAACTCAAAAGATATCGAAAATAAACATTATTTAATGTTATTATTGTTAGTATGTTTAATTAGATTTTCTCAAAGTGGATACAAAACGAAATCGACAATTGCATCATTACGTAAATAACTGCACAAAACTTATGGATACTCCAATCATTGCTTTCAGAAATTCGCTTACAGTAGCTCCAGATATAAGCACAGCATTCAACCAAATAACGAGTTGTGCTGTCAGTATACGCGCTCCTGGCTTCATAACGATAGTTGTCATGTTTGCCCATTATAGTTTTAAATTATTATTATGCTATCATTATCATCACCAGCACAGTGCCTGCTTCTCCTTGAACGAGAAAGCTTAATATGCGTGTGGCTCGGACTCCTTGCACATGAACTTTCATGGGCATGGCTCTGACATTTCCTTGCAGAGATGTTGTTATTCGCGCAGGGGTTTAAAACCAGGGAGTGAGTTGGTACAGTTCAAGAAATCAGAGCACTTGGGCATGACGCGCTTTATAAGGTTGCGGCCGTGACATCACCGCAGCTGGCATACAGCAGTGATGCAGTATTACTGTGATATCGTCACAGCCCTTATGTGCGTAGCTCGTCTTCCACGCTTCAGAGCTATGGTCAGAAGAACTGTATGTTGTGTCCAGTGCAGTGTACACAGAAGACTCCGAGAGACTCGCATTTCACAGAGGACGCAAGTTCTGATACTTGTACAGACAACACATAGGCTAAATAAACAGATAATGTTCATTTAAAAGTAAGTGACTGGTCGGTCAGGGGATCTCTGGATAATCCGTAATTCGTTTGTAATTATAAAACGAAAATACCGCTTTTCTGTTTTTTGTTTCAAAACGAAAAACCAAATAACCGTTTTTGGTGTCAGAATCAAAAAACGAAAAACCAATTAAAAACGTCCCGTTTTTCGTTTTTTGGCGATCATTTTATCGTTATTCCTTTTTGAACAAAAAATGAAGAGTGTCTTTGAACTTCAGTCGATTCGTTTTTCGTTTATTGCAAGTGGTGCCCGCTGCAGAGCCAGATGGGCGGAGCTGGAGCTCTAGCGAGGCGGGGCACCCTCGCTGGATCTAGTGGGCGTGGCAGCACCAAGTGCGCAGGCGCAGATAGAGTTTGTTTAAACTTCCCGTACAGCCTGTATCAAGTACTCCGGAGTATTGCACGGTAAGAAAACGGTAATTTAAAGATAAACTGAGCTTTAATATGTATATTAAATCTTAATCTTACAATTATCGCTGTCTCGACGTAATTTTCGGGAGTATGTTGAGTTTCGCGTTAAACACTCGATGTGCTAACATTCTCCCGTCCACCACAAGTGGCACGTAGTGTTTTTATTGTAGTTTTTATTTTTTGTATTTAAATTTTTGTTGAACCTGCACAGGTGCACCAGACAATACTTTTGCGAGGACATGATCTTCTGCTTTCTATATCACGGTGCCTCTGTAAATAAGCATTTACAAGAGCTCTGAAATCATGCAGTTCAACAAAAAGGTATGTGTGTGTGAATTAAATATTTTAATTATACTGTGTGTGATAAACGTCATGTTTGTTGAACCTTTCTGTTTGTGCATGTCATAGTAATTTCTTTCTTGCATTTAAAACTAAAAACATATTGTTCATTTAATATTTTCTTGTGTTGTGAAACCTTTGGGATGTCTGAATTTAAACGACTTTATTTCAGTTGTTATAATAGTTTTTCTGCGTTACATTACTTATGACAAGTTAAAAACATGTATATAAATACTCTTTATGTTGTGCTCTTGAGCAAGGTGATTCATCACAAAAGCTGTTTATATGCAATGCACTGTTCAAAACATGTAAACAAGACAATGATGCTAATTTATTCTTTCTATGTTTTAGATTTTATCATCAAGCATGGTCTCAGGTGCAGACGATCCCACACTTTCACTGCTGTTACTGTACATCAACATTTTAAAATGTGTAAAAATCCAGCCTCTGGACAACCTTCCATTGGCTGCAACACCACCTTCATCCCCAGCATCAGCATCCCCACCTTTATTTCCCCTCGACATTGGAACATGTCTGTACTGATTTTGAGGTACAGCTTTTTAACTTCTTGCTGCTTGTAAACTTGTTTAAATATCTTTAGTGGAGTATTAAGAAAGAACAAAGTACACAGTTGTCACAAATAACCCACTGAGGGTCAGTTAAGTAAACCAAGTACACATTTTTAACAAAACTGTAAACAAACAGAAAGACTTAACTTAAAAAAACCAATCCCTAGATGTGACAGCTATATACTGTATTAATTGTATATAGTCTAATTGTATTGTCTATAATTAACAGGGTGGCCCTCTACAGCTAGGAGGAATTGATTGTGGGGTATTTATTTTGATGGTAAGGGGTCTTTTATTTGCTGTACACCTGTCTCTGTGTACTAAACACAGCATTGGTTAATATTGTTTTGTTTTTTCTATGCACTCTATGTTATGACTGTGAGAAAGCATAAAAAAAGAACGATTAAGATTTTCGATTGCTATCTTTTACCAGTCTGACACACCAATAATCATGAAGTGGTGGTGCTCAGTTAATTTAGACATTTCCTCTGACAAAGTATGATATTAATAACTATACTTCTGATAAAACCTCCATTCTGTGCATTTCCAGTATGCAGACAATATATATAAATAAAGCAATGCATGCCTAAAAACATTCTAATGTTTGTCTCTTCTTACAGTCAAGTCCCACAACTACTCACCCAGAAAGTAACATATGCAGATAACATGAAATTCACTCCACCTGAGTCAGATGTCATGGAGATCATCCAGACACCAGAAGTAGATGTATGTAGCGGGAATGTTTATGTACTGATTGACTTGTTTAACTTGTTAATGTGTGTATTAACCTTTCCTGTTTCATGAATTTGTTTATGAGCAGCACATCATTATTAATTATATTATTATTGGAATTCTTATATAGCACACAGGACTCAGCGGTGATGAGAAACATTCAGCTGACCTGTGAGTGGGTAAAGGAGACCACTTGCTGTGAAGATGAGCTGGAAAAGATCTTAAGGATGATGCCCTGTTGGCTATAACAAAGTGGGACTTGTTTATAAACACCATGTTTTATGAGGGTGAAAGGAATGAAGAAGAAATGTCGACTCACTTACCTTTTATATTTTAGAGAAGAGCAGGAGATATATGAGACAAAAGAGTTATTCGTGGGTTTTGTTTACACACAAAAACCCTGTCTTGTGAATCTACTAGTGGGGATAGACTAATGTAAAAATTGATTTTTTTGATTGGTTTTGTAAAATACCATTAAACGTTTGTGTGAACTGTAAAGTGATGTGTTCTTGAAATAAATGTATAATATTTATTATTGTATCTTATTATACCATTAAAGTGTCGTGTTCTTAAAATATTCATGATATTATTTTATATCTTCTTATTATAACATTTTATATAGATTTATTTTATGTTAGATGCATATTTTGCTAAATTTGGGTTAATAGAAACCAATAAATCCACAGGACAGTGGAGTACAACACTTGTACACCTGAGTATGTGACTATTAAATTACATTTATCTTCTACAAAAATGTAGTTGAATCGAATGCTTCACTAATGTCAAAGCACATCGTATATCCTCTACTGTGGGAAGTCACATGGTTGATTTTAGACTACTTGTCTGCTTATTCGTTAAAAATAGCATAATGCATAGCCTATCACATAAAGGTTGAATCTTTTCAAAGTTACAGTCAATATTCCATTTGTATTTAAAGACATCATTTGACATCATCCAATTCCACAAAGTAGTAACACAATTCAAAAATGTGGCTTACCATAAACCATGATGTAAATATCTGAAAGTGACAACAAGGCCCTTTTATGGAGGAAAGAGTTGTGTGCTGCTTTGCCAGTGAAAGCTTACTATCTGTGCACCCCTCTTTATTTGTGTCCACCGCAACGTGTGGGTTGTGAACTAATCTAAATGATCGATAACACTTTACAACAAGGTTGTATTCGTTTAGATTAGTTAATGCATTAGCTAACATGAACTATCAAATAACAATACTTCTACAGCATTTATGAATCTTAGTTCATGTTAATTTCAGCATTTACTAATACATTTATAAAATCAAGCGTTGTAACTGTTAACATTAGTTAATGCATGAACTAATTAACTGTATTGACATTAACTAACATTAACAAGAATTAATACTTGCTGAAAAGCTATATTGTTAATTATTTTTCATGTTAATGCATTTACTAATGTTTCATACGACCTTGTTGTATTACGAAATCATCTGATTAATTCAATAAATAAATACATATAATAATAATAATAAATAAGACTAGGTTACCTAATCTGCCCTTATTGTATGTAAATGTGAAAGCATATGGTGTAAAAATGATATTGCAAATTTAAATGGAATATTGACTGTAACTTTGAAAAGATTCAACCTTTATGTGATAGGCTATGCATTATGCTATTTTTAACGAATAAGCAGACAAGTAGTCTAAAATCAACCATGTGACTTCCCACAGTAGAGGATATACGATGTGCTTTGACATTAGTGAAGCATTCGATTCAACTACATTTTTGTAGAAGATAAATGTAATTTAATAGTCACATACTCAGGTGTACAAGTGTTGTACTCCACTGTCCTGTGGATTTATTGGTTTCTATTAACCCAAATTTAGCAAAATATGCATCTAACATAAAATAAATCTATATAAAATGTTATAATAAGAAGATATAAAATAATATCATGAATATTTTAAGAACACGACACTTTAATGGTATAATAAGATACAATAATAAATATTATACATTTATTTCAAGAACACATCACTTTACAGTTCACACAAACGTTTAATGGTATTTTACAAAACCAATCAAAAAAATACATTTTTACATTAGTCTATCCCCACTAGTAGATTCACAAGACAGGGTTTTTGTGTGTAAACAAAACCCACGAATAACTCTTTTGTCTCATATATCTCCTGCTCTTCTCTAAAATATAAAAGGTAAGTGAGTCGACATTTCTTCTTCATTCCTTTCACCCTCATAAAACAAGGTGTTTATAAACAAGTCCAACATTGTTATAGCCAACTGGGCATCATCCTTTAGATCTTTTCCAGCTCATCTTCACAGCAAGTGGTCTCCTTTACCCACTCACAGGTCAGCTGAATGTTTCTCATCACCGCTGAGTCCTGTGTGCTATATAAGAATTCCAATAATAATATAATTAATAATGATGTGCTGCTCATAAACAAATTCATGAAACAGGAAAGGTTAATACACACATTAACAAGTTAAACAAGTCAATCAGTACATAAACATTCCCGCTACATACATCTACTTCTGGTGTCTGGATGATCTCCATGACATCTGACTCAGGTGGAGTGAATTTCATGTTATCTGCATATGTTACTTTCTGGGTGAGTAGTTGTGGGACTTGACTGTAAGAAGAGACAAACATTAGAATGTTTTTAGGCATGCATTGCTTTATTTATATATATTGTCTGCATACTGGAAATGCACAGAATGGAGGTTTTATCAGAAGTATAGTTAATAATATCATACTTTGTCAGAGGAAATGTCTAAATTAACTGAGCACCACCACTTCATGATTATTGGTGTGTCAGACTGGTAAAAGATAGCAATCGAAAATCTTAATCGTTCTTTTTTTTATGCTTTCTCACAGTCATAACATAGAGTGCATAGAAAAAACAAAACAATATTAACCAATGCTGTGTTTAGTACACAGAGACAGGTGTACAGCAAATAAAAGACCCCTTACCATCAAAATAAATACCCCACAATCAATTCCTCCTAGCTGTAGAGGGCCACCCTGTTAATTATAGACAATACAATTAGACTATATACAATTAATACAGTATATAGCTGTCACATCTAGGGATTGTTTTTTTTAAGTTAAGTCTTTCTGTTTGTTTACAGTTTTGTTAAAAATGTGTACTTGGTTTACTTAACTGACCCTCAGTGGGTTATTTGTGACAACTGTGTACTTTGTTCTTTCTTAATACTCCACTAAAGATATTTAAACAAGTTTACAAGCAGCAAGAAGTTAAAAAGCTGTACCTCAAAATCAGTACAGACATGTTCCAATGTCGAGGGGAAATAAAGGTGGGGATGCTGATGCTGGGGATGAAGGTGGTGTTGCAGCCAATGGAAGGTTGTCCAGAGGCTGGATTTTTACACATTTTAAAATGTTGATGTACAGTAACAGCAGTGAAAGTGTGGGATCGTCTGCACCTGAGACCATGCTTGATGATAAAATCTAAAACATAGAAAGAATAAATTAGCATCATTGTCTTGTTTACATGTTTTGAACAGTGCATTGCATATAAACAGCTTTTGTGATGAATCACCTTGCTCAAGAGCACAACATAAAGAGTATTTATATACATGTTTTTAACTTGTTATAAGTAATGTAACGCAGAAAAACTATTATAACAACTGAAATAAAGTCGTTTAAATTCAGACATCCCAAAGGTTTCACAACACAAGAAAATATTAAATGAACAATATGTTTTTAGTTTTAAATGCAAGAAAGAAATTACTATGACATGCACAAACAGAAAGGTTCAACAAACATGACGTTTATCACACACAGTATAATTAAAATATTTAATTCACACACACATACCTTTTTGTTGAACTGCATGATTTCAGAGCTCTTGTAAATGCTTATTTACAGAGGCACCGTGATATAGACAGCAGAAGATCATGTCCTCGCAAAAGTATTGTCTGGTGCACCTGTGCAGGTTCAACAAATATTTAAATACAAAAAATAAAAACTACAATAAAAACACTACGTGCCACTTGTAGTGGACGGGAGAATGTTAGCACATCGAGTGTTTAACGCGAAACTCAACATACTCCCGAAAATCACGTCGAGACAGCGATAATTGTAAGATTAAGATTTAATATACATATTAAAGCTCAGTTTATCTTTAAATTACCGTTTTCTTACCGTGCAATACTCCGGAGTACTTGATACAGGCTGTACGGGAAGTTTAAACAAACTCTATCTGCGCCTGCGCACTTGGTGCTGCCACGCCCACTAGATCCAGCGAGGGTGCCCCGCCTCGCTAGAGCTCCAGCTCCGCCCATCTGGCTCTGCAGCGGGCACCACTTGCAATAAACGAAAAACGAATCGACTGAAGTTCAAAGACACTCTTCATTTTTTGTTCAAAAAGGAATAACGATAAAATGATCGCCAAAAAACGAAAACCGGGACGTTTTTAATTGGTTTTTCGTTTTTTGATTCTGACACCAAAAACGGTTATTTGGTTTTTCGTTTTGAAACAAAAAACAGAAAAGCGGTATTTTCGTTTTATAATTACAAACGAATTACGGATTATCCAGAGATCCCCTGACCCTGGTCGGTGTATCAGCTCGTTAAACTTACGCCTCACCGGACCAGATGTGTGAAAATACGCACATATATAACAGCGGACCAGACACTTTTTATAGTTTGTTACTCCTTTGAAATGTAAACAATGTACGCGAATCTCATCCACGGGTCAGCTCCTACACTGCCCAGCTCCATGCACAGAGACACCAGACGCACATTTCACCAGGACGTCAGCGCCACCCGGCACTCGTGGGCCAGTACAAGCGACACAGTAGCCTATCTGTACAGATATGAAGCTAAGATTCATCCAAACATTCGCTAAGTTTGTCTAAATGGGCCTAAAAGTCGCTAGATGTAGCAATAAAGTCGCTATTTTAGCAACACAGTCGCTGAGTTGGCAACGCTGCTTCAGCCAATCCCCTTTTTTTAAGCAAGTAAACGCCACCCATTGATTAACATTGAATTTGCATACAAGTTGAAAATGAAAATGAAAACGAAAAAGAAAATGAAAACGAAAAAGAAAATGAAATCAAATAATTTAAACAGAACATAAAATTAAAACTGAACTTTACATTTTAATTTTGTCCCTATTATTGCTTGGGCATGAATAAAAAGCCTTTTAAAAAAATGTATTTACAGATTCCTTTTCAAGCTTGCCTTTTTATTTTAATATTGTCAGTCTTGACTCAAGATTATATTGAAAATGAAATGTCAAATCATCAATTAAATTTTATTTTTTAATTTGGCCGGAATGATGCTTCATCACGTTAAAAATGAAAATGAAATAATGTTTTAATTTTTATTTTAGCATTTAATTTTCAAATTTGGGACATATTTTGCAATTTTATTTTTATTTTATAATTTAATTAATTATTTTATAATTTAATTAATTAATTTAAAAAAGACCAAAAAAACATTCCATAATTTTGTTGTTATTGTTTGCTTGCTAAGTTGTTAGCACTTTTAGAACACAGACAGCAAATCATTACCGGAAGAAATACATAAACAAACCAAATTACTAATTCTGCGGTTTAACAACTGATTTAATGTAAGGAATCTACCTGTTAATGCAACGAACTTCGGAAACTGTCGTCTTCGCACTCCAGGCAGAGAGTGGACACAGAGATGCTGCGGAGCAGGCGGGAAAACACGAAGTGGATTGCAGGAATCAGTGGATCTTTAGCGGAGCGGTAACAATAAAACATTAAGATTTTTGGGCACCGTGTTTACTCTATGTTCCGCATTTTGCTGCTTTCCGCAAGTCTCTCATATTAAAAACTAACTAGATGCCCGCCTGAAAGGGTTTTTAAAATGTGTATTTCATATTTAATAAAACAGTATAAATCATCATGCGGGCCGGATTGGACACCTTTGTGGGCCGTATGCGGCCCGCGGGCCGTATGTTTGACACCCCTGACTAGTGTATATATCTATGGTAAAGAATGACGCAAAATATATATATATATATATATATTTCTCGTCAAAAAATCTGCCAATGGGGTTTGAACATTTTACATGATTTTTTCTTGAATTAAGTGTTTTTTTTTTTTTTGCTTGTTTAGAGCACAAATTCACCTTAATTCACCTTACAACTTATTGTCTTAGGTCATTTTGCTCATCCAGAAATATCTTGATTTAAAAATGTTTAGATATTTGTACTGAAACAAGTCAACTACTAAGTAAGAAAGTCATGTTTTGCAGTGTACTCATCCATTCCCTTGCATAATAATAAATAATTTGGGTAGGGGGTTGTTAGGGATCAGGAAATGTTCCCCTTTTTATCAAATCCCAATGCTGACAGATATGCTGGAGGACAAAAAATGAAGGTTTACAATAAGTTTTGGAATGTTTGGTATTGCGTGACCTCTCCTATTGACTCCTATTTTATTTATTTCAGCAAATAAAAAACAACATGGCTTGGCAAACAATATTTTTAAATAATATGTTCATCTGGCATCCCAAATAAACTTGCATGTTACATGTTAAAACAACCCTCTGTCTCGTATCACGCACTCTCTGATCTCTGTGATGCCTCTTTTTTTAACAACAACTGCTGCCATTTCAAGAGCAAAATTATTTGACGTGTTTTTTAGTGTTAAAAAATGTCGCAAATACCAGTCATGAAACACGCAAACATTAGTAAATCGCGTTGCGTGAATCATTTAAATAATCTCCTCCCAAAAATTTTGCATCTGAAAGGGAAACTCCTAGAAATCCATATGCAATAAGGTCAGTCGCAAAAATAACTAAACCACACCTTTTCAGCGCTAATGATCCAATGCGCGTCTTCAGTCGTTATTTACCACCAAAATGATGGTTTGCGCTGGTGCAAGCTGTTAGTAAATTTGGCCCATAATTTCTAATGCGTTTTTTATTTAAACATTAAAAGCTCCAATCCTGGTTTTCATTTTCTCAAACCTAAAAATGAACCTTGGATGAAATTAATGAACACAATCTCACAATTATAAATGGCCTTTCTACCAAATTAACCATGCATTATGCTTTATCAAAACTGATCATCATTTATGGTGACACAATTGCACTTTGGTGACATTCCACTTTGACACAATTGCATGGTGACAAAGTGTCATTTGAGGTGACAAACTCCAGACCTTCTGGATTGAATCCTAATGAACCTTGCCAATACACACGCACACATACACTTCTTATCGCCAAAATGTTCACCACAGGTGGCACTTTAATACCTAGTGTCAATCAAAGAGCCGTACAACTGAGCCCTTATCTGCAGCCATAATGGAGACCAGACAGCTGCCCCAACATCAACCCAGACATAGAGCAACTAGTACAGGCTGGAGCTAAATGTAGGCGTGGACGGCTCTCAACTCCTGAATGACCACAAAAACCCATTTTTTACAACAATAATGCCACCGTTTGATAACTGAAGTGATTACAGGGTTTAAAGACAAATCACATCCTTTGTGTGTGCATGTGTGGAGGGAGACTGGGGCCAGTTGTCACTCGGTTTCAGATCTAGGGTATCATAACACAAATATGTGTTTTTCCTAGATGTGGTTTTTGTGCGTTTGATTTCACACCTACAGTAGTTAAAAATTTAATTGGATCCGTTATTAAAATATTAAAAATTCCAATAATATTTTTGCTCTTGCTGTCGGGTAAGCAAGTAAACAGACTGAAACCACATTTTAAATAATAAAGTTAGCTTAATCAAACCGTGTTTTGATTAAATGTTTTAAGAAGTATTTTTTCTTTGAATGACAGGTCATGCAAGTTTAAATCTTTAAAAACACTCTTAAAAATGCAAACAACTATACAAGACTACAACGGTGGAAATTTTTAGCAATTGCATCTTTTTCTTAAGAAAAATGTGCCTGCATAGAAATAAAAAAATAAAGTGAGTTAAAGTGTGACAACTAGCCCCGGCCTCCCCAGTTGCTATGTAGCCATTGATGTTTGATATACTTGACCACTGCACATAATCTAAGGGAAAATACCATGTTGGTTTTGCCACTTCAGCTTCGTCTGGTTGCCTTTGAGGAAACCTTGTTGAATCCTCAGACCTTTGTTTATGACATGAAGAGATGCTTTTAACTGAGCGAGAAGTGCTGCGTGCATGTTTGCATCTGCTAAGATCTGCTTGAAGAGCTCGGTAATTTACATCTGTCAAAAGCCTGCTACTGAACGCAGACCTGACGTAACCCCATCAAACCCCCCTGTCATCAGCACTAGTCTAATTAGATCAACAACATTAAGAGTGTGCTAATATGAATCAGGATAATTCACTTGGTTTTGATGTATGCTGATTCAGCCGGCTGCATCTGGGCTCTCTTTAATGAAACCCGCTATTTATTGTCCCTAAATGCGGTCGACACAATATTCATTAGCAGCACAATGTACCTGGAGGCTTCTTCGGTTTACAAGTGCCGTCTTTCATTAATTTAATAAATAAATGTCTTTTTTTAATAATTATTTATATGCACTCAGTATTGGCTTAATAAGGAGGATGCATAATAGACTTGCTTACACGAGAGAACAAGAGCCGGCTTACAAGAGCATCACGCATCTTTAATGTCGCTACTGTCTCATTTCCATGACAGCTTCTTGGTTTCAAACTTCTGGAGGGAGCGATTCTAACCCTCATTAGCACGACCGAGTAAATCTTTCTTCTTGTTTAAACAAATTATAGGTTGGTTATGTCTTTCAGAACGTTCCTTTCGGATGGAAAAAATGCTCTGCCTCTTGAAGTTACAGTCGTGAATCATGTGATATTTTAATGGCCCTTGATAATGTACCGCTCTCTACCCGTTCGTTCTTTCTAAAGAATGACCTAGAGAAAATCTTCAAGAACAATTTCTCATAGCCTCTTTTCATTTATCCTTGTTTTCGTTCCTTTCTCTGAGGTCTAGACTTCAGATTCATAACTAAAGCAGGTCATAACATAAAAAGAAGAAAGAAAATAAGATCAGTGACAAGAGCACACCTCTCCCAGTGAAAACTATATGCTGCTCTTCAGCAGTGGCGGCCGGTGACTTCTTTTTTCGAGGGCGCTTTTTGCGAAGTTCGTCACAACATGTATGTAGCCCGTCATGTGTGTGATTTGTAATTTCAAAATATGTGTTCTGCTTGTCAAGTGATCCTATGTGCATCATGTGTCTTGTCAAAATAAGTTCCTGCTGCAGACGCGTCTAAAGGGTAAAAAAAGACGCTCGCATTTGCCAGATACTTGCATAATCTCATGCGTAAACAGAGTTTACTGTTAAGGGAGTGTCTTGCGTGTATTTTGTGAATGTGAGTGTCTCTTTTATCATTAACGGTTTTTACGCATGCGCAACAAACACATATTTTGAAAATGTTAGGAACACACATGACACTCCGAACACATATTTTGAATTTGCGCCCCTTGGAAGAGCAGTCACGAGCCTTTAGTACCATAATTACATTCCCAGCACAAAACTCACTCACTCTGTGCTTTAACAAAAGTGACCAAGTGATGGACATAAATGATTTATCTAGATAAATAAAAATGTGCATAACAATATCCAAATTAATAATATTATAATATTATAAGAAAAAAATTACCATTTTGATTCCTAATGGTTTTTGGTGTTTTTATTTATTTTTAATTATTCAGCCTCCAATTATAAACAGTGTAGTTGGCGCAAAATATTTTTGTGTTCTCTGCATGTAACATTGTACATGCCGCAAACCTGTTTTGTATTATATTTTGTCTTGTGTTGTTTTGTCTGTGGTCTTAAGAATATGTTTTTATTTGTCTAGTTTAGTTAACTCCCACCAAGTGATAGATCCATGTGTTCCCAAATACTGTAACCTGGATTGGATGCACACTGCATTCAAAATCATCAATTTATAGTAAGTGAAAATCAGTATGCGAGGTGTGTCCAAATTGATAGTATTCGAAAAACAGTTAGTTAAATGTACCCAGATGACCTACTACTTCCAGCTAGAATTTTAAGTATGCGTTTGATGGACACTTTAGCATCCCATGAAGCCATGTAAGCTGAGGAGCTGCCAAATAAAAAAAGGATATAATAAAAATACCAGAAATCAGAAATGCAGTGATTTATATACGAAAAAAAAAAAATTTCAGACTTCAATACTGATAAAAGTATATCTTTATTATTTCAAACATCCCAATACTGATGTTTTTATTTAAAGTTGCCAAAGAATGCATTGAAATAATGTTAAATGGAAATAATAATGTTAAATTCTATTTTGATATTAGAAAGTATGTAACTTTGTTAAGGGATGTTCACCCAAAAATGAAAATTCTTCATTTTACTCAGCCTCATGTTGTTACAAACCTGTATAAATTTCTTTGTTCTGATGAAGACAAAGGAAGATATTTTGAGACGTGTTTGTAACCAAACCATTCGTGGACCCCATTCACTTCCATAGCAGGAAAAAAGAATACCATGGAAGTAAATGGGGTCCACAAATGGTTTGGTTACAGACATTTCTCAAAATATCTTCCTTTGTGTTCATCAGAACAACAACATTTATACAGGTTTGTATAACAACATGAGAGTGAGTAAATGATGACAGATTTTTCTGGATTGGATGAACAATCCAGAAAATATTTTTACATGTCCATTTACAAGCCTAGGATTACAACCCTATTTTTGACCTATTTGGAAGGGTCATGGATAATAATGTTGAGCTCTGCTCTGACTTGCTCTGCGGCTCATGCCAGTAGCTCACATTAGTAAACACGTTGGGGCGTACAATCTCGGCTGTTATGTCACAGTTGGTGTTATATTGCATGCACAAGGTTTACATAAGAATTTGGAAACAAGCGCGTTTGAGGCTCACGGTATGTCATTACCATGTACAGAACTCTTATTATTTATCTATGCCTATTAAATACAGTTTTTATTCTATGGCACCTTTAAGAGTTCAAAAATGAACTCTTTTCCCACCATGGATGAGTTAACTCGTCAATTAAGAGAAAACGCTTCCCTGCCAAAGTAGAGTATTTCCGGCAATCCATAATACGCCTATTATCCACCAGGTGGTGCTCTCCTGCAACTTATAAAACCCGGAAGTATCGCCCAAGGGCAAACAGCTGTATGCCCGTGTAAGTTTTGAGGATCGCTCTGAATCTTATCTCTATGAAAAGTCCTTCAGAAAAATTTAATTATCTCATCTCTTTGCTCAAAATGTTTTTTTTTTTTGAAGAAACCTACCCATATTTTAGAAGTGATGAAAAGAGAAGTAATGAAGGTAGGATGATTTTTTTTTATAGCAGAGAGTCTGTTCTTTCATTTGATATATTGTATGTTTATACAAAGAACATTTCTGGAAGGCATTAAACTTTTATGAAATTTATGAAAATGCTGGGGCTGGCTGGAAACTTTTTTTAAGGCGCTGGCGGGGAAAGAGTTAATATTTAAAGGAATCATCATAATTTATACCCACAGTTATCATGGCATGCACCCAATCTTTTACATTGCTGTTGGCTGACTTTATGTCACTATAAGTTTAGCTTTTTTGTTGGAGTTCAACAGACACTGGAATGAAATGAATAGAGTGATCTCTTCTTTTTTCAGGGCTTTATATTAACTGCACTGCAACATTTATTGCTTTTTTCATGTTTATCATTCGTTTCATGTTTATCCCTGCAGACCTGGGATAAACTTTAGCCATAATCTCTCTACAGGTTAACAAGACCTATTTCTTCAGGCGACTGTTGAGAATTTATCCAGCTGGTTTCCACACAGTTCACAAAAGATTCAGGGAAATTCATTAGTGACCACCAGTGAATCACTGTTGGGGATTGGCCTTCCTAGGCCTTTGAGTAAACCACTTAACCTCCTTTCAATAATTACCCACTCATTTAGGACAAGCCATTATTTAAATGTACCTCAAAGGAAAAAGCCCAAACGAACTAAAGGGGTCTAAATTAAGAAAAGGTGACGGTTAATGACAGCTGAAAGCCTTCTTCCTAACTGAATGCTCTAAATCAAGCTGTTTGTACAGACTTCCCTTCCAGGCAACGAAAACCTTTCTCCAAGAAAGATTCGGTAAGGTCTGATGTGTAATAAATTGAGTTTATGGAATAATTGAATGTTTTCATGCCCCCTAATTTGGGTCAAAATCATAGGAACACAAACAGCGATGAGTAGCCCACTAAACTCAAAAGGGGAGTCCCCTTGGATTTGACCCTCAGGTTCTGGAAAGATCAATAAATTAGTGGCTGAATGGAGTTGAATGACAACTAGCTCCCAGGCCTGATCTCTGCTTGGTGTTAAAGAAAATAAATGAAAGAGTTCTGTATGAGTTCTCATTCTCAACCCCTTCTTCAACTCTTTCCCCATCGTCCTCTAATTTAATTCCACTAAAATCCAATCAGATTCATTTGACATTAAAACTGAGCCTCAGAGGGAAAGACAGAGAGAGAGAGCGAGTGAGCTCTGGGAAGCTGTGGAAAGAGGATAACTCTTATTTTTCCCATGGCAGTTCCTTTTCATTACGACTTTAAAGTTAGGACTGCACTGGCCAGAACTGAGTGGTGTGACACGCCTAGGGCCTGAAATGTATGACAAGCCGCTCTAATGAAAAGTCTCAGTCACAGGGTCCGACTGACACAGAGACCCCGCATATAATTACGCCTTAAATAATAAATGTCCCCGCTTACATTTTTATAATAATTGCAAGTCTCTCTTACAGCGGCTGGCCTGAATATTCCAGGTTGGAGGCAGGGGTTATTTTGCCCGCTTTGGTTAGTTATGGCTCCATGGGATTGTGATGAATAAGTTATGTGCGATGACAGTGTGGCTGAGCAGTGGGAGAACGTAATCAGGTAGTAGACACATCGTATTACTCACACTTTCATAGGAAAATAATATACATGTCCAACATCGCATGCTAATGCGCGTGATTTACATCCCCTCTGCCGACGAGCCTCCGCTCATGACTCAATAACCCATGTTGTTAGTCTCAAACCTCTTCCCGTATTAAATAACAGGTGATTTTAAGTCTTGTAACCTACTTTTCAATTCTCTCTTTACTCAGTTTTGGGTGGATTTTTCGATCACCTTTAGAAAGTCATGTCCATTTTCTACAGGAGGCTGTGTGTGTATGTCTCTGTGGGCTAAAATGAAGTAAAACATTACTTCAAAGAAAGTAAGAAAAGATCAAATATTTCACACAGTTTTCATTTTGCAAGTCTGTGATGTAAGGCAAAACTACTGACAATATAATATTTTCTATTGTGATCAATGGGCAAATGTACATGCTGGTTGATCAGTTGCCGGTTGAACAGCTGCCGTGAAGGATTGCCTCTCATCCATCTCTGAGGGGCAAACACTGAGATGATTTGTCTTTTACCAGCAATAAAAAAGTCATTTAGCATCATAAGTATTCTGATACTATCCCTCTCAGATTTTTATTTTCTGTGCAAAACATGAAATCATTTCCAATAACATTTTAACTGAAATTCTTGTTTTAGATTAACGTTTTAAGCATTTGCACATTATTGGTAATGATGAGCATTAAAATGAGCATAAATGTAGGCTTTGTAGTGATGCTGAGTTGTGTTTAAATGACAAATAAATTTAACCGTGTTAATTTATTTAATCAATGTTGGGCATGTTGTTACGCATTTTACGGTAAATGTTTTTATGTTAACAAATTGTCTGTCTACCCATTTTTGTGATACTTTTTAGATGTTTGCCATTCCATTGCTATTCAAATTAAGTTCAAAAAGTGCAATAATCTAAAATAGGCTGTTAAAACATGGATTTGTGACAGCCTACTGTACCTGCTGTTGGGGCACCTTGTCACAAATGCTTGACATGTGTTTTTTTATAAAATGTACCTTCTTCTGGCAAATATAATGCTGGTACAATGTTTAATATCTTGTAACTGTACAGTAGTAAACAAAACAAAAGGGACAAAAGCAAACCTGCCCGGAGGAATATTAAAGGATTAGGATTTTCTTAAAAATAAATCCAGATAATTTACTCACCACCATGTCATCCAAAACGTTGATGTTTTTCTTTGTTCAGTAAAGAAGAAATTATGTTTTTTAAGGAAAACATTCCAGGATTTTTCTCATTTTAATGGACTTTAATGGACCCCAACACTTAACACTTAACAGTTTTTTTCAACAGAGTTTTAAAGGACTCTAAATGATCCGAAACGAGGCATGATGGTCTTATCTAGTAAAACGATTGTCATTTTTGAAAAGATAAAAATGAAAAATATTCACTTTTAAACCACAACTTCTCGTCTATTTCCGGTCCTGTGATGCGCCAGCGCAACCTCACATAGTACGTCATCACGTTAAGAGGTCACGAATGATGTATGCGAAACTACACCCCAGTGTTTACAAGTGTGGAGAAAGAGGACCGTTACGACGTTGTTGTATGTGGAATGATACTAATTTATGTCTTTGTGTCAGTTTATTGTTTAAAATGGTCCGCAAATGTGGGTTTCATGTATGTAAAACGTGACCTTTCTACTTCATTACTCAATTACGTGAGGTCGCGCTGGTGCGTCACAGGACCGGAGATAGACGAGAAGTTGTGGTTTAAAAGTGCATATTTATATGTTTCTTGTCAAAAATGACAATTGTTTCGCTTGATAAGACCCTTATGCCTCATTTGGGATCATTTAGAGTCCTTTGAAAAAACTTTAGTTTTGAGTTAAGTGTTAAGTGTTGGGGTCCATTAAAGTCCATTAAAATTAAAAAAAATCCTGGAATGTTTTCCTCATAAAACATAATTTTTTCTCGACTGAACAAAGAAAGACATCAACATTTTGGATGCCATGGTGGTGAGTAAATTATCAGGATTTTGTTTAAGGAAATTGACTAATACTTTAATTTGAGTTAAGAGTATGACAACTAGCCCTAGTCTCTCCATTTAATAAACTAAAAAGGATACAAATGAAAAAAACTCTTTCTGCATGTATGCTCATGTAATATTCAGGTCTTCTCTGAAATGCTATTAAAATGTTATCAGTGCTGTTACGATTGGGAAGAGCTGCCATTCAGTCCCCCTCCATGTCCGTCTTTCTCACTCTCATTCACGCTCCACAACCAAACTTGCTCATCCATTCATTCTCCCAGAGTACACAGCCACACTCTATCACACTCCAGTACGCTCTCGCTCGTCCACTAACGCTCTCTCTTTCACTTGTCAAAGCCTGCTGTGGCGTTGCCCACTCTCACACACAGAGATCTCTTTCTGGGTCAGCATCCTCAATGGCAGCGGTGTATTAATGTCATTAAAAATATATCACCAGATGCTAAAGCCTACTGTATCTTCAACATACTCTCTATACATCTGCAGTTTTAACCACATACAGTATCTTACCTTCCACATCAGCACAGCATTTTTCCACTGGGTCAAACAGTCTTTCTAGCTTTACATCCATCTCCATTAGTGTTTGAGATATGCCGAAGTTTCAGACATCAGGGGCCTCATTTATAAAAGTGCGACGTAGGAACTATCCTACATTTCATCTAAGACCATTTCTGAAATGATCGTATGTGTGATTCTGAGAAAAGGAGCGTACGCACCAAAAAACGTACAAAAATACATTTCTTACAGCATTTATTCATCTTTGTTAATGTTAGTTAATAGAAATAAAGGTTTAATTGTTTGTCCATGTTAAAACGATTGAATTCGCATTCACAGTGCATTAACTAACGATAACAAGATTTTAATAAAGTATTAGTAATTGTTAAAATTAACATTAACAAAGATGAATAAATTCTGTATAAGCACAGTTCATTATTAGTTAATGGTAACTAATGTAGTTAACTAATAAACCTTACTGTAAAGTGTTACCCATTTAAATATATTTTTACACGTAAACGTAATATTTGTGTCTTAAAAGTTTTGTTTCAGTTTGCCATGCCTCCTGCACGGCGGTGTAAAAATAAGAGATTTTTCGACTTTAAATTTAAAATTCAAAGATCGTATCATAAACGGTCTGAATATATTCCATACGAATTCATTTGGATTTACAGATGTTTAACATTAAAATCGATGTGTGGGAATAATTTATATTAATTTTTTAAATACCCATTACTCTTAAATGTCGCATGTCCCTTATTGTAGGCTACATCGAGGCTTTAAAATGTAGTTCCTATTACGTCCTTTTAATCATTGAATTCGCTTTTTACTTTTTATTTAATAAGCACATTTTGTAACATTTACATATGCGTTAAACACCGCGAAACAATTTAGCTATATTAGTTTTATATTTTTTGAAAAGATGACGAACTAGAAAATCGTTTCCTGAACCTATGGACACATTTTTGCATCGGAATTGCCATACATTTTAAAATATCAAAATAGGCCAACATATTTTGTTTAAAATATATTCTAAAACCTTGTTTAATTATTTTGGAGTAGTATGCCTTTCCTTCTTGTTCATTTGCTGTGTGCAACATTGTTGCATGTTTTTATGTTTCTATTCTGAATAAACCAACAGCGCAGTTTGCATGCTTCGTTGTTGCATTAGTTCATTTAGATAATTCTGAACAGATTTCTGTAGTTCAAACAACTCTGAATTGTAGTTGAGAACGTCATGGCGTACTATTAAAACATTGTCGGGCTTAAATTGGGCTCGGGCTTATAATTACAGTTAATTTGTCAGTCGGGCCGGGCTCGGACACAACGTGCAGGGGGCTTCGGTTACGTTTTTTTTTTGGGCCCAATAAGCTCTAATACAGATGATGCTGACGCTGTAAAAGTTTCGAATATGCCTACCTGCAATACTGCAATATTGCCACAAGGAAACGTGCGTATGTCAAGTCGGAACCTGACGTGGAGGTAAGTACTTTTCCACGTCAAAGACGAGTTTTATAAATCTGAGCTTTGGAGTGGATTTTAGCGTACGCACGGTCTAAGATCAAATCTGTGCGTACGGACGCTTTATAAATGAGGCCCGAGGTGCACCTTAGATTAAAGGAAGCACTGTTGCACCATCCATATAGCCACCATCATATTTTCTTATGCAGGGTCTGAGTGTACCATGGAAAATGCTTGGCAAGAACCGTAGTGGAAACAGCATTTGGCCAATCGTACCAAATAAAAGTATGCAAAAAAATCCACATTGTTTGCATTTCTAAAGCAGAGTCACTCCATTATTGCATAATGGGATATTGATTACCTTTTGCATATTATACCTGCATATAGTTGAATATATTGATATCTGGATATAATTAATAGAGATGGGGGAGAAATCAATATTTAATATTATTTATGTATCCTGTACCAATATCCTAATGCCAAGAGTATAAATACAGTTAACAGGATTATTTAGCGCAGATACAGCAAGTGTGAGAAAGGGAAACATTTATTTTACATTTGGCAGACGTGACTTGCATTCAATGTACATTTTATCAGTATGTGTTTTCCCTGAGGATCAAACCTATGTGCTTTGCATACTAACACAAGGCTCTATTAACTAAGCAACAGGAACTGTATAATGTACACTGTCAGAAACAAAATGGTCCCTAGCTGTCACTGGGGAAGTACCCTTTAAAAAGGTCCCCATGTGTACCATTTAGGTACAGATATGTATACATTTGGTACCAATATGCACCCTTGAGGTATTATTATCACTCAGTGTACATCAGGAGTTTAGCACCAACGTCCAGTGACAAGTATAATTTATGACTAAAATTGATATTCCGGCTTTAAATTGTTTAGTTGATACAGTCAGTGAGATTAGAAAGCTATGAAAATGCCTCTGGTATAAAAAGTGTTAATACAGTATGTTTCCTAATAGCATCATTTAATCTGTACAAGGAAGAAGGCAAAACCCCTGAGACTGTACTTTATCTTTATTTGTGTTAGGTTAGACATTTCCACATTTACATAGAAAAAGAGAAAGCGGTCTGACAGGTAGAAAGAGAAAATGCCAGCACTGTTCGCGTAGCTTTCCAGAATCGGCTGCATTATAACAGTGGGAGGGTTTAGTTATACAAATACAGTTTTAATCACTGTGGATGTTATAAGTTCATCAGGACCTACTGTGAAGAAAAAAAAATCCTGACTAAATTATTTTTAAATAGTATTTCCCAGCAGGAAAGATCCCAGCTGGAAGCCAACAGCTTTCTAAAAAAACCCTAATTTTTAGACTTTTTATCATTAAATTGATATACACTCCAAAAGTGATTATTATTTCATAAAATATTGTAAATAAACAAATATAAATTATGTTCATCACAGTGAGTGATATTTATTTATAAAAAAAGACATATTTGCTTATACAATATTATACCTTAAGTTGTGTACCTTTTAAGGACCAATTTTGTACCAAATAAATGTTAGTGGTACAAAACATTTAACTGTACCTTTAAAGGTACAAAATAGGTCCTTAAGGTATAATATTGTACCCCAAAAGGTACAACATTTCAATATGTTGTATAGCCATAAAAGGTACAAAACTGAACCTTTGAGCGTACCACCCCAGTAAAAAAAGTTACAATTTTAAACCTTTTTTTCTGACAGTGCAGTGTGTGCATTTAAAGTGGGGGGGGGGGGGTTCAATGGTATTTTAAGCATTCTGACTTATTTCCTCATCATGCTAAACGTAGACAAAGTGTCAAAAAAGCAGTTGGACATGTTAGGCTGCAGTCACACCAAAAGCGCTTTAAACGCTTGCAAACGCAAGGCTCTTTTTTAAAAAAAGAGCAGTGCGGCGCGGCTTTTCATATTGCTAAGCAACCACCGAGTCAGCTGTCTTGTCAATCAAATATTGAAGCGTGAGCGCTCTTTTGCTGTTAACTGTCATATCAGCAGAAACTTTAAAAAGAGGACGCTTGCTCTGACCTTGTTTGAGGGTGAGAGGTGCACAAACACACAGGAGAGAGTGAGCGAGTGGTGTCCGGTTCATCAAAGCAACTGTAAACTTCCCTAACCACAACGTAAGGCCCGCCTCTCCCCTCATTCGATTGGACAATGGAAAGACACGAATGACGTCGGGCGCTTCTCCGCTCTCAGCGCTCCTTCAAAAACGTGTGCGCGGCAGGCGGCAAAAAACCGCAAGGCGCTCGGCGCGCATAAACAGCAAGCAAACGCACCCTGCCCATAGAATATCATTCAAAAAAGGCGCCTGCAACTGCCATAAACGCTTTTGGTGTGACTCGCCCCTTACAAAGTATTTCTGTGCCGAATGCACTTCGCCAGGGTTCATACAAGTTTCGCAAAGTTTTTTTCGATTACAGGTCCAGCTGACGTTTCAGGGGTTTTCTATACGTATCACTTCTTTATATGGGCACTTCCCCTGGAAAACCCCGCCCACCCGTCAATCAGCGGGAGACTTGCAAACATCTTATCACGCCACTCAGCTTTGTTTAATTTCAAAAGTCAACAATGGCACGAAAGAAGAAGTGTGTTTTTGGATGTAAGGAGAAGAAATCCAGCCTTATGAAATCGATGGATATAGTTTATTATCCGGGGTAGCAGCGGAGTTTTGCGTGTGTGTTTGATGCGCTGGATTTTCCCAACCATAAGTTCATAAGTTAAAACAGTGTTGTATAGTGTTGCATGACTCGTGCTCGCTCCTGCTGCGGTATAACTCCTCCTTCTTCATTTTTTCATACGTTATCAGAAAGATTCGGTAAAGCTAATCTTTCTTTTATAAATCTGATTAAACTAAAGACTCTTCAGAGATATAAAGGATGTCATACTACTCTATAGGTACTCCAGATTAACATCAGAAATGCAGACACAGCGTGTGTTACGTGAGCATTAACCAGCAAATTCCACAGTCAGCTACAGTAAATCACTTCAACCGTATCAGTAAATATTTTTATTGGTGCAGTAACAAAATGTATAAAAAAGCAACACACTTTCAGTGAACAAAATTAAATCTGGCTTTGATAACCAATTTCATACTGTACCAAACAAGCCATAAACAAGTGATTACCTGGCAATAAAGTCACACAAGCTTGACATCAATTGTATATTGGGTGTGTCCGTATCTCTGAAAGAGATGAATGCTGATGTGCCGCAATACCTTAAAACATTATCCCTCTGACATAACATCTAGTGCCATTCAAATCACCATGTGTATCTATTATCTGCTCAACCTCAGTATCTCTACTCTATGCAGACATGCAAATTATGCATGCTTGAAAAATGTAAGAGACAACAGAACGCATGATTTTAATATTTTATTTGTAACGTGGAACTTTTAAATGACATGGAAACTCTATAAAACAAAATTATATATTTGTTTCTGAAGTTTTATGAGAGGTGTATGAGAACTACAAAACACAGTTTGAAGTTTGTATCATGCTGAAATATAGCTACACTTAAATAAAAAAACAAAAAACAAATCAACATATATTTTTGTTACTTTAACTTAACAAATTAAGTTAAACAGTTTCAACTTGTTTTTATAAGTTATGTCAACTTAAAAACTTGAACTGACTTGCAAAACCAAGTTGTTTTAACCTCATGTTGCAACTTTGCACAGTGTAGTTTCATGTTTCACAATGTAAATATGTCTCATGAAATATCAAGTAATCATACAGAGAGGAATTGTTCAGAAAGGTGGAAGTTGATTGTTATGGTTCATACTTCTACATTGAGTGTCTTTGTCACTCTCCTTGTTTATTTTGTCCTTGTTGTGTTTTCTTTGGTACTGGCTGAGTCATTCTTTCTCTATTGTGATTGGTGTAGCAGGCCGCTCCTAATTGGCAATTAACAGCGCTCACAAAGCAATCAAGCAGCAGCTAGGCAGATGCAAAGGGATGAAAATGAGCTTGTTTATAATTTATCAAGCTTAACTTAAGATCTATTTTGGAAAAGAGGCGTTATAATGAGGCAAAAAAAATGTCTTATTCTTTGAGAATATGCAGGGATAATATCCCTGTGTGCTTTTTCAGCATCGCTTTACACCATTTTATTCTGATGAAGACTTTGCCTTTTTTCAAAATTTTAAAAAGATTCACTTTGAAGTTATTTTTAATTGCTTAACTTGAGCAGATGAAGCAAAGATCATTAAAGACAGATATTTGCTGGTTTTTACTCTAACTTGCACTCCATAATACGATTAAGAGTGTCTCTTTTTAATTTGAAAATTTCCCTTTCGCCTTACGCTTATAAATAGTCTGTAAAAAAAATGTAGTCTATATTTTTCTGTAAAAATAACAAACAAACATTATGTAACGCAAACACGCAACATGTTGCTAAATGTACTAAGCATCTGCCTACTTTGTCGGAAATTAAAAAATATGTGCGAAATCTTAAAATAATGGGAAACAAATAACATAGTACCCAGTTGGGCTTTAACATTGGGTAATTACTGTCCACTGTAATGTATCCATTTAATTATAAAGTCATTTTAATAAAGCAGCCGCAGCTAGAATGAGATAATAAAGTTATAAATATTTTTTAAGAGCAAAATATTTAAAGGTGCAATAGAATGTAAAATAAACATAGATGAATAATACATGTACATCATAATGATATATATTGTGAGCCTTAAACACCATTGTTTCCCCCTTCTTATGTTAAAGAGCACCAATTATGCTAATAAATTAGCACGTTAGCACGTTATTGTAATATCCCATAGTACATACATGTTATTAAAACTTGAACTAATGTGAGTCTTATAAATTGCTTACATACCTCACCGATTTCTGCCTGTCTGGAAAACGCTCGGATTTAGTTCCTGTCTCCGCCTCCCAAAATGTCTAGTGTATTCGGATTGGTCAGATGACTACTAAACTGTTATTGGTCAACTGGGTTCGGCATGTGTTTGAAAGGTTACGCCCCTGACTACGCGTGGGTTTTCCGGTTCTGACTGAGAGTCACAGGCAACGTAAACAAGCGTTATATTTCTCTTTATTACACGGCTCTCTGGAATGCTTGATTCTGATTGGTCAGTTGAGACATTTGCAGGTTCGTTCTTTTCAAATAATAACCGCTCCAAAATAATAACGCATAGCCGGACTACTTGCACGAGTAAAATCGCTCCGCGCCAATAAAGATCAATAAAGATTACTGTCTGTTTGGCGCCATCTTGTGACAAACACTCGACAACCACGACAAGACACAGACAGCTTACTGAGACTGAACTTGACAAAATACAGCATGACAGCTACGAAGCCAACACACAAAAAAATACAGAATGGGGATTAAAACTTCTCAAAGACTGGTTAAAGAGAAAAAAATGGAGACAAGTATGAAGCAGAGGATCTTAATAAGGTATTACGATCATTTTATGCATCTGTACAAAGTTTCGCGGAAGGATAAAAATGTTCATTTAAAACAAATATGCCAATAAAATGTTTCAAATTCATATTCAAGTCCAGTTTTTTTTCTTTTGTGGCAAGTAGCCGTGTAATAAGCGGGATAATGTAGAGGCAGCCGGTAGTTATTGGGAAATAAGCCCCTTCAGTGTTGTACAAGACCCTCCGCTTCGCGTCGGGTCCTGATCACACTGTCGGGGCTTATTTCCCAATAACTACCGGCTGCCTCTACATTATCCCTTACATGAACGATGGTGTCTGTACTGCCTTACCACTTCGAGCTCGATTCAGAGAGTTCAGACGGCCGTTACGATATAAACAATCTCCGTCAATGAACGCGATTGGATTTAACTGTTTTAGGTGTCCTTTGCTCTGCCAGAATGCTAAACAAAGACGAAAATGTGTTGCAAAGACATCCAAAAGGTAATTATAATGTACTACATTACTTTGCAAACTATATGGAAACACCAAATGTAGCTCATAGAACGTATTTGTTGAAATGATTATAAAACTATTTCACTTATTAACATTATTTTACTATAGTAAACTTTATTATAAAATACTGCTTACATACTATATCACTGTGCAAACTATATGGAAACACCAAATGTAGCACATAGAACGTATTTGTTGAAATGATTATAAAACTATTTCACTTATTAACATTATTATACTATAGTAAAATTTATTATAAAAGACTGCTTACATACTATATCACTGTGCAAACTATATGGAAACACCAAATGTAGCACATAGAAAGTATTCGTTGAAATGATTATAAAACGATTTCACTTGGTAATTTCTACATTATTTTACTATAGTAAACTTTATTATAAAAGACTGTTACATACTATATCACTGTGCAAACTACATGGAAACACCAAATGTAGCACAAAGAAAGTATTAATTGAAATGAATGTTAGTTCTACATTATTTTACTATGGTAAACTTTATTATGAAAGACTGCTTACTTATAAGTGCTATGTTTTTACTTATTAGGTTTTAAGGAGAATGCAACAGGTTCCAGGGCCTCTTACCTGCGTGATTTATCATCCAGGTTTTGCACAAATTGTCTAAATCCCTACACACAGAACATTTACAGACTATAAACCTTTGAGGCGCAGGACTAGAGTAAGTTTTATTACATTTTTAAACCAATAACACTAAAGTATCATTATAGTAACAAAGTACCCAAAAGAACAAAATATGTAACTTTAAAGAAAATATAGTAGTCAGTCAAAAGTTTTTTTATTTATTACAAATATATATTTAAATGTTAAACAATATACAAATAAACATACTTTAGTGACCATATTGTGCTCTTCTTTCAAAAATTGTTCAATTCATTTCTTACAGCTATCTATTCAGATAAATGGCATATCAAAGCTTTGTCAGCTGGTGCTATTTAAGACGTCACTATAAGGTTATCATCCTGTCGTGTGTTTTTCTCCAGATACGCTTGGAGCTTCCTGATCAGATTGGTGAGAATGTTGGCTTCCGACGACCCCTGCACTGAAGATGGCATGCAATCATGTCCTCCTTTGAAGGTCTCTCAAACTGTTATGCCAGGTCCATTGGAATCGGGGTTTCCTTCAGCTTATCTTCAAATACCTCATCGAACACAAGCCTGATCACATCATCCACATAACTGTACAATATTGGACTCAATAAATCTTTTGTTTTGATCATTTATTTCCCTGCTTCATACATTAAGTTTTTAATTATGAATGTATTTGAAATAAAACATTACTGCTTACGGTATGTCACTTGTGTGTTTTGGGAACATAGCCTTGTACTTTCCCTCTCCTGCTTTTGTTACGGCTTGGTGACATTGTAATGGATGGCTGCAAGGTACAACCTGTAAAAATATAAACAAGCAATACATTTATTGTAAAAGTAAATACTACTTTATTTAACACAGTTACTAAAATACTTAAATACCTGCACAGCATTCCAATAAATGGGAAAATCAAGTTTTTTGCTGCAAATCTGAAATCTCAGGCTACGGACGGCAAAGGCATCCACTGATGATGGTGATTGAAACATTGTGAAACGATGCTACTGCCTGGGTTCCTATTATTATGCAGAGAAAAAAAATGTTGTCATCATCAGTTATACATTTAAGACTGGTAGTGGTTTCACTAGCTAAATACATCATATGTGTTACACACCTTTGCTCCTCATATGCCAGTCTGACTCCTTGTGCTGTGTGTAATGATGTTGCATGTTTGCATACAGTGTAGAAGGATGTGTCCAGCTGTGAATCTAGGATATAGACAAATAAAACAAACATGTATTCAGTCAAAAAGACATATTATAACAATAGAGTACAACGACTATAAATCGTTAGACTATTCATTAAAACGTTAATGTATTACATATTACATGGCCCAACATAATCTAAGAAAGCTTCAAGTAAATACAACAGTAAAATTATAACTTTAAACAAATCATCTGTACTTAAGAGTTTCTTGAGTTTGATCATGAGAACAAATTTTACCGGTAACAGTTTAGCTGGTAACTTAGCAAGTTTGTAAACATGTCTAAACCAACATCGATAAAAAAACGATAGTCTGCATAATTCAACATACACGTGTGTAAATATGGTACGTTGTTTATGAAATACAGTATTACAACACAAAACAATTAGCTTGCAAGCTTAGCTCTACACGCACATTATGTTAATCTCCGGTTACCGGTTACGTAACGTACAGTAAAAGGCAAATAATAACGTGAATACTTACAGCCTGTGATCCAGAAGTGCACAGTAATCCAACTTTCAGGAGACGTCGCGCAAATCCAGCTTCGGTTCATGAGAAGCAGTTATTGTGAAAACTCAGTGAACAACTTCTGACTGGATTTTTCCGGAACCGTATTAAACATGATGTCCTCTGTGTAAGTCCATAAAGTGCTATTTTGCCCTCGCATCTAAAGAGACAGCGTCTACTCGAGAGATTTAATCGCTTAAACGATGAAACAAGAGTTTGCAAACAGAGTCAAAGCAGGGACTCCCAACCTCCGCCATTTTAGCTCTATTCAATTCAATTCAATTTTATTTATATAGCGCTTTTCACAAAATTCAATTGTTTCAAAGCAGCTTTACATAAATAGAAGCAGTGAAAAGCACAGAAAAACGACAGATAGCACAACAAAATACAAAATAAATTTGCTGCGGCTATGACTCAATATTATAAGTGCACGTATTACTAAAGCAACGTCTAGAAGAGGAAGCTAAGTAAAGCCCAAAAAGGCTGCCTCCCCGGGGTGAAAAACCCCCTAGGAGAAAAAAAACCCCGTGTTTTTATCCGAGGAAAAATAAGTCCTAGGAGGGAAAAACCCTTGGGAGAACGGATAAGGAGATTTAGCAGAGATTAAGCGGGTTCTGCCGGTGATCGTTGGTCAGGCATCAGCTGGGCATCACGTTGAAGGACGGCCAGTAGATCAGAGGTGTGCCGACTTTCACATCTACCGGGACTGGGTCTGTTTGTCTCGTTGTCCTCGGGTCGAGGACGAGACAGGGAGAGAAAAACAAAATCGTATTAGCGTAGCGGCCGTTCATATGTATTGAAGTGTCACACAGTGATGTGGTTTAACTCAGCTTCGTTCCAGACAGACTAACTATTGCGGCATAAATATATTATCTACAGTTTAGGATTTAGCAAATTGGGGGCCCAATGCGAGGGTATATATGGTAAATAAGGGTCACCTTCCGATCTTTAAGAGAAAATGAAACCAGACGACCCGTTTGACTAAGGCCTAAAGCCCCACTGTCGTCGTTAATGCAGGTTCAGTGGCAAACGGGTCTATATTGTATGCAATTTACAGGACCAGGCGAAAACGCCAAAACATCGCAACCCGACCATACGTGCTAACCCGTTTGACTAAGGCCGGAAGCCCCACTGTCGTCGTTAATGCAGGTTCAGTGGCAAACGGGTCTGTATGGCATACTATTCATAAGACTTACGATAGCGGCAAAATCGCAACCCGACCATACGTGCCAACCCGTTTGACTAAGGCTGGAGGCCCCACTGTCGTCGTTAATGCAGATTCAGTGGCAAACGGGTCTGTATGGCATACTATTCAGAAGACACACGAAAGCGCGAAAAACGCAACCCGACCATACATACCAACCCGTTTGACTAAGGCTGGAGGCCCCACTGTCGTCGTTAATGCAGGTTCAGTGGCAAACGGGTCTGTATGGCATACTATTCACAAGACTTACGATAGCGCCAAAATCGCAACCCGACCATACGTGCCAACCCGTTTGACTAAGGCTGGAGGCCCCACTGTCGTCGTTAATGCAGGTTCAGTGGCAAACGGGTCGGTATGGCATACTATTCACAAGACACACGAAAGCACCAAAATCGCAACCCAACCATACGTGCCAACCTGTTTGACTAAGGCTGGAAGCCCCACTGTCGTCGTTAATGCAGGTTCAGTGGCAAACGGGTCGGTATGGCATACTATTCACAAGACACACGATAGCGCCAAAATCGCAACCCAACCATACGTGCCAACCCGTTTGACTAAGGCTGGAGGCCCCACTGTCGTCGTTAATGCAGATTCAGTGGCAAACGGGTCTGTATTGCATACTATTCAGAAGACACACGAAAGCGCGAAAAACGCAACCCGACCATACATACCAACCCATTTGACTAAGGCTGGAGGCCCCACTGTCGTCGTTAATGCAGGTTCAGTGGCAAACGGGTCTGTATGGCATACTATTCACAAGACTTACGATAGCGCCAAAATCGCAACCCGACCATACGTGCCAACCCGTTTGACTAAGGCTGGAGGCCCCACTGTCGTCGTTAATGCAGGTTCAGTGGCAAACGGGTCGGTATGGCATACTATTCACAAGACACACGAAAGCACCAAAATCGCAACCCAACCATACGTGCCAAACCGTTTGACTAAGGCCGGAAGCCCCACTGTTGTCGTTAATGCAGATTCAGTGGCAAACGGTGGCAAACTATTTAATGCAATTCATTTTAAGTGTAAAGTCTCTTCTGACTCAGCGCTCTCCACCCCCGTCTTTGAGGGCGTACCCAAGCAAAGCAGAGAGGGCTGAACTATGATAATGTTGGTCTTATCTACGTCACTAATCCCAGGAAGTAAACTGTTGCCTACAATCCGAGTGTTTTTTGTAGTCCTCGAACGTTAGAGACGATAACTCGCGTCATCGTTTTCTTTGAGGTATGTACTTTTTGAATATCGTTATCATGTACTAATACACACTTAAACACAAAAGGATGTTTAAAAACGTGTATCTCATAATAGGTGCTCTTTAACCTTGTACATGCAAAAGACTGCTGGAAAAGAGGACAATCTCATCATAACACCAACTGTGATGTTACAGTCAAGATGCACACCACCAACATTAAAATACACATTAAAGGGTCATGAAACCCCCCTCTTTTAGCTCAAGTCTAGCTCACAATCTTTTTGAAAAATGCAACTGAAATGGGCGTGGTGGCTGTGAGAAGGGGGAGGGGAGTGTGGTTTGTACGGCAAGGGAGAGGAGAGGGGAGGGGGGAAACTCTCATCGCCAGTAGCCCATGCATATGGACTGTCACTAAAAATAAGTGATAAAACGTGAGGAAATACTAATTTTAAAAAAAACCCTGGAAAAGTTAAAATCTAATAAAATGACACTTTATTTTTGTCTTTTCAAGAGTTACTGAATGCCCTGCTACATATATCCTACAGTAATCATAATTCTATTTAAAACATATTAATGTACATGAGTAATTACAGTCATTATAAAATATAAAGTTGTTTATATACACACTATGAATGCATATATTTGAAAAAAAAGAACGCTTAAAAAAACATTGCGTACATAGCAAAAAAAAAAAAAAAAAAAAAAAATGCGTACATAGCATAGATCTACGCGCCCGCTGAACCCCAAATAAAGATGGACAGTGACATAGAAATTTGCAGTGGCAGCAGTACGCAGGGCTCTGTGGAGGTGGAGGACTTCTCTCCTCCTGATTCCCCAGGGCTAAATGGAGACATACTTGATGGCAGTGCAGGTCCTCTGCCCTATCAATTTGAGCCAATAGCCCCTGCCGTGACTGTGGACGAAAACATGGACGAACCGGAGGCTGCGCGGATGGGAGAAGTGTCAGAATGGTAGCTAGCTGATAGCTAACTAATCAGAGAAGTCTAAAAACTCTTCTGCAGGCACTAGACCTGAAAATAGCGTGTTCATTCATAAACGTATAATTTTGCAACAGGTGTACTTGTGGTCACTGTACCAAGCTGTCTCCAAGAGAAAACTTGTGCTGTAGAGAGGTGGCACAGGTAAACGCAACTTGACACTCAATTCACTGTATTGCAATTCAGTATGTAATCAGTCAAAATAGGCGTTTTATCATATGTAGGTTTTGGGCATGTTTCCATATATTAGTTTGGGCATGTTTGGGCATATATATACACACACACACACACATATATATATATATATACACATACGTGTGTGTGTGTGTGTATATATATACACACACACACATATATATATGTATATATATATATATATATATATATATTACACCTTTTATTTTATTATTACTTTTAATTCCTAACATGTAGGTGATGCACAGATGTGAGCAGGTTGGTGGGGCAGCATGCATAACTGCTCATCCAGGTTTTGAACCTGTCGCCCTAAACACATTTGTTTTGCAAGCTGTTTATGGCACATATCGCCAGCTCTATGGTGACATGGAGAACACAGTCCTCAATAGGTTAGTAACATTCTTACCTGGTGTTAACTAAACATATCATTTCAGATTAACATACATTTACAGTACAGGTAGCATTTTAGTATTTTATGTAATGATCCATAACAAGTTAAACTAAAGTTTCAATCTCAGTTGCTACAGACACCTGGCCTATAGGAATTTTGTCCGGTGGTGCTGGGGGTACCTTGGCCGACACATTAGGGTGGTGATTCCTTCGTGTGCTGTTACCCGCATCAGAGAGCAGTTCCCTGACAACACTGGAACCTATTCAGGTTTTCAACCCCCTCCCCTTGACTAAAATAAAGAACTTATCATTTCAATTTTTCCATGTAATTTGTTTATTAATTTTAGATCACAGACAGACAGAAGGTGGTCTAAATCGTGACGTGTGTTGTGCAACAGCTTCACTCTTTTCAGGTCTTTGAAACTGGGTGCAGAGGTGGTCAGGAACTTTCAGTCCTTTTAGAGATTCCTGAAACAGTTGTGGCTGCTCCAACACACTTTCAAAAAGCAGATCCTGCAATCTGTAGACATATTCTGCAGAACATTAAAAAAATAATTAGTACATTAAAGATACATAGATAGATACATAAATATAGATAGACAGACAGACAGATAGACAGACAAAGACATATACATATATAGATAGATAGATAGACAAAGACAGATAGATACATAAATATAGATAAACAAAGATAGACAGACAGATAGATAGACAAAGACAGATAGCCACAAAGACAGACAGACAGACAGATAGATAATACCAAATGTGGGATTTCTTTTCAGAAGTCGTACTGTGTACTCTCCTCTTCTGTAGCGTGGATACTGCATGTGCCATCGGAGCTCCCCTGCAGCTGTTGTTGCTTGTGGTCTTCCGCTATTTTCATTGTAGTGCATGGCTGCAAGTTGAGTCCTAAAAAGTAGGATCTGAAACATTAGGCTGGTGACACACTGACTGCGTGGCGTGAGAGTGGCGTGAGCATGGCGTTTCTGTTGTGTGTCAGCTGCGTGGCATTTGCGAGGTGTTTTCCATGTCTTTGCACACCAGAAGCATGTCTGACCGCTGCTGCTGCTAAGTGACATATGATGAGCCTCAATGGTGATATATTTGAAATATGGGGAGAGAGTTGTGGAAGGCCTATACTTCATATTAAACATAAATATATAGCAGCAAAGACATCGTCGGCAGTGTTGACGTCAAAATAGGCTATAGAATATTTTGTTCTGTATTGACAGGTGCAGTATTTTAAAACCGATAATATAGTTTTTACATTAGGCTAAATTTATATTTTTGTTTGTCAAAACCTAGAGACTTTCAAACATCAAAATTACATGTATTAATATGTATTCGTGTCAAAATGACATATAAACATCTTTTCCTATTCAGGTTTGCATGGAAACGCTTCCAAGACGCTTGTATGTTGCTTGAAAAATAGGCATCAGTTCTATTTCTAGCATGCACACATTTTCCGAGACGTTTTCCTGAGACCCGAATCACGCAGGCAGTGTGCAAGCTCTAACCTGTTAATATGGGAGCCGAAATAAAAACGGACACGCCACGGATGTGTCACCGGCCTTAGATCAGGTAGGGCATGAACAGTTAAGATGCAGAGTTGTGTTTAGAAAAAAAGTAAACTGTAAGAAACATTTGAATGCAATTAAACTTAATTTGAATTAAAACCAGAACATACCGGCACAGCATCCCCACAAAAGAGAATGCCACGCTCTTTGGTGCAAACTTGAGGATCAGACTGTGATATGACTCCAGTCCTGACGTCTGGAAGTCAGAACTTAGGTTCTCTAGGTCTTTCAGCAACTTGGGTGCCAAGATGACCTGAGTGAGCTTTTCACATGCAGCAGTACCTAATTATAAAATAAAAAAGTAAAAACATAAAATATATTGATAAATCACTAGCTTAGACATTATACAAAATGTAATGAATTAAACTACAATAAATGTTAAAGGTTATTTACTTGGTTTAAGCCACTGTCTTGCCTGGTCACCAACAAGAGGAGGATGCTGGCATCTTTGGAATTCACCTTCATGCTCATGGATATCTTGTACATGGTTAACAACAGATCTCCATTTTGCAACAATTTCCTTTCCTGATGATGATGAGGCTCCACACCAGTAAAGGTGATTCACGATGCTTTTTTTCCAGGGGCCAACCTCTTTGAAGCTTCTTTGCTTTGCAAGCTCATCAATTTTCTTGCCAACACCTAGAGTATGCAAAAGCATTAATACGATATGATAGACACAACAACACATACATAACATATAATTATGAATCCTTGTTTTTATAAATATGGCTATTATTATAGATATGGCTATTATTAGAACTACTAAATTATTAACCTTTTGCCATGTGCCATGCATCATATCTGTGCAAAATACTTGGTCTACTCTCTCTGAGGAACTTCATCACACCAGGATGTCTGTCAGTGACAATCTTTCGCACAGTTACTCCTCTCTGCTCTAGCTCTCTCAGGCTTCTTTCTAAACCTTCCTTCTCCATACGCTGACTGTTGCCGACTTCATTGCTCTGAAAAATGATTTCAACCTTCTTAAAAAAACTTTAAGCTTGATTGTGTTCAAAGACAAATGTATGATCTGCTTTCCACTCATTCAATGCTAATAAACAAATCACTACAACCTTACCTGAATGAGCTGAATTTCCATGATCTTGTTTGCTCTGAGGTCCATCAGCGAGTATGTTCCATACTTTGCACTGTGTCCTAAACAATGTCATATTAGCATGTACATTTTTAGTGCTTGAAATAAACTCTGTAGTAGTAATTTATAACAGCACGTTTTTATAGCTAACTGAAATGGCATATTATCAACAAAACTGCACATACCAGGTGAGTCAGCACGCATGTCCCCACCCAGAACTACATTCCTTCCTTTGAGTGCTTCTGCAATCACAGTATTTTGATGCTGTTTCCACTGCCAATTGATTGTTGGGAATAGGAATGTCCTTTGGTGTTTCAGGTATGTAGTGTGGCAAATCCCCTGAATGTTGAATGCCTGCATAAACTGACCCAAAAGAAAAACAGTTAAAAATACAAATTTAGAACTGTTAAAAATGATTATTATACAAATCCCACATATTTTGGAGAGAAAAAATAAATCTTACCTTGGTGACTTGCAAGAAGGATGAGCCACTAAAGAGCACAGCAGCAGCAAGCTGCAGATTTCCAGCTGGTATGTTCTTGACATATGGTTGGCTGGCCCACTGTTTGTGATGTTCACAATGAACACAGGTCTGGTCCACATGTAGAACTGTACCCACTGTTCTGCTCTTTATTGCAGAGTGTCTCGAGCAGGCAGGGCAATTCTTGAACAGGTCCATGAGGTTTTCCTCATAAACAATGAATTTCCTCATTATATGGGGTGGTGTTGCAATTACAGTGCAACAACAAACAGCAATATTAATAAACATTAATAATAATAATTAAATAGGAATGTCTGATGAATAGAAGTACATTAAAAAAACATGACCAGTCTATGAGTACCTCTCATTATAGATGCTGCTGTCAGTCATTCCTGGTTGGAAACTACAATCAGAATCCTCAGCCTCTCTTCTGGGCCTTTTCAAGGGGGTAGAGGTTGCAAGAGGACCTTTTTCTAGTGGTATGAATGGTGTGGAAGTGTTGCAACCAACATGCCTTTTCTGTTGCTTCACCTGAGTGCCTATTACATTAGATATTTCTAAATGAAATAAATACATTGTGCCTAATACACTTAAATAAAAAAAAACTGTGAAACTATTAACGATTTTTGATGTTTAATACTGTAAAGTGTGCAACATACTCTTGCTCCTTCGTTCAGGTTTCCAGCGATGTTGCGTTGACATATGCTTCATGTCGGGATGGGTTTGACATGCAGCATCTTTTTTGGCGGGCTGTTCGGTCTGACACGCCATCTCGCAACACAGTTTAGGCTGACAATACAAACATATTAATTTCCAAAGACTTCCCAAACATATTTAAATATATTACATATTTAATTACACGAATTAAGCATACAATTGAGGTACTATCGAAATATCAATTATTTTAATAACGAGCGCTTATTTAACAAACGGAAAGCAAAACGAATAGGTTTAAATTTTAGACACACACATACCTCTGAAAGGATAGAAAAGTCCTCGGGAATTGGCACCGCATCAATCGCGAGACGCAACTTGCATTGGTCGTCAACAAGGCCAAAGTCCACCATTCTCCAATTCTCAAAGCTCTCTCTCGAAAAATGTTTGCTGCACACATATAATCTGGATGTGTCCGTGGTTGATGGCCAACCAACCGCCCGAAGCCAGAGTCTAGCCCTGGCAGCATCGCGGGGAAACATATGCAACCCAGTTGAACTTTTGCACCACGAAAACAAACACTTGCGTCCCATGATCGCCTCACTCATCTACTGCGCGATATCACAGCTTGCTTGACAAGTCTGTCGTTGGGAAGATCCGCGTGGTGTCATGAATAATTAAGAGATTGTCTTCTCATTGGATAAAAAACTCAGTCTCGTTAATAATTATGAGACAACGATGAGTCATCAAGTTACTATCTGTGCTCTGCCCCGTCACAGCCTGTGACGTGAACTGGATGAAGATTTTAAACCCGGAAGACGAAAATAGCGTATAAAAACTAAAATTTAACCATTTCCCCCCTACTATTAAATCTAACAGCTGCTAACATTGTCTTCAGTGGTGTTCAACACACATACCTCTGTTAAAATCTCAGAAATTTTGGTTCAGGGGTTTCATGACTCTTTAAATTAATTACAATGTTGTTACAATGCTAAAAACAAAGTTATGACTACTGAGTTAGCCCTATATGCTAGTTAATGCTATATGCTATCGTTTAGACGTTGACGTTACAGTTACGCTTTACAAGTCCATACTGAAACAAACATATAAGGTCTGTTTAATAAAACAAGCTACTGATATGAGCCTCGCTGGGAAACAGCCAATCAGTGCAGAGTACAAAATTATTATTCATAAGCCTTCCAAATAAGGTAGTAACATGTCATTTAATTCTAAGGAAATTTCTAGGGTTTGGACCTGTAAAACCGTCTCTGGGTCATTTTGGCACTTACTAAAGTCAAATACTTTCGATGTAGATATCAGATAACAATTTGACATATTGTATAAATGCATTATTTGGCACATTTAAAGAAAAATACCAAAAGATGAGAATAACAGCGAAGAGACGAGAACATATTTTATAATAAATTTGAAATATTGATGACAGTACTCATCAATAGCAAGTCAAGTTTTAAAAAAGAGATCATTTTGTACCTCTGCAAATCTGAACCTGACAAACACACAGAAATGACTTGCTAACTTGTCGAAACAGTCAGTCACATTTCATGTTTGTTGCTGTTAGAGTAGCCACCAATCTCATTTCCTGTTTCCTCTCCTGTCACGGTTGTGTTAAGATACTAATTCTAACTTCAACTGCCCTTGCTTGAGCACAGGGACAGAGCTGGAATGAAATTAGTGAGAAGAGGACAGCCTGTCTTTTAACTAGGGTTAACTAAGTGTCCAGTGTCGCACGTTGAGATCCAATCAGATGACTCCTCCCACAAGCTCCACCCCCAAACACCTGTTCAAGTGATTACCTAATGGAAACACACCTCTTTAAAGGCGGAGTCCACGATGTTTGAAAGCCAGTGTTGATATTTGAAATCGCCTAAACAAACACGCCCCTACCCCAATAGAATCTGGACCTTCCGTTGATAGACCCGCCCCACACATACGCAACCCGGCATTTGATTTGATTTGATTGGCTATAAGTGTGTTTTGGTAGTCGGCCCGTCTCCTTTTCCAAACCGTTTTTCAAACATCGTGGACTCCGCCTTTAACAATGATTATACAACTGGCTTGCTTATGCATCACAACAATTAGACTCAACTTCCTATATTGGTGCGAATTTAAAGAGTAAATGCAGAATCTTGAATGAAGATGCAAGAGAGGGGTGACATTGACATTTAGACACTACAAATGGGTTATGTATCACTGGGACATAAAAGCAGATGGGAGTGCAGCATGTATAGGGTAGAGACAGCTTGAAGATGAGAGGAAAATAAGCTTTTATAATGGAAATGATATATATCACAGGGTCATTATAATGAAGAATTGCAGGATGCAAGAAGTGCATATGGAGGACAATACAGCCCTAATCTCACAATGACAAATTATATATGCATTTTCTTCCCCATGATGCTGTGAAAGTAATACTGTATTATACTCTTCATTAGGCCCAGATGGACTTTGCGGACTGTTATCATTTTTCTGTGCTGATTTTAAGGGAAACTCCAGAATTAATTTCAGTAAAATGGGTCAAATGCACCCCAGAGATTTTTGTCTGTAACTGTAAGCATAATCCAAAAATCAAAAATATTTATATTATGAATTGAAGGCTTGTGTAAAACTTTGTAACAAATTAGCATCACGCTTTCTGGAGAATTTTCCAGGTGAAGTTTTCATGTCGGTCTGCTTATCCACATTGTATTTTTTTAATGCACTTTTTTCTATCACTTTGATAACAGTGTATCAGTGCTGACCAGTAATTCTCGTAATGAGTTATTTTTTACATTAACACCGATTTGAGATGTAATACCAAAGGGAAATGATTGCAGCAGTTAATAAACTCTTTAGATTCCGATGGAAATTAATAAAACCATCTGCCGTATAGAGATAATGCATTTTACCGTAAAAACAGCCTGCTCCATAGTCTTCGGTGTCTTCTCAATTCTGACAGTAACCTTCAGAAAGCCACTGCCTTCATTCACTTATCTCATGTTTTCAAACACCGTGTGAATGTTCATTGTGCCCTTGAGCAAGGCACTTAACCTAAGGTTACTCCGAGGGCCCTGAAACTGCAGTAAGTGCACTCCAGTCATTTTGAATAAAAAGAGTCTGTTAAATGACAAATAAACAATTAAAGAGAGAAACGGCTTCCATTGCACCCGTAACCTTGTTATTTTTCTAAAGTACAAACAAATACTTGCCTTTAGTGGTCAAGTAGTGCATTTATTTAAAAGATAATAAATAAATAAAAATATCTATTGAATATATTAAATCGAATTAAATCCCGCAGTGCTTAAATCTCTGATCTCAAAGAAATAGTTTGCGTCCATAAAACATATAACTTGACTGCACTGTTTGCCGCTAATAAAAGCATAAATTCATATAAATGTATACATTTCTAAAGTTTTTTTAGTATTAATAGATTTTATGCATTAGATACTGGCGTTATGTTGCACATTTTACTGTCTTTTTGAATGTCTGAAAATGCATGTGTGCTACTTATAATAATGAGATTGAACAACTGCGTACACATTTACTATACTTTAAATTCCAACCCATACGATTTTAAGGTCGATTTCCATTCCCCCTAATAGGACCAAAAGATGCATTTACTAAATTAGCGCCTCTACTGGCAGCACTTAATATATTAGGGTATGAAATTATATATTGGGATATAATTTTGCCATGATATAATTTTTCTATTTAAACCGCTAAGATTAATTGTAGTATTTATTTTACACATGACACTTTTCAGGCATTTTGAGCAAATAATTAACCTATTTATTTACTATATAATATAAAACACAACATACAAAACAGTCACAATTTTTTGCAAGCACAAATGAAGAGTTAGTTGCAAAACGAGATAACTCCGTTTTTAACACTTTTGTCAAAACATGTTTATTATTATGTTGTCATGTTATTATTTTGTTTTATGGTGCTACTTAGCTGTATTTTTTAAGTTATGAAGGTTTATAAATCAAAACAAACCAACTGCAGTTGAATTGATATTAATTGGAATGCACAACCAAAAAACAAGATTTCTGAAAAATTAAAAAAACGTAGAGTTATCTCGTTTTGCAACAAAACCGTTTAAATATTCCAAGTGTACAGAGGTCAAAGGCGTTTCAGACGTTTCTTCTCATGTAGTGAAAGTGTTTTGTGGAGTGTTTTGAGCAAATATTTTTATCTTTAGCGGTGCCCATTTAAACGTGTAAGCAATTTTACTCACCCAAGGTTCCTCTGACAAACAAGAGGTCTTCACGGGTCCAAAAATTTGTACCAGAACTGAAGAGAACCAGTATTTTACGCTGTTCTTACATCAACTTAGACTAATTAATACATACCTATTTTTCTTAAATGTGTACACTTAATCTTTGTACAGCGTGTTGTGAATGTGTTAGCATTTAGCCTAGCCCCATTCATTCCTTAGGATCCAAACAGGGATGAATTTAGAAGCCACCCAACACTTCCATGTTTTCCCTATTTAAAGACTGTTACATGAGTAGTTACACAAGTAAGTGTGGTGGCACAAAATAAAACGTGGTAATTTTTTAAGCGGATAAAAAATAAGAACTATATTGTATGTTGGAAGAGCACTTAGTTTGCAGTACTTCCTTGGGCGCAGTAATAATGATGGGAGTTTGAGTGAGAGGGGGAGCAGTCAGGAGTGATGATGTTACTGTTTTATTTTGTTACACCATACTTACTCATGTAACTACTCATGTAACAGTCTTTAAATATGGAAAACAAAAACAATAATGGGTGTGGTGGCTTGGCCAAAGAGGAAGGCAATAAATTGCAGCTAGGTAAAAACATCACTTTATGACAAAGCAGAAGCTTTTGCAAACGAGAAATGCATGCAGTGCACTAAACAAATAGTGAGAGATAATCATAGTGAATCACGTGGGAATACTGATCGAATGTCACAATTACTATTCATGAACATACTGTAGCTGATGAGTTTTTAATTGCGTCTCTCAATTGTGTTCCCATAGTTTCAAACATAGACAAACCAAATTCAAAATTTTGGATCCATGCTCGGTTTGAATTGACATTTCTTGTAGAGATCGGTTTTCTTTGATGAATTAACAAATATAAGAAAACGTCAGTATTAATGTCCAAACAAAGGGTAACAAAACTGTTATCACCAGCTCCCCTTTGCCGTATTGATCGTTTAATTGCAGTGTCTTGGTTAAAACAGGGATCAATGCTGAGAAGAACAACAAGACTACAGCATAAGCACTGAATTAATCTTTTAAAATAATGGCTGGGCACTTTTAGGACTGTCCACAACATCAACCACTTCTCTGAGCGAGTGAGCAAGTGAGATACATGAGAAAGATGGAGAGAGAAAGGCATTGGTTTGAAAACATGTGCCTGCCGCACTTGACTGTGAAGAATCCACAATCTCCTGCTAAATGGCAACATCATAAAGGGCAGCAAACAACAAGACAAGTGATAACAAATGATGCCATTTTAATGGAATAAACTTAATGCAAGTTCAGACATCAAATATGGCATATTTGAAAGTTCTTTGCTTGATATAATAGATGTTTTTAATTTAAATATTTAATGAACATTTTAGACACTTTGTAATAACTTTTGAAATATTTATTATAATTATAATTAAGTCAATAAATATTCTATTCTAACATTTAATTTTTTTAAATGTCAGAATGTCTTGTATGCATGTCTTATACAGTATACTGGACTGCTCATGCAATACAAACTATACTACTATCTCATTTATCATATATGCTGATAAAAATGTATACCTTGTATACATGTAATACAATTTACAGTAATGAACTGTAAATTGCTCTGGATAAAAGTATCTGCTAAATTCATACATGTAAAATATACAAATTATAGGATAGGTTTGTGACACCTTTAAAGTACCTTAAAAGGCAAAATTTCTAATTTGTATAGTATTATAATTTTCAACACAGACTTGCTGACCTTCGACTTTTGTCCTGGCAGTCATAAAATGGCTCATTTGATTTACCTGAACTCCTTCAAAACAACATATGCTTTCTTTTAAGTTCAAGTGAAAAACAGATGGTTGTGAAAGAAATGTGTGCGCTGTAATTGCGGTCTTCTTTGATTTGAGTCTTTTCTGTGAAGACTGCTTTAATCCACCTTCTTTAAAAAACAACATATACTATAGTACAGTATATGAGAAGTTCAGATGTTCTGACGTGTTATTTTTATTTTTAGCATTTTTGTTGGGTGCTCATGTTCACTTTAATAGCAAAGTAAAGGTTATTAAGTGTCACTATAGTCCTTTCATTGGTTTTAAACAAATTTGACTGTCTTTTGCTGCAAAACTCATCTCACGAAATTGCGTTATATAGTCACATCATTTTTTTTATTCTTTTTTTGTGATATTATCACAAATTTCCAAGTTTTTTCGTTTCATTTAACGAATTTCTATTTTCATGTGATTATCACGTATTGGTTACTCAACTGTTTTGTCCTATTTTCTTACCATTGTCACTTCGGTTTAGGGTTAAATTTACATAAAATGACATCATTACCCATACCCAATTCTAACCCTAATGCCAGGCGACATATAAAAAAATTAATCAGAAAATATAGTATAAACCAATATATAAAGTGACAATTGCAAGCATGAATTCTAACCCTAAACCAAAGCGACAATGGTTTAAAAATAGCAAAAAGCAGTTGAGTAACCAATACGTGATAATCACATGAAAAGGAATTTGTTATACAATCATGAAAAACGCAGAAATTTGTGATAATATCATGAAAAAAGAATCAAAAAATTACATGACTCCTTGTGAGACTGGGTAGCTCAGTGAAAAAAACCTACAAAAATCTTCTTATGACAAGACATAGTAAATATTTGCAAAATCACTAAAGATGCAAATAGAAAGATGGATTAAGCTGGGATTAATCAGATTTAAAGCATAGGTATATGATTAACATGTAATGCATGTCAAGAGCATTTGGTCAATTTCTGACAGAGGTGGTATTACTGTAAGTGACTTGTGCATTTCCTCATATATAGGTCCATACTATATCATGGCAACTTGTACGTAATTTATGAGGTGGCTAATTCGTATTTATTTGTACAACCACATTCATTAATTTTTGTATGATTTGCCTTTGCCCCTGTGACGTTGGCGTCAGGATTTCGTTATTCTTTTTGGCTACACTTTATTTTGATAGTCCATTTTAGACATTCTACTAACTACTATAACTTTGCAAATACATGTCAACTAACTTTCATTCATTTGCAACTCAACTAACTTTCATTAAAGTATTACTAGACTGTAAGGATTAGGGTTAGTGAAGAGGTTAGGGTTAGTGGAATAGTTGACATGCACCTGCAAAGATACTTATAGTCAGTTGAATATCTTTTGAGGGATCATCACAATAAAGTGTTAATAGATAATAAGCAGACAGTCTAATAATACTATAAAGATTGGTAGTAAATAAGTAGTTGCAAAGTTACTTACAATTAAAGGCACAGTCTGTAGGATTGTGGCCAAAACTGGTATTGCAATCACAAAACGTGTGGCTAAAACTGGTACTGCAATCACACAACTGGTGGCCAATACACAAAATGACAACATAAACATCAGTTGAGGGCTGCAACTCCACTTTTTAAATGACAATATCCTGGCCGGACCACTGTTCTCAGTGATATAAGTATTTGAAATGAACATGATTTCTTAATGTCTAGTGACATTTCAGGGCCATTTTATGATTAATTGATATAAATTTCTTACATACTGTTCCTTTAATAAAATGTCTAAAGTGGACTATTGAAAAAAAGTGTTACCTTTTATCATAATCAATCCTTTTTGTACACTTAACTTCGTATGAATTCATACACTGTAAAAAATCTTTGCTGCCTTAATTTTTTTCATTTTAACTTACTGTTATTTATATTGACAAGAGATGAGTTGCTACAACTTTACTTTTTTCAACTATATTTTATTAGTTATAACCAGGGTTTAAATTGGTCCGGGGCCGTCCGGGGCTAAGCCCCGGCACATAGGCTGAAGGTCGCGCTCTGCTCTTGCCAGTGTACTCGCTGCGCTGGTGCGTGTGCACTGACGCGAAGGGAATAATGTGTTTTCATTCATTATGGGGCATACTCACCAACGCAAGTTCAACGATTTGCGCGAGCAGATTACATACAAAGTCAATGCAAAGACGCAACCAGGCGCGTCCTCGCACGGGGCGATGAAAATGACGCGAATTGGGCGCCGCAATTGCCGCGAAAAAACCGCTTTTCTCTTTAAATGCGTCTTCGCGCAAGTTATGCAACTCAAGCAAAAAAACTCAGAACTTCAAGAACGCGCTCTCACGCAGGATCATTTGAAGAGAGAGAGAGAGAGAGAGAGAGAGAGAGAGAGAGAGAGAGAGAGAGAGAGAGAGAGAGAGAGAGAGAGAGAGAGAGAGAGAGAGAGAGAGCGAGAGAGACAGAGAGAGAGAGGTTATAATGGTGCCCACGTCGAGAAAACTTCATAGAAGACTAGAAACGTGTAAAGGATTAAAAGATGTATGTCACTCATCTAATTACATTATGTTAAGGATAACACTGGATATAACTATTGTATAGTTTAATAAAATAATGTATTTTGATTAAACAAATCAAACCTAACTATATGATTGTTTTAGCTGCTGACCAGCATAGGGAATCTCTATGGCTAATTTATAAAACATGTTGATGATACAGTACTGTGTGTTGTATCTTTTCTTGTTAATTGAGTCTTTTGGGGTAGCCTATCTTATGCCTCTAATTATTCAAGGAGGTTGATTCTTTTAACTTCCTTTAAAGTTTGATCAGTTGTGCATGATGACATGTGCAACAAATGGATATAGGGTGTCAATCTCATAGATTTTTTTGATCATTTATAATTCAGATGCTCTTTTTAAAATATTTTGGGTCAACCTCTGGCACAGCTTTAAAGCTGAAACTTATCAAATCCTATCAGAGGTCCAGAATGTCATTGAAACACACCAGTGGCTTTGCTATCATCAGTATTAAACATGTTACCCCTTGAAGTACCCCTCCCCGCAGAACCCCCCCACATAACAAATCCCAATTTAACCCCTGGTTATAACAACTCATCTGCAGTAATAACAACCCATCTTTAGACAAAATAAATACTGTAATAGCAAGTTGAAATGACTTGTAAATCTGAGTTGATTCAAGAAAAAAAATTTAAGGCCGTAAAGGATTTTTTACAGTGTACGAATTAGCCATCTCGTAATATATACAAATTCCAGTAAGATCAGGCGTTAGGTCTGCTATATCAGTGGTTCTCAAACTTTTTCATCGTGCGGCCCCCCTTGTGTACGGTGCATTCCTTCACGGCCCCCCAAAAGAAAATTTGTGACAAAAAAGTAGTGCTTTTGGTTAGTAGCCTTATTTTTTTAGGTTTAATTACACAGAATTCATGATAAATAAATGTATTTCATAAAATGTCATAAAACTGGGGCCCCCCTGGCACCACTGTGCTATATATGTGTTTTACTGTATATGTGACTCTGGACCACAAAACCAATCTTAAGTAGCACGGGTATATTTGCCGTGAAAACCAAAAATACATTATATGGGTCAAAATATTTAATCTTCTATGCCAAAAATCATAAGGATATTATGTAAAGATCATGAAGATATTTTGTAAATTATCTACCATAAATATATAAAAACTTTATAAAAAAATTTTGGGAGCGAATATAGTTGCTAATGACTTAAATTGCGCGATTTTCTCAATAGTTTGATTTTTCTACTTTTTTGCACCCTCAGACACACACATAAAGGTAACTATAAATTGTTTTTATTCATCCCCTAGGACTAGCAACAAACAGAGCATCACTAATTTGTGTAAATGGAATGGCTACAGGTGCAGTTGTCTCTTTTATAAACCATAACACTAGAATATTTCCTAATTGTGACTCTCTAATGATTATATGGCTAGCTCTACGCAGGTAAGTCAT